>NW_010973013.1:5824289-6027687 GCF_000737465.1 Haliaeetus leucocephalus | reverse complement strand
ACACAACACCCCCCCCCCCCCCCCCCCGCTGAAAACTCCCCCCAGTTTATATACTGGGCATGACATCACATGGTCTGGAATACCCCTTTGGCCAGTTTGGGTCAGCTGTCCTGGCTGTGTCCCCTCCCAACTCCTTGTGCCCCTCCGGTCTTCTTGCTGGCTGGGCATCAAAAGCTGAAAAATCCTTGACTTAGTCGTTGAGAAGTAGCGGTTCTACTAAAAACATCAGTGTGTTATCAACACTATTCTCATATTAAATCCCAAACATAACACTATACCAGCTATTAGGAAGACAATTAACTCTATCGCAGCCAAAACCAGGACATGTAATGTGATATTCCTGTAATAAATTTGTGCAAATGTATATGCTTGATTTCATTCCACTAAAGGCAGATGAGGGAGTCAGTAGTGTAAATTGGAACAATTCCTTCTAATTCAGGAGGAATTTGGGGCTAGCAAAAATGCTACCTACCCAAGAGGAGTGTTGTATCTGGGCACAAAGTATGAACATGTATATTCAATAGGTTAATGCAAGATAAAACCCTAGTCTGCTTGCCTCTCCCAAAAGGGTACTAAAGGAAACCAAACTGCCTCACTGTCAATACAGTAGTGCCAACCTCAGACTTTCCCAAATCACAGGACTAGCTTAAAAGTCAATACATTTGTGGTGGTTTTTTTTTCCCTAAGAGCTATCTCATAACAAGTGATTAGTTTGAAATTTTTAACCTTTCCTCCACAATGAGGTCTACAAATCTACTTTTTCTAGGAAAGAAAAATTGAGATTTGCTGATAATAGGCCTCTAAGGAAGACACAAAATATCACGAGACTTGTGATTAAAATTGGGGTAGCTGGTAATTCTGCTATCATTAGTTTTGCATGTGCATTCCTTTGGGTTTAAAATATACCAGTACTTGTCAGGAATCAGATCGCTTGGGCTACTGTGAATCTGAATTTAACCAGCACTCCTTTCCTTGCCGTGGCTGATGCTGACACTTTGTTAGCCATTTTGGTATGGAGGGCTGTTGGCAGGCACGTGCACAGGATTATTTCAAGCCCATTTCTCTGTACTGTTGCAACATTAGGTCTTCTAGGTACAAGAAACAAATCTTTCCTTATCCTTATTTCATTCCCATCTGTTACTAATGTAAAATGACTGAAAAAGTCAATTTTTAATTAAAAGTGGGAAAACAACAGGGTTGATATAGGTTAAAATGCTTCACCCAGATATCAGCGTTTAATGCTGAATCCTCAGTGGCTGCCATTCTTGAGCAGATCAGCATGTCTTAAGTGGTAATTCCACCTAATGAGGTCGGTAATTCAGACAAGGAGTGGTCAGCCAGGCAAGTAACACACTATTTTTATTTGTCGTGAGAAGTGTTTACAAGATCGCATACATCAGAGGGCTGCGACATGCCAGGAAACTTTGAAGAAGTGTGCCCCATAAAACAAGCCTATGGTCTTATCACAACATCTGATTATTATTTTTTTTTAAATAGTAAAATAATCCATCTTTCAAACAGGTGCTAAAGAACATATGGCTGTTGGTCTTTTGTGTTAAGCTTCCTGTAAAATGCATGAGACTTCTCACCTTGCAGGGGAATGGCCCTGAAGAGCTTTGGGGAGCTGATGCAGCTTGTATATGGAAGCGCTAACTATTACATATTAATGGCATAATTTGTCATTAGGTGATTAGTACAGTACACCCCTGTAGTGACAACCAGATGTTTGTCACATCCCCACGAGCAGACTTTTCCTATAAGGTGGCAGGGAGGAGGGGAGAGCAGTGAAACATCGCTGCGGAGGAAAACAGCTACTTGGTATTAAGCAATTATAAACAAACTGCTAGAAGAGCGAGTGCCCGTCTCCTGCTTCAGACTGAGCACGCTTCTAAACCGGTGGTACAGCAGACTCCCTTCCCCTGCCAGCTTCTGCGTGTAAATTAAGAACAGAAGTAGCATTGATTATAGGGAAAATGATCAAGCCTGAAATTACTCTGTATGGATCTGAGCGCTGCTTGCCAGCAGCGAAAAATATTTGTTTCGCATTGAATCAGGCCCTTCAGATCTAGCCTGACAATGAAGGACAATGAACAGCTCTAATGTGGGCGACTGTAATCATTTGGAATAACCTTGATACTCTACTAAACAATTGGTATGCTCAAGGTGACCCCTCGATATCCCTCCCTGCCCACCAAGGTGATGGCCCTGTCCTTTAACTCTTCTCTCTCGAGCAATTTTAAGTTGGCTCTGCAAGGCTGTGAGTTCAGGCTTTGGGGGATGGCAGAGCTCTTGCTGCTGTGACACTATTGCTGGTGTAAACCATGGGTGTAAGAATGATGGCTCCTGCAATCAGTATTCAAAATGTTTGTCTACAAGCTGAGTGACTCATTAATTACAGGCTATAAAATGCTACTTTGCTTCTCCTGCCCCCCTCAATCTAATTTGCAGGCATTTAACTCAGCCTTCTCCAGATAATGCATGGATGCAGACAATGAAAGGATACTTGGTAAAGTCACTGTTTTAGCTCTGTCAAGTTGTCTCCTCCCTGAAATGACCCCTCAGGAGCACAGGTGAAATATAAAACTAAGCGAGGGCGATGAACTGTCATGGACAGGTTCTGATAGATGAGGATTGTTTGTGCTGCTTCTCTTCCTGCTTCCTTACAAGTGGGATTACTCTTTCATTTACGTGCAGCTAAAACCGGGTTTGATCTTGTTGATCATTATCTATATTGCATGTTGCCACACAGAATTTTTTCTCTGTGTTTTGCCTTGCGTATCTCTGAGGATGGAGAGTCCACAGCATCTTTACCAACCTGCTCCACTGTTTGACGCCTCTCACAGTAGAAAGGTGATTTGTGCGTTTGGATGGAATTTCACATCTTTTAATTTGTGCCTCTTTTGTCTTGTTCCATCCCTGGACACCACTGAGAAGAGCCTGGTTCCCTCTTTGCTCCCACCCATCAGGTATTACTAAATATTTCTAAGATCCACCCCCCCAGCCTTCTCTTCTCCAGGCTGAACAGTCCCAGCGTTCTCCACCTCTCCTCCTATGCTCCAGTCCTTTCCTCATCTTTGTGGCCCTTTGCTGCACTTGCTCCAGTACGTGCATATCTCATTCTGGGGAGCCCAGAATTGGTCCCAGCACTCTCTAAGCGTGGCCTCACCAGCACCGGGTGGAGAGAAAGGATCACCTACCTCGACCTGCTGGCAACGCTCCTAATGCAGCTCAGGATGCCGTTGGCTGCCTTTGCCATAAGGCTGCATTGCTGGCTTGTGGGCAGCATTACTTTTTGGACAAATTGCTCTTGCTGTTGTTGCTTCTTTCTGCTTCTATGTCTTTTTCCGGTCTGTATGGAATAATGGGTTTTGTTTGTTTGTAACTTCCACATCACTCACCCCACCATCCTCCTTTTTTTTTTTTTTCTGTAAGGTTTCTGCAGCCATTGGGGTTGGTTACCAAACCTGACAGAACTCAACTCTACCAGAGTCAAATCTAGATGTACGATGTGACTAAAGGTAGCATGACACGCAGGCAAATAACCGTCATTGGGATAATGGAAAAGGGCAGCTTCCGAGTGATTGTATGTTGTGCTAATTTTTTTTTCTTTCCTGTTAAGTTAGTGGAAGTCTACATGATAGAGTTAATTAATGCCTATCAAAGTAGCTTAAAAGGGGGGAGGGGAGATAATTTTTGTCTTTGAATAGCATTGTTACTCAGAAACTTTGAACACTGAGGTTTGTCCTCACAAAAATCTCATCTTACACTATGTGCATGCCATCTAATGTGAAAAAATTGTATAGAGGTATTCCTGCAGTAAACCAAGAAAGTCTAGTCAGAGGCGAATGCTGAGATGAAACATTGCCTTCAGATATTCTTTACAGATTCTTAGATGCACAAAAGGTACTAAAGTCAGCAAGCCTTTATTTATTACCTCTGATGTGCAATTGCGTTAGCTGTGCACAGGAAGAGTTTGTGCTGTTAAGTCTACAGATTCAGAGGCTCCATCCCCACAGGGCTGTGCTGCTCTGCGTTCAGTAGATGTAACTCCTTAAGGTGAATGTCTGTTTTTTTGAATCTCCATCTTATCAGACAGATCAAAGTAAAACTAGCTTTACTTAGTCTTTACTGAAAAACAAACTGTAGCTTCATTTATGGTACCTGCTATGATTTGTCTCAGGTTGCCAGATGTATATATTAAAACAGCGTGTCAGAGAGCTAGTAGTGAGTTTAGAGTAGAAAAGGGATACAGAAACTCGAACGTACCTAACAAGCATCTGCCTGGTTCACTGTTTATCCACAAAAAAAAAAGTGTTTATCTCAGAATCACAGAATTGTTCAGGTTGGAAGGGTCAGCTAGAGCAGGTTGCCCAAAGTTGTATCTGGTTGAGTTTTGAGCAGCTCCACATATGGAAAATCTATAAGCTCTCTGGGAAACCTATTCCTATGTTTGACCACCCTCACAGTAAAAAAATAAATAATTCTCATGGTTTCTAAGAGGAAGAGAGGGAACAAAGAGACTTTTTCCATCCTACTTCCATAGCAGGTTTCTTGTGTTGACAATGTGGTAAGCAATTTGGTGTCATGTTTGTTCCTTCAAGTAGGAAATGTTAAGGTAGATCCACTGACAGTAACAAAGGTATAGTTAAAAGGTAGTACAAAATTTTCAAGGCTAAGAAAAGTGCTTGGAAAACTGCATGAGAGGTACTATATATAAATAGGAGTTCTTTTCTGAATGGATTTTTAGAGCTGGATTTAGAGGAACCAGACTGATTTCAGGCCCATTTGAACAGAGATAAACAGACTGAACAGATAAACTGTTCATATCCTTTAAGATAAACTCATGTAGTGTACCTGGCAGTATTACCTGTAGTTGTAACCTTCAAAGTGGGACGACAACAGATGCTCAGAGAAGCTTTTCCGATCTAATTTACTCTTGTACGTGCTAATTCCTCTCGTTTACTAGTAGTACTTTAAACAAGGATGATTAAACCCATGCAACTTTCTCTCTGTGAGAAAATCCAACTCCAGCTGAGAAATCCTTAGGTCCTTTAAGGAATAAATCTATATCTTTAGTATTGTTTTGGATTTTATAGAACCATGTATGGTTTGTTTTCATACCCCATTTCCATTCATTGCCTATCAGTCCCATGAACTTCCAAAGAGGAGAGGGAAAATGTAGTTCCCATCCATTTATTCAGGTCATTTTGGACAATGAGGTTGAGCTGCATTAGGCTTCTTGTTGAGGATGGCAGTGTTCTGATGCATTATGAATTTATCAGGGCAGATTTTATAAACTTGCGTTGCTCCGAGCCAACATAGCCCTATTGTTATCAAGGGCGTTGCAGCAGGGATCTACAGCAGCTGAAATCTGGACTTGTTGTCTTTTATTAAATAGATTGCCACATCCCTTGACAATGGCTATCAAAAGCTTATTCTTTGAAAAACAAAGGATAGCATCATTTGTGTGTCAATGGCAACATATGCTGCCTGCATTTCAAAATCTTCAGAAGTGTTCAAAACTGCCACCTTTCTGGGTGCGAAAGTTGTGCTGGCAAATACAATTCTCTCAAACTTTCTTGTCTTGCAGAAAGAACTTGATGTCCTGTATGTACGATGTGCTTTGTTTTCATGTGCTCCCAGTATTTCAAGGCACATCACATTGTGGCACTCTGAAATGTTCACGTACAGGAGGAATTTATATCTTGGGTTGGTTTTGAATGGTAGGCAGCATTAGACAAGTGGGTGAGGTGGAGTCAGAATTGACTGCTTGGGAGTATTTTGAGTGTAAATGTACAGTGAAAAAAATGCTTTATAGGGTTTTCTGGTTTTTCTCCTGTATAGGAACAGGACCCAGTTTCAGTCTCTTTACTCAGCAAGTACAGGCACGAATACCACTACTGTATTTGCAACAGCACAAGAGTGTCAAATGAAAGATATAAAATTATTATAAGCTCCACTATAAGACAGGAGGAATAGGATAACATTTGTGAGTACAAAGTTGAATTCACACCAAAGTCTGCCTTCCTAAGCAAGATTTTCCTTTTGGATTTCCTTTCTTTGCATCCCAGTATTTCAATGTCTGTGCTGATTTAGTCTGATAATTTAAAACTTTGATGCAAGTACACTTAGTTATCTGATAGAACAGATTTTCTAGTGATGTGCACTTGCTCCCTATTCCCCCTGCCCTGTCAAATGTGTCTGCAGTTTTTACCCTGGTGAACTTTAAGGTGGCAATGGTTTAAGCAAAGTTCATTAGCCAGTTGATTCTAGTAATCTACATAATTTGTCTGTGGTAGCTCCGCAGTGAATATAAGGCTGTATCATTTCTGTCCTTCTCTGTGCTGACCCTCTTCCCTGTAAGCTGTAAAATCAAAGCAGACAGTAAGCAGATTTCCATCTAAGCTCTAGATGATTTTCCAAGGAAGTTGTACTGAAGTCACCGGGTCTAATCACAAAGTGAAGGGCTGCCAGACCAGCACTGCGCGGTCACACCAGTTGGGAGTGTTTTGCCTCTGCCTGCAAACATTGGGAGGGGTGGGTGCAAGGTAGGACTGGGTACGGAGTTCTTCGTTTCAGTCAATTTGATTGAGTCACGTGAAGGCACTGCCTAATTCCCAGTGGGCAGGAAAATTTCTGCAAGCACAATCCTTCTGTTTGTTATGTGACTTTAAGACTCTACTGATGTAGCTGGCATCACGTTTTCAGAAAGGTTCAGAAGTCAAAAACTAGAGAGAATGAAAAACATAAGGGCAGGAAAAAAAAAAAAAGCAAGCTTTCCAGTCTGCAAATCCAGATGGAGTAATACCTGGGCTGTGTCTTGCTCTGGCAGCGGGAACAGCCAGCATAGGTCTCTGTTTGCTGTATTCTAAATACTTACCTCTCTTGTATATGACTGAATTGGAACAATGGACTCTGAAGCCAGTATTAAAGGCATTGAAATGCTTTTTATTTTGTCTAGAACAGTCTTTCCCATAGCACATTCTCAATGCTTTTCCTCCTGTGGCTTGGGCTATATTTCACACATGTATTTCATCCATAGCTGTACAGAAAAGGAGTGGAAGGGAGCACTGCAATCCTTCAATCCCGTTAGCAACCCCTGAGCTAGAAATTCATGTTTCGGAGCAGCTGAGAAGCAGATTAGCACCGTTTTGGTGTCTGAAAGCCAGTGCCTACCTGATGACTGATCAACTGCATGAAGTCCTTGCTATGAAACAGCAGCAAGTCGTGTAGCATGCTCAACTTGATTAGTTCAGTCACTTCCCACTTACCAGGGTGGTAATTTTGTTGAATGCTGACAAAGGATACAGCTAGTTTATGCATTCACAGAGAGACATCTTCGAAAAGGCTAATAAATGCATGACAAGGGTAATTCAGCCACTGCTAAAAAATGATGTCAGGGCTATAGAGAAATGTATATCAGTCTAATGTATGTATGCTGTTCAACATATGAAATTAAAAAGTGTCACCAAGTCAAGTGTGCGTAGCAGTAAATACGGAGGAGAAAGATGAAGGTGGGGATATATGAAAGTCAAGCTTCTCGATCATTAGTTATAGTCTAGCAGTGCCATTTCCCAAGTGTTTCTGGAGAAAAACCTCGGAGGGCAAGAGAGCAGCCGGGGCGTTTGCTGCAGAGCAGGGCTCAGTCTGAATAACAACAACAGTATCCAAACACGCAGCATAAAAGTCTTTTTTTGTGATCTGCATCACACTTAGAAAATCATTTGTGCGACTCCTCATTGTGAACCTCTAGATCATGGCGAGCAGTATTGATACGTGGCGCAGAAAATGAAAGGCAGAGAACAAAGACGGTGCTGGCGAGAAACGGATGAGAGGGGAACAGCAGGTAATGAAGAGGAACACAGCAGATAGGAGGCTTTAGATCATTTAAGGGATAATAGATGAGAAAGATAGTTCACTGCAGATAAACGTGGAATAATGATGACTTTGATGAATCCTTTTCACTCCAGACTCTGTGTTTCACAAAACAGGGCTTTAAAAAAAACCCCAAACAACCCCAAACTAGGAGTCAAACAGCATATAGCTGTTAACGAATAATGAACAGGAGGAAGGCAAATCTCTGCATGCAGAAGGGTGCTGCTGGTGGTGATCTTGATCCAGGATACTCCGGGGTGGGGTAAAATAAAAAGGAAGCAAGAAGGCAGGGGGCAAAGTGAACCCAAAAGGCAAAATGTTTAGCTAACTAAAAAATGGAGAGTTTGGAATAGCGTGCTTGTATATGTGGACTTCTGATGTCAAGACAACATACAGAAATGAATTGATCTTAAAAGGTTTCCTTCCAGTTTATTCCTAGTGGCTGCATTTGGAAGCAGTGTTATTTACATGTATTAAGGCAGGTTTTGACTAGAATTCTCTTATTTTATTGGGGTGGGGAGAGAAGTTTCAGAAACTAGAGGAAGGACAGGTAACACTAGCACCGATGACCCAGTTTTCCCTTTGCTGTGGCAGGAGTGCAGA
This sequence comes from Haliaeetus leucocephalus, assembly GCF_000737465.1. Lineage (NCBI taxonomy): Eukaryota > Metazoa > Chordata > Aves > Accipitriformes > Accipitridae > Haliaeetus > Haliaeetus leucocephalus. The sequence goes on along the minus strand of NW_010973013.1, from coordinate 6,019,209 downwards.
GACCCCAGCTGCGCCTGTCTGGGTAAATCCCTCTTGCTGATGCATGCCAGGAGGAGGGCACGCTGATATTTTTGTTTTCCTTTGCTCCCCTCTAGCGTGCGGGGATTTCACATTGCAGCATATAGTGTGTGTTGTTATGGAGGTAGGACTGCTGGCCGTTTTCCTTGCCAGAAGACCCAGAATTTTTGGGAGCTGTATTTCAGCAGTGGCACATCTGCATGTGCCCAAATCCTGTCTCTTTGCTGTGTGTCTGTTGCTGTGAGGAAGGTGTAGCACAGCAGAAATGGAGGGATACAGTGTAGATTTATTTTTTTTTTTTTTTCCCCCTTAGCTGTGGAAGCCAGCGTAACTTGCAAAGCTCCCAACCTGCTTAAAACATTATACTCTCAGCTCAGACTAAGGCTGACGAGGCTCCTAGATTTGTGGTCCACGGCAGGAAGCACTTTTGTTTGACATTAATTTCTCTGGGGGAAGAGAGGGCTGAGCACAAGTCACTAAGTTGAAGATAATGACATGAATGGATTTTTTTTTTTAAAGAAAATTTTAGCCAATTAGTTTTATTTCCCCTAGAAATAACAAATATTCACAGAAAAATATCAATATTTCTTAACCTTTGTTCCAATTTAGAGTGCAAGCCAAGTTTTGTTCCAAACTACTAGAATTTTCAGATGAATGAGAATTCCAGGTTTCGTGGAGCACTGTTGCTGTTTTCCATCAGCTGAGTTCACGGCAAGCCCTGTGGGTTCCCGGCAGTCCTTGCAGCTCCCTCTCTACTGCTTCTCCTTTCTTTTCTGTTTAGGTGCTGCTCTAACACTTCCTACTGCTGCCTAGCACGAGATGCCTCTTTTTTTTTTTTTTCCCTCCGAGTTTTCTCTGTAGCCTCAACTCCTGCATATTCAAGACTTCTATGCCCTCATGAATAGTATGAGATGACCGTGTCCCACTTGGAACTGAAGCTCATTTGGGTGTTCTCATACCCCTTCTGTTTTCCTGTGGATCTGTGGAGAGAGGAGCCCATGCTGGAGTAGGTTTTCTGGCAGGATTCGTGACCCTGCGGGGGACCCATGCTGGAACAGTCTGTCCCTGAAGGACTGCAGCCCATGGAAGGAACCCACGCTGGAGCAGTTTATAAAGAACTGCAGCCTGTGGGCTTTTTTTTTTTTTTTTGCCTGACTTTGTCAGCTTTTTGACTGTCTGCTTGTATGAGTAAGTGGCAGCTTTGGATGCTTAGATAACGCTTTGATGACTTGCTGATCTCTGCTTTGACTTGAAAGCCCAGATCTAAAATTTGAAGTATTTATCTAAAAAAGAAATAACAAGATGGACGTTGAGTGTCTTTGCATTTTGAAGCCACTGAATGTGTGACCTGTAATTCTGTCGCCCTTAGCTCTGGGGTTGCTGAAACTGTCTGCTTGGTGGCAGATTAAAGTTCAGAGCTGAAGCAGAAGAAGGGGTTGTGTCTTTGCCCTATGTGGATGCTTAATGTTGATAAATCTTCCCCAGCTCCTACTGAAACAAAAGAATTTAGTTGGTAAGTGCAGGAGCAGGCTCTGGAGATGTGCCATGCTGGCTGGGAAGGTTTGAAGTTCCATGTCATTCAGTTCAAAGTTTAGAAAACTGCACCCAAGTGCTGCCATTTGATCATTTTAGACCTCTCTAGATACTTTGTGCCTTATTCCTGTGATGTTTTCCACAATGGTGGTATTTTAACTTTGGAGACTGCAGTGCCTACAGGTGTTCTGGAACAACATTTGACACTGACTTGAAGGATTCAAAGTAACATGGCTTGAGTTCTTGTCAAGATTGTGTGTATTTCTGTAGCACAAGTTCTGAGTCTCTTCTGAGCGTTGCTACAATTCATTCCTGGCCAGACAAGCATTAGTAAAACCTCCTTCACCATATTTTGGAAGTAAGGGGTTTTTTTTACCTTTTTACATTTAAGTTTGGATGTTATTTTCTGTAAAGCTGAACCACTGACTGAAAGCAAAGAATGTGGAAGCAAATATATATCAAAGCTGATATGCTTGGAATCAAACAATTTTCCCAGACTCATAATGCCAATGCAAAACAAAGTCATCTTACCATTTAGTTGAGGTGAAAAGAGGAGTTATAAAAGTAAAATATCCCACTTATTCAGCACAGGATTTGCAAATCATGTAATGATATAGAATGCTTTTGTGGTTTGCTAGCTAGTTTCTATTTGAATTGAGCCGCAGGCCTGGCTATGTTACTTACTCTGTGACTGTGTGAATCACTTCACTTCCACATATTTTAGTCATCTTCATAGTACAGATGTTGAGAGACTCTATGAAGTTTTGCAGAACACTGAGGTTTACATTGTAAGAGGTATTAGAAAAATAGAGTTATTCATAACACTGGCTTATTATGTATGCAGTTACGTTTCTGTATTATCAAATGATGTAGACATAAGCTTTTTGTCTAATACACATTGCTAGAGTAGAATGATGTATCATTACTGTGCTATACAAATGAGGAATGATAGTTTAAAAAATTACAGTTCAGTTTATGCATAAATGCATATTAAAAATAATAAAATTAAGATTAAATGTTCCTTATCTTACAACTGATCTGGAAGCCACTTAGTTTACTAACGGTAACTGCTGTTTATAGGTGCTTCTGGCATCAAAGTATGGTGAACCAAATGAAAAGGTTTTAGCATGCCTTTGTGCATCTGAGCTATATGAAAGATGACTTGACTTCAAAAGATACTTCTGTACAGCTGGTAAAAGAACTGTGTGCATTTGTCTAAACCATTCTGGTGTAGTGAATGAGCAGGAATACTTCCCCGAGAGACTGCAATTGAAAGAAGAAACACTTTTGTTCTGTGTAAGCAAGAAAAGCTTGGTCAAGGTCTGACCGAAGCAGGAGAGGAACTCTTCAAGATTGCAAGAGAGAAAACTGTTTCCTCTCTAGCAAACTTTCAACTTAATATAATTTAAAAGAAGGAGGTGTGCTTACTGACTTTCAGTACGGACTTGAAATCTTTTTCAGTGATTGGGTTGATAGAGAATATGTTTGTACCTAGTGAGATTGCCGGCCGTATTTCCAAGCATTTTAAATTAACTAAGCACAGTTCTTTCTCTTGCACCTTCTCTCACTTCATAAAAATTCCATATATATCTACATATATGTATCTTCCAGGAAGGCACTGATTTGTAAGGAAGCTCTATACAACCAGCTGTAAAAAAAGAAGCTTAGCTAAGATGTTGTAATGGAGAAGAAAACAGGGACTGAGCAGACTGCTGCTCTCTGTGGTGAAGAAAATGCTGCAGCTGAGAAACTCAAGCTTTCTGTTCATGATCCAAAGAAAAACCATCTTCCATCTCCATATAAGGCTAGATTCAAAGTCATCTGGTGACATTCAAAAAGAGGTACCTACACCACTGTAGGAACCATATATATCAAGTAGCCAGGCATCCACACTAGCATTTTCCCCATTTTTTTAAAGTCAGAATTGATTTCTTGGGACATCTCAGTGTGTGTGTGTGCGCGCGCGCACGCCTGTGTACGTACATGCGCTTTTGTTAGACAAAACTTAGACATTCATACCATAAATTTTTGGCATGTATCGGTCCTCCATTCCTTCCCCCTCCTGTTGATTTAATACTGGTTTGTGCAGTCTGTTTTCCTAGGTTATGCAATATTAATGTAGAGCCCTTCCACCTTCAGCTTCTTCCCTCTTGCAGTTACCCTTGCTTAATATATATTATTTGTGCAGTATGTTCCTGCTTCATAGGTGTCCGCATGCCATTTGGTGCCCTAAACATGTAATGTTAATTCCAGAATAAGCTACTCCCATAATAAACAGCTAACTTGCAAGAAAAAAAAATCTGACAAAATAGCAAACTCTATTATTACTAAACAAAAGTATCAGAGCAAAGTCTTTTCAAGGGATCCCAGACAGCTGGAAGACCCCTATTAGAAACACACAGCCTGTAAAATGAAATCAAGAGAAGCATGAATAGCTTCCGTAAAACCATTAAGAATAAAGCTGTCAAAAATACTTGCAGAGGCGCTGCAAGGGCTTTGTCCCAGGGACCGTGTGCTGCGCTTTTTGCCTGAATTTCATACTCAGGACCTTCAGCTGAGAGTGTCTTGCCTTAATCCAGTCTTAACTGATCCAACAATGGAGTTAAATAAGAAGTATTAGTAAATAATCAAGCAGGGCATGAGGTATAGTTATGCATAAAGACTCGCTGCTTTGAAATGCAGTAGAACTACTGAAGAGTTCAGTAGCAAAATAAGATAAACGTAATCCCGCATCCTGCAGAAGGCAGAGCCTGACAGTGATTTTACCAAAGTATTGTGATTTTTGAAAAGCTTGAAAATGAGAAGTCAAAAGGTTTTGATGATCAGACACAGTTCATGAATGAGTAAAAGAAAGAGAGCAGGGAGGAAAAGCTGTGATGGTTTCTGCCTTTCAGGACTGAGTATTGTTGACAGAAAGATGTTGCATTCTTTTGGTAGATGTAATAAAAGTGCAACAACTTTATTTCCTATTTGTGTCAATGAAAGTGGAACAAAGAACTTTGCTCTCCATACGACATTTGAAGAGTTGCTGCTTTTTGAGTTTGGGATTCTGTCTCTTGCACAATGGAGCTTATGCCACAGTGCACGCTATTTCATATGAGGTCTTTAAACTGAGCTGTTAAAAAGTGATGTACAGAAAATATGCGCCTTGGTGTCAATGTTTTATAGCCATCTTGAAGGTCAGATGAGATTCTGGTGAGTCTTTTCTGAGCTACTTCTGTGCTTTGTTGCACAGTACGCACAAGCGTATCTTTTTATTATTCTATTAGACTGTTTTACTATACTATTATTGGTTGAAATTAGTCAGGACAGAATGGGAGGGGTTTACTATCCCAAACACAATCTTTGCAACTTTGATTTTTATACTGATGAAAATGGGGCCACAACCATGAATGCCTTTAAGGCAATAATGATGCTTCAGTGGAGGTGTCTTTCTATCAAAGGGAAAAAACATCTGTATCCATCACTCAGGAACCCTTATCAGCCTTTAGCATTAGCAAATGAGCCAGCATGTCTCAAAAAAAAAAAAAAAAAAAAAAAGGCAGGAAGCACAGAAGAGTGAGAGCTCCTGGCCCAACAGGCATTCCATTTTCCTAATTAATATCAAAGAAACAAAGACATAGATATTAACTGTGTTTTTGTAGCAGGCAGAAGAGATAAAAGATTTATTCATGTGTAATGGGAGTTGAAGTTTGGTTGAGCTGTTTTTTACCTCCTGGCCCTCATCCCCGAACTGCAGCTCCTCACAGTAATGACCTTTGCTGTTGGTGCTGAGGGATTTGGTGTGCTGGCGATTGTGCAGCGCCCTGCTCGTATGCTTCTGTAACCTTGCTTGTCTTCTAGGAGTAGAGTAACAAGAAGTTTTCAACCAATTCGGTCTCTTGCTACATTTAGATCTGCTGAAGAGCTGTTCAGGCTTTAATCTGTGCCAGAGATGTGTTGGGAGCAGAAGTGGAAGTTTCCTTTGGGAGCACTGGACGTAACATTAGTTTGAGTGGGGACAGAGGATAACATCCTTTGAGCAGTTAAGAAAATTCTAAAGGGCAATAGTGTAGGGCTGCACATCTAGATCTTGGTTAGAGCTGTTGGTTCAACCGCGCTCTGGAAAGGGCTTGAAGGTCAGAAACTCAGAAAACTTGTGTGTGTGTTTTGAGGTGGAGAGGCAAACAATGTTCATACCATCAAAACCTGAAATGTCCGAGCAGGAATCTCTGCCCATTGCAGGAACTGTGGGGATATCTTAAAATTATCTCCTGGTTCCTTTTTGTTGGTTACGATTTCCTCCAGTGTTCACGTCAAATGCAAGACACTTAGCATCTGCTTCTTTTGAGGTGGTGGTCTACCTTTATTTTCTGGTTTTAGTTCTCCATTCTTCTGTATTTTCTCAGAAACACTTTTCCTTGCATGCTGATGGTGGCAATGTGCTCCAATGGAGGAAGTATTTTATGAACACTTGGGTGTTATCTGTGCGGCATCCTTCCAGATGGCTCAAAACCCTGGACACTGGCATAAGGTATTTTCAGAGAGGAAATGATTTCACTCATTTCAGCTTTTCTGGTAACGAACTATGTCTAGAGTTACAAGCTGAGAATTGCCTGCCCTGAATAGTCCCAACTTTGATCTTAAGCTTTTTTAGCTCTTATTCCCATGGAGTGCAGCTATTTTGCTGCCTCATGCTGATAACCCCGTTCCACATAAAGGACTCTTAACCTGAATAATCAGTTTCCTAGAGATGTACCAAACAAGCTTTGCCTAAAAAAATTCCCATTTGAAAAAGGGTCAAAAAAAAATCTCACACCGGTAAGTATTTTAAATTAGGAGTCATAGGGGTGTGGATAAAGGGACAATGAGAATATTTTTTTTTTAGTGCCTTGATAAATGAGCACTGCCAGGATGGCTGTGGCATGTGGTCATGTAGCACACGAAACTTGTGTGCTTGGATATGTTGATAACCCAAATTTTCTAGGAGATAATTTTCCATCGTGTAGAAGGGAATTTACTAACTGTAATCCAGACAATTTTATCTACTTGGAATAGGACCATAGTGTTCTGCTGTCCACAAGTCTATCTTTGCTCTAGATAGAGAGAGGAGAAGCAGTTATTAGGTAGTTATTCCGTTATGATAGAGCCACACACTAATATTGGAGGTTTAACTGAAACACTGTACAGCTAAGATTGTATTTTTACAAGTGGATACGCCATGGCCTGAAGGATGTGCTCTTCAATGATAGAGACATAGGAGGTACTTTCTGGCTTATGAATTGGGGAGTATCACCTGAGGCAAAATTCCCATTTCATTCATGGATGAATGGGGAATAATTCTTGTAAGAGGATAGTGATGTATGAATCAAATGTTTTTCTTCTCACTGACAGGACAATCTTTATAATTACAGATGGGCCATGCTTCAGTTGCCTTACACTTTAAGCAAATGACATTGAATATTAGTGATTCTGCCGTATCTGCAGGAAGCGGTTCGAAGCTGCAATTCTGCAGAATGACTGCACATTCTGGAGTCTTACGCTGCTAAATTGAAGTTTTTCTGACTTGAAAATTAGATCTTCAGTGCTGCAAGTGGTGCCAGAGTGATTATTTGTACCACAGCAAAAGAAGAATAAACTTGTGACAATGTGGTTTCTTTTGCATATTGTCTGTATTTATAGACAGCAGCTATTTTAGTTTGAGATATGGGGAAGAAGAGTTTTGGGACTTTTAGAAAATGCTGATATGTGACAGAAAGGGAAGGCTTAGGGCTATTGAGAGGGATGCTTCCAAAGACAAGGATGCAGTTGGAGAGGCAAGCTAGATAATGCAAAACTCTTAAAATGACAATCCTCCAAAATGAGTAAGTCTTTCCAAAGGGGCTATGGGAGATGAATGTTTATGAGGACCATCTGTGGCAAAAGGTGATTTCTGACGGGCCTCAGAAGAGATGCTCCAGTGCAGGGAGCACAGTCCAGGACCACAAGGCAGGAAAGGGAAGATACAGTGACGGGCAGTGGGAGGATGAGTAGAAAATTGATTGCTGGTGACAGACACTATTGCAGCAGGAGCAGCATTGGGCTAGAGCTCTGTAAGTGTCAGCAAGGACCTTTAATCAGAATGCTGGACGCAGGGGGCTGTGAAGATGCTAACGACTTCAGTATTGACTTTGAACTGCAGCCTTAGTATCTTTGTAGAATGAAGAGAAGTTTGCTTTCCGGCTGTTTAAAAAAAACATGACCTTTTATTTTACAACCCACCTTTAAACTCTGAAAAAATAGCATGCTTCTGCTTTTTATACTTTATTATAAACTGCGGAAGTACCATCCCCTTCCCTTTTTCTGAGTCTTTTTCACGTCGGAGCCCTCTCCTGTGTGAACAGACTCTTACCCAAAGCATGGGGAGCAACTTGTCACCTGCTGGCTTTACCTCTGCCATTGACTATTCTGGGCTCTTTTTTCCCAAGCTGCTCACTGGATCTTTCAGCCTCCTGCTTTCTGGTGGCTAATGTCATGACAGCAACAACAAAGCAGCCTGTGACACAGCAAGAATGTGGGTAAAATAAGCAATAAGGTCTGTTTTCCAATTCAGTCCCTTAATTTTGTTTGCTCTCCCCATGCAGGAATTTTTTTTTTTTTTAATTAATCACCTGAATCAGGTAATTTTGGGGGGTTTTTTTTTTGTTTTTTTTTTTTTTTTTTATTTTTTTTTTTTTTCCACTGGTGGTGGTCTGCCCAGCCTGTTGATGGACCTGTGGTGGAAGAAATGACGTGCGAGTGGCTCTCAGGTGTGCCTGCTGATTTTTGTTACAAGGAGGCTGTTCAGCTCATCAGAGCTGGAGCTCCTGAGTTGCAGTTTCCCTTTCCTGATGTGACTGGAGCCCACGACAGTCACCGCACACTCCTGCCCATCAGCAATATCGGTCTGCGGAGAGCAGTGCCGCTTGTCAGGCTCTTTGCACGAGGATGGCTGCCACTCAAATAAAATTTGATTCTGACTAGGAAGCCTTTATTTGAAAGGACTGCCGAGTACCTGGTGGCTCCAGAACCAGCTGGGAATGCTGAGTGTGCTGTCAGCCTGCTCCTGGCAAGTCGGTCACCCTCTCTGCTTTATGCAAGTACGTGTGGGATATCATAAAGTGTTTGTTTCAGAAAGTAGTACTTAATTACCAATATCCAAATGGTTATGTGTACTCTTGTATGTGATACATCTCTCTAGCCCCCACATCTGAAGCTTTATTTTAAAGCGTGATAAGGTGTGTTTGCATGTATATGCTCAATTCCAGTAGCTTTAAGAAGCTCTGGTGGAAATTGTTGTTTCTTTTACTGCAGTGATATATTTTTTTTTTAATCTGTTTTTTGTTTCCCCTCCCACCTTCCCCAGTAGAAGTGGTGGTAATGGACATGAAAGTGCCCTCAATATTTGTACAAACCTCACTGCTGACCCTGGGTGAGGGTTGCCTCATGACACTTGAGGTATTGCTTTCTCATCACCACTACTATTAGCTGAACCAGTTAAAAATAAGCATGGAGATGCCAATACCTATTGAAATCAGGAGGTGTGATGACAAAGCAATTCTTGCCCACCCCTCCCGCAGCATTGGGAACCTGCATTTTTCTCCTCACCTGTCATGTCCGCTCCTTCAGACGCGCATTATTTGTCTTTTACTCTGTGCCATTCGCTGTGATTGGTGCTTGATAGATGAAATACAAGATCTTCCCACAGACCTCTACAGAGCAGACTGATGATGACTGTGCAGGATAAGCTCTTCAGGACAAGGACTAGCTCTTGACTACAGACTCTTCACTTGACAGTCTTGCTTCTTGGCGTAAAAGCTTTTGGCTTGGTCTTTTGCATGATGATGATGATGAGTGAAGGTGATGGACACTTTGAGTAAGGCACAAAAGGAGAAATCACAGAGTTTCTCACAGCTGACTTGAGGCAAGGTGTAAGTCCTTGTGTCAGCATCTCTATGAATGTCAAAATCTCTAAGTACGCTTTTCTGGTTCATACAGAGTATAATTTTCAAGAAAATTCAAGGAGTTAGGAGGACACTTCTGTCTTTAATAGAGCAGCACTTTTGAGATGCGAGGGTCAGGACATTCTGTTGTTGCTTATGAAATATAATAATTCAGCCTTAATGCAGCAACTGGATGCAGAACATTCAGTTGTACATGCAGAGCTGAAGACGTGCTACTGCTATTAGAGTAAATGGTTACGGTTTTAGTGCTCACACATCTTGGAAAGCAAACTTCTTTATGATGATTATTTGGAAGAGTGGCTGGATGAGGATAAAGACAAAAGAAATGTTGGGATGGGAAAATAATGGAAAGGAGTTAACTCAGCTAACGCTTCCCACTCTGGTTTCTTTCCACTGCCCCACAGTGATTAATCACATTCTGCTCACAATGGCTTCCACCTGGAAGTGAAAAGAGTAGAGCCACTTCTTTATGGCACTTGCAAGTCACTTGTCTGGCTTAGAGGTTCTTAGGTTTTTATCATCTCTATAAATGCAATCTTTGTATTTTATTTTTTCCTTGCTCCTCTTCAGTATTACACTGTTTCCTTCAGAGATTGACTTTTTTTGCTATATTCTGTCTGAGGTGACTGTAGTTTTTAAGATACATCAACAGCTGGTTGGAACAGTCTTTGCAATTTGAAGTTCAATGTTTTTGTTTATGTTTCTTTTTCTTATTTTTATTTTAGAGCTGTCAATCCTACCTGTAAGAGTGGTTGTATTTTTAGAAGACATTTGCTTATTGCTTTTTACATTCCTATTAAAACTGCATCAGCTTCTGCTGCCCTTAAACTTGACCAGGATGAATTTCAGTTATTCACCCCCTGTCTCTTAAGTATTTCTTCTTTCTGTAGTGGGCTTTTCCATACACTAGTGAGACAGAATTGTACTTCCATAGTTGTTTTACATTAGCTCAAAGCCAAGCTTCCAGATGTCAAAATCCTTTGTGTTCTTCCTTCAGGTCTTAGTGTCTGACCACTGTGTATTAGATAACATCACTCTGTGGGCTCAGTATGATCTCTAACCATCATTGCCCTTACTGTGCTGTTAGACTAGCAAACTAAACAATATAATTCGTTGGTTACTTTCATATTGCAGAGGTTGCCTTATCATGTAGACAAGCCAGTGAATATTCATAAACCACACATACCGCTTATCTACCTATTTTACCCATTTTAGCACATACTGCAAGTGTTACTTTCACATCCAAAGAAGCATTTGAGCCTTAAGTATTTTCTTGACTCCATTTTGAATTTCCATCTCTAGTGCACATTTGAGTTCTTTCTGTAGTATATTATGATAGGATGTGAACATTCAGAACGTGTTTTGGGGGGAATGGAGCAGTTAGTGTTGCATTGGCTTTGATAGAGCAAAACTCAACCCTCAGTAGGTCTGGTGCTTGAATATATTCAGTAAGTCATCTAGTTCATTCCCTTACAAATCCTTAATGACGAAAACTTTTATGTTGTTTAGACCTTTTCCCTTACCTTGTGCATCATGATGCATTAATCTCTCTTTGTCGTTCATCTTTTTTTTTTTTTTTTTTTTCCAGGTTTACACCCCTGGAAATGCATTCTCACTCAGGCCAACTTCAGTTAATATAAGAATTAGGTTTTGCCTGACATTTGTTTCAAATAATTTACCTAAGGAACAGAAATAATATCTGGAGCTAATTTCACTAATTTCACTGGTATTACCCAGGGCTGTATATAAATCACGACGTACATTTCATTTCCTTGACCACTAATTTTGCTGTTCTCTCTAGAAACACTGACCGGGGCCAGAGCAACCATTATCCCAGACTTTCATGAGACACAGTCTGTTATTTTTACTTGAAGCAGGCTCTATGATAAATTATCTTCATTAACTTCAAGCCAGTGCCCAACTCCTGATTTCTAATCAGTTTTTTTTTTTTGCTCAGAGATCACTAGCTGCTAAAGCATAACATCGGTCTTCAATCAGAAGTGAAATTCATCTCTCCTTTCAGAGTTTAGAGGCAAAAGTCCTCTTCTGAGGCTTGCTTGAAGCAGGTTTAGCTTTTGTTCCCCTGCTCCTTATAACCCCCCTTCCATCAGAGGTTGCTGTTTCCAGAGCCAGCAGAGTATGTTGTGCAAATGTTCCCTAACCCGCTCCAGGCAGAGTCCTCCGAGTTATTTCAAACAGTCTGAAGCTTTTGGGCTGATATCTTGGCATTTTGCCTAATGCAGAGGAGGACGGACTCACATGATTCACCCCTGCAAAGGTGCAGATGGCAACAGTCTCCACCTCCTTGGTGGTGGTATGTAGGGAAGATGCGGTCACTGGTGGCAGGTGGACATCTTATTTGTCCTTTGCACGTAACCGACAGTGGAATAGCTGAGCAGAAATGGCCCCAGCCTGAGCTGAGGTTAGCACCATGACATTCTTCCCATCCACTCTGGGGCACCGTTTGTCCCAAAGAAAACTTGAGCGAGACAAAGATGTGCCCATTGTGCTGATTATTGGTGTGGATTGGTGCAGGACGTGGAGAAAACTGTACAGCCTTGGGATATTCTGCAATACTTACATGAAATTTACCTGCAGGTTGGAGGGTCCAACTTGGGTCCTTCTGCTCTCTCGGGGGCAATGCTGCTCCATGCTGGTGCTGAGCCAGTTCTTCTGTCCCTAGGGTGTGCAGGTCCATCCTGAAGAGCCTGGAGCCACATGTGGGTGGTCTATCTCAGCAGGACTGTGATGGCCAACTGGGTTCAAGCGCAGTGTACCAGTACAGACTTGCTTTGGCTGTAATTTGCACTGTATAAATAACGGGAGTTCAATACCCTCTTAGCTGATAACACCTGCAAGGATCAGCTTTTGAACAGAAAAATTTTCTCAGGGCTTTATCAATCAGCAATTTATTGCGACTTGGTCATGTGAAAGAAGCCCAGAGTTCTTGCGGGAAAGGCTTTGCTTTTGCTGAGAATTTCCTGGAATTGCTCTTGGCCCTCACACCTTCTCCCCAAGGGGCCTTAATGGCTCTGCCCAACCTCATCTGGGGCCTCTGGCCACGTCCTCTGCCTGTGGGCCTAGGGGCTTCGTTTAAGCTCAGGCTTAGGGACCTAGTCCTTCCACCACATTGTAGGTGTAGCTGTTCCTAGGTCTGTTCCTGGATTGTTGTTTGGGTTTCTTCAACTGACCTTGGACCTGACTTGGTCCTTTACATCTACCTGATCATCACTGGACTGTTGATGGGACACGATGCTATCACCATCCCACTCTGCTTGCCCAGCTCTGGTGCTAAACCCTGTCGGTGGCCACTGCTAGCTCTTGGCTCACCATCACCTTAAGGAGCAGCCCCCTGACAGTTACACAGTAATAAATAAGGTTTTGTCTTGTAGGATTTCAGAGTGCTTTGTAAGAAGGAGCATGACTTTGTCTACTTCTGAGATAGGGAGGAGAACACCAGGCGGTGGTCGTGCAAGTGGAGAGGAGATGCTGATCAGGAGCAAGTACCTATTTCTGATTTATCGAGTAACAAGACATCCCTGATGCCAAGCACATGAGGCTGAACTTTATTTCTTGTGGCTCTCTGGAAAGGTTGGCTTTGACAGGTTTTCACATCCCTATTTCGCTCTCAGTGCTCCTTCCCTCCTGGCACAGGAGGGTTGGGATGCTGCTGGGCTCTGTCACGGCCTGTTTGCTGATCTGCTGAAAGGTGATTTGAGAGACAGAGGCTGTCAGCTCTGTGACTCAAGCCAAATCCAATTCATTGAGTTTTGGTGCTGCATTCCTTGCTGTTGTAATTTAGCAGGGCTCTGTTGTTTTAGCAGTAAATTTAGCTTTTTGGCCTCTGAAAATCACCATTCCAATACAGGTGAAATTTTTAGGCTGCTGAAGCTGACAGTATGGCAGTTTGGTCTGTAGCCCAATCAATAATCCTTGGAAACAAAGGAATCACTATAACTTTCAGTTCTAATAAAACTTAAATAAAACTTCTGTATGCTCTACCTCTTTAATATTGCTGTGATTTATCAATAGATGAGTGGAAATGGATATATACAGGATCTTCTGGGATTCATTTGGGATTTTTCCTTAATTGAGCTGTATAATTTTGCCCTAGGTTCTGGAGAAGGTTTTGCTGACCTCGTAGGATGTGAAAGGCCAATAAACTGTTGTTGTGCGAGATGTGTTCTGTCTTCATGGGGAGCAGATGATACATCGGAGGGAGGTAAGCTCGAGGAATGGCTCTCTTAGTACATGCTCCATTGGATAGTGCTGGCCACCAACTCCTTCCTACAGGAGGTTTTAGTTCATTCTGACAGCGAAGACTGATGTTTCTAAAAGAATCTCAGGGTGTATTAACTTCTCTGAGGAGATCGGAGATAATGCAGGCTTGGTCCTCAAATTTTTGGAACTGAACGGGCGCTAGATTATCCCAGCGCAACTGGATTTGGGTTGGTTTTGCTGTTCTGCGTAAATCCTCAGAGAAATGGTACTGCCAGAAGTCCTCATCAAGAACAACAGTTATTTCAAAAATAATTAGATGCCTTCTACTGACACACACTTAAACCTTGATCTCGTCTTCTCTCTTTACCTTTGGAAGTGCTTATAGGATCCTAATGCCCATCATCCAGTAAAGATCATTTAAAAAACCACCACACCAAGCCAAAAAACTTAGAAAAGTACATAACACAGATCGTAATTAAGAAAGAAATCTTGTTGAAACACTGGATCTTCCAGGGATGTGATACCGAGCTGAAGTGACAGAGAAAAGTCCCGAGTTTTTTTGGTTGAAAGTGATGTAGGTTGTCCTTGGTTTATGGTCTTGCAGTCAGGGTGCTGATGAGCAGTGAGGGATGTTGCTCTGATATTTTTCCTGCTGCAGCAAGAGCAGGGAATTGCAGCGAACACGCATCCCTTCTCGTCTCAGACCATGGCAGCTCACGGCAGACCTGATCATTGAGGCATTGGTGTTAATGTAGCGTGTGTGTGGGAATCAGAGGAGGCTTATTTATTAAGGTTTCAAACACTTTAAAGTTGTGAGCAGATGAGATCAGGAGAGACTGTTAGGCTTTCATAACTTACAGAATAGAATTATTTAAGCCATTTGCTAGGAAAGAGGTTTAGATCTTACACTGCCTGGCAAGTTAAAAGGTCTCTGCATCCGAGACAGCCGTAAGATCCTGAGGAGACAGGCGAGTTAGACTAATCCTGTGGTGAAGGGCAAGGGACATTTCCTTAATAAAGGGTAAATTTTTTTTGTTGGATTTCAGTCATACATTATCAGGGAACTTAAAAGGACATTGTTAAATTAACCACATACTTAGTTCTTTGTGTTGAACCCTTTTTTAAAATTCAATCCTTTATTTCTCCTTTATAGTGTTTTACGGATTAGCAATGTAAAAAAAATAAAAAATGTTGTGACTGTAACGGGGCCTTATAATTATCCACAAAAGCTGGCGGGGAATAGGAAGGCTTAAAATCTGAGTGAGGCTCAG
Organism: Haliaeetus leucocephalus; assembly: GCF_000737465.1. NCBI lineage: Eukaryota > Metazoa > Chordata > Aves > Accipitriformes > Accipitridae > Haliaeetus > Haliaeetus leucocephalus. Next base: position 6,004,205 of record NW_010973013.1, on the reverse strand, counting down.
AGTTACCTGGGAGAACTTGGGTCACAGTTGTTCCCATCACTGGTGCTCAAATTCCAGCCTTCCTACTGGCAACTGGGAATCTTTCAACCCCAATTTACCCTGGAAAGCGAGATTCACTTAGATCTAAGCTTTCGACAAGCTTTTACAGCCGAATTAAAAGAGATGGGGATATAAATACGCAGTATGACGATGCCAAAGTGGGGCATTTTTTTCAACAGCAAACCATGTCTCCTGTGAAAATACAATGTTCGAACTTCACAGTGGCTAAATCTCAGCCTCACACCTACTGGGGGCAAGAAGGGAGATCTGATCACTTCAGAAAAGCTTTCAAGCCTGGGACATGAAGGTGTACTCTACCAAGCCATACTAATAAACAGAAGTGACTACATCTTCTGGCTGCTGGTGCCAGGTCTCCTGGCCTGCTCTCCAGCTGTTACTAATTCCTTTGGATAGGAGCAACTTTTTCCAGGTCCTGGAGAAGTCCCTTACATCTTGCAGTAAGCGGAAATACTTTCTCTTAGGGATTGCTGGTGGCTTCCCTCATCAGCATGAAGTGGCAAAGTAGGGGAAGACTCTTCCTCCCTTCAGGATGTGAGTGGAGTCTGGGATTGCAAAGGTGGCCTTAATCCAAACCTTCACCCTGCTACATGTCACTTGACCACGGCTGCCCTGAGTAGATGCTAAAAGTGAAGTTCGACCTGCAGTAAGTTAGCTGAGAGCTCCTCTTTGAGAAGGATTATCTTAATAACCTACCGAGAACAGCAGCTGCTACTGCAGAACAGACAGGGCCACCTACCCCAAAGTTCGTTAAAGCATGGGCTGTAACGCTTTTTGGCACTTCTTGTAAAAGAACCTGTTGTCTCCTAGCTTTTAAAGTTTTACGTGCAATGGATCAGACTTGATCAAAACAGTCACAGCCCAGCGATGGTTCAAGGGACTCTCTGGGCTTGCCCCAGCCAGGCTGATTTTAGCTGTGATTGTCCAGCGGGCAGGTGATCATGGCATCGTTTGGCTTCAGTTTACCTTTATTTTAGAGTAATAGCAAGCAACCATCCGTAAAAATAAAAGATTGTGTAGCAGGGTGAAAAGGCAAGGTGACGTTGGAGGTTCCAGTTAGCAGTCACTACAGGAGAGCTGGCTTGTCACTGGGTAAAGCCAGCGTAGGGGTAACAGACAACAACAAAAAAAACCCCAACAAATAATTGGGGACCAAAGGAAAGAAAGATCATATAAACAGACTCTGTCAAGAAAACATGAAAATGACCCTTTAGTGGATTTGAGGACTGAGGAAGAAGGGACTGGCACCGTGAACATTGAATTACCCGTGAAGACTTCAGGGTGCTGATGACTTGTTGTCAGCTGTACCCTCGCTCTGCTTGAGGAAAAACGAAGCCATCAAACAGATGGACACTGGAAGGGTGAATATAATACCATAGAAAAGGTGCAGATAATAGATACTACTAAGAGGATTTTTTGTGTATGTAACAATTTTAACTGTATGATGCTTTTCTATATTATTGTGGACTATGAGTGTTAGCATTATTGCAGTTGTGCTAATAACTAATGAATTTAAAATCACTTTGGCAAGATATTAATTAAACTAGCAATCAAATCTTAACTCCATATATAGTACAATCCCTTTTGGCCCATAACCAGATTTTGAAAGTATCAGTCAGAAGAGTTTCCCGCAGCCTCCCTTTGCTTGCTAGTACTTCAACTTGCTAGAAACTTTTAAACTCATCCCTACTTTGTTGGTGGTTTTTTTCCCTAGCCCTGCTACTAAACATGCCTGAGGAGCGCAGTTTCCTTTTAAGTGCCTGAACCCTGTGAATGATATGGGCTGTGTTGTTGTCCCTCCAAAAATAGGAATTCTTCCATAATTAAGATTTGTGGCAACTGCAGAGGTCTGTGCTTCTCGAATGTATGAAAATAAACATGAAAAACTGTGAAAACAATGTAAGGGATCTGAGTGACACAGGCCAGGGAATTCTCCTTGCTGTCTCGGCTGTCATTCTGTTTTCCTCAGAAGCTGCGTGATCTGACGTACCCTCTGATACCGATCTGAAGTTGCTGCTTTTTCCTTTGTTCTCAGGCTATGCTGCAATAAAGGGGGAAAAGTAAATAAAACCCATAATTTTGTTCCCATTGTTTGGACTCAAGAGGAGTAGATCTATTGCCCCTCACAGCCATGCTGTAGGTAGAAAGATCTCTCAAATTTTATGGGTTAAATTGCTAATTGAGTCACAGCGGAGTTTAATTAATTTGGAAGACAGTGTGTTAGCGGAGCCATAGAAGACCCAAGTTCTGCAGTTCTGCCCAGAGTTTCCTAAGGCTTTTACGGACACTATGCATTTGGAAATAGCAGGATGAGTTTCTCCTGCTCCTCTGAGGATGGGCTCGTGTCAGAGCTACTGCCCCAACGCAGAGCAGCAGGCTGATACTGAAACACGTCAGTGTTTTCAGTGGCTACTATGGTTCAAAAATCTGTCGCCTCTGTTCAAATCTCTTTTTTTTTTTTTTTGTCTCTGGTGCAGACTGAGATGCTGTGACTGGCGTGGTGGCTGTTTGGGCATGGTCCACTGTCCAGTGCATCCTTCCCACCGAGGGGAAGGGTAGATAGCAGCGTCTTAAATTGCCATAGCAAGGTTCCCCAGGTGCTCATGTGCTAGGGACCAGGCTTGTGCTGGGCACAGAGGCTCCCGAGGAGCTGTTCCACTGTCCAGGGCTGGAAAATTTATTTCATTCCAGATTTCCAGCAGCTGAAGACACCTTTATGACAGGGTTTCACATGGGACAGATAATGTTTTCCAGGCTGTGCGTCAGGGCTTCTCTTTCCATCCTACCAGAGGTAGTGTAGTCACCACAATGAATATATAGTGGTAAATACATGGGTTTGTATATTGTATTTCAGCATAGTAACACTCAAGCAGATAACCAAAGTATAGAGTCTTTCTACTTGTGCTGCTTTCTGCATGTTGGTGTTAATGCTTCAAGGGTAACGAGTGCTGCATTGCACTTCAGGAATTATAACAGCACAGCTTATGATTTCATTTTCTTTTTATGTCACTTGATTTGCTGACCTTAATTCATGGAATCTGGTTTCTGAATTATCCATGGAAAAAAATGCAGAAAAGGCCTCTTTCCTTGAAATGGGCTTGGCCCTCATGACGTGCATTATTCCTTTACCTCCTGTCAAGGACAAAATCACAGAATTATTCAGAAGCTGCAGGGAAACCTAATGGTATCTTCAGTGACTAGTGGGTTTTTTCTTTTAATTAAAAAACTATAGGAAGAGTGGACATATCATATTAGCTGCTTGGGACTTCACCAGGGGAATCTGCATATTCCTTTTCTCATTAGCTTGTGGATTACGTGAATCGGGGATGTCACAAAGTGCTCACAGAACTTGGTGTTCCTTCTCTCCCTTCCCTGCTTTTGGAGAAGATGAGCTGCTATGCATCTGTCATATTAAAACATGCCTCCTGGTAATAGCCTGAGTGCTGTGAGCTATTTTAGTGTACCTACATATTGCTGTAGAGGATTTCAAATACTTCTTCCGAGCGCCTTTGGAGCTTCTTTATTCATTACTGTCAGCAGTGTGGGGAAACTGGTTTGAAAAACCGCTCCAAACAAACAGAAGCCGAGGTAGGAGATGCAGTAGGAAAGAAACACAAAATACTAAAACTGCATTTCACATTAACTTACGTTACGGCAGGTTATTGTGGGTTTATCACATAAGGTAACATTCAATAGACCTAGTTTTCACATAAGGGCTTTTTGGCTGTCCTGAAATACGGATGTCTGTAAAGTGGTGGGTCCTACTCTATGAAAACAAACATGCTCCTTCAGGAGGTCTGTAAGTTGTACTTGAACTGAGTGAGCTGAACCATCCCTGAGGAAAGTTTTCTCTGACCCTGGTGTCTCCTAGTAGTAAGCTATGCAATCCATACAGCTCAATATTCAACGATTCGTTGCCCTGCGTTGTGGCAAGCACCGACCTGTTTAACACTGTCAGCCTTGATGATCTGCATAAGGTCTTACTGCAGACCAAAAACCAGGTCTGGCTCCTTACCTATACAGAGTAGCAGAGACTGTTACTGGATTATGTCAGGGATGGTCGTTACTGTTGTTTAGCAGTTACAGAGAGATGTTAATTGTTTTTCTGGGCTCTCTGTAGTGAGATTTTTTGCAAGGGTTCTCAAAGGCCATAATATGCCTGGATTTAGTTGCAGCGTATGAGGACAGAGATCAAATTCCTCTTTCTCCTACATGGCAATGACTAGCAGAAGACATGGGAATCATTGCACTGGATTAACCATGTGGCCCATTTGCTCTGGTGTCCATATCCAACAGTAATGGGCAGTACCACGTGCTTCAGATGAACACGTAAGGAAAGGTAATGCCCTCCCCTTTGATGTCATCCTCATCTCTAATTAGCAGAGTCCAGTTTATGCCTTGAGAAGTCAGGGTTTATATCCTTCCCAGGTTTGTTGTTGTTGTTTCATTAACTGAATTAAATAGCAGAGTAACATGTAAGACTGTGGCATATATGCTTAAAACTCCTGGACTCCTTTTGCCTTGAAATGGTACCAAGCATGTGTGTGAGTTCTGACTGTTTCAGTGGATTTCAATAGTTCTCAAAAATACTCTCTGGGCAATGTAATCTTTCTGTTTATACAATCTAGATGAAACACAAAAGGAATGCAAGCTTTCTCCCATTGGCCTATCATTATGCCGCAAATCAGGAAAGGCCAATTTTAAATGCAAATTTTGTTTTTTTGAAAGGAGTGCCAAGCTGAAACGTGCTGAGTAGTGCTGCCTGCATTCTGTGTGTTCAGAATGTGCTAGGTTTGGTAAAAGACTATAATTTTCTGCTATAATAATAATACAGCTGTTGGGAATTATGTGGTAGCCAAATTCATATCAACTTTCCCAAGAATTAGAAACAGTCCTCCTCAACCCCAAGGACAAAGAGGCATAAGAAGGTAATTGCTGGATGATCGTATAGCAGACTGTTTTAAAATGTTACCAGGAAGATATCAAAGACGTGAAGCTGAACCTGACTCCATAGTCCCAGTTCTTGATTGTCAGGAGAAGGCAGCAGAGGAAAGAGCTGATAATTGATTCAGTGAGGATGGCACATCGCCACTGATTTGAAGATAAGAAACTAAAAATAATGGAAAAATGCAGGAAGTGGTTTTCACGATGGTAGTTCTGGGTGCCATACAACAACCAATCCTAGAAAAAAAAGCCCTGTATTCAACTACTTCTTGTCCATACGAATAACTTCATCTGATCATTTCACTCTTCCCATATGTGAAAAAGATTGATTTTTTTTTTTCCAGTATAACTTTGAAAATCAAAATGTTTCAGCCAAAAAAAAAAGGATAATTTTTTTCTTTTACATGCCTTGGGGAAGGGGGGGGAGAAAATAAAAAACACTGAAAAAACAATTTTCAGGAAAATATCTGCTGAAATGAAATTCTTTGAAGTCCAGTTCTGAGAAACCCATTGAAGTTAGTGAGAGTACACACCTATGCTAAGAAAAATGCCTAAATACTTTAACACTGTATTTATGATATGGATAGAAATTACACAGCTTGAAAATTTGAAAGGACTAATGAAAGCAAAAGAATAAATGGAATGGGATTGTGATGAGCAGCAGAGAAGGCAGAGCTGAAACCTGCCATATTAAAAGAGGAAAGCAATGAAGTGGGTGAGGTCACTTTGTTAGAATTAGGAAAAAAAAAAAAATCTTACACAGCATCCTGTACATTAATTAGCAGTAATGAAAATAATTGTTCCCTCCAGCTTGAAACTGTAGCTAATTACAATTAAGTGTTCATTACAAGCTAACATAATTAGACCTTCACTATGTTTCATAAATACATGGCTTAAATTATGCAGGGAGGGAGGAAGTGTCTTTTGTAGTGCTTTCCTGTCTGTCGTCTTTTCCATCTACTTCCATAGCTCTTTCTTAGCCTTCTTTCTTAGATGATCCCACTGTGGGTGCTAGACCTGATTATCGAGGCAATTTCTTGCCAAGCCTGAGACACGTTTATGTTGTTTGTCCCTTGTGTTAGGCAGGATCGGTAAGACCCAGCTTCGCAGAGGATTTCAGGACCCGCAGCCTTGCTGAAGTTGTGCTTTTATGCCTCACATCCCAAATACAGATCCCAAATGCATAGTTTAAGTAATAAGGTTTTGTAAAATGAGGAAAGAAGGCACTAAAAAAAGGAAAACAAAATACAAAGATTTTCTGCCTTTCTAAAAATACAGTTTCCTTATAATAAAACATCTGATGCTTTAGCTCGTGTGGGCTACTGTGTCTGCAGTGGATTTGTGCTGATTTTTGTTTTCAGCTGAGTTCTGGAGGATAGCAACAGAACAGTGCATTTCATTACTTTTTGGCTAGAAGTTAAAATGTTCTTTACTTCCATTTGGGGATAAAATATCCTTTGCTCGTTCTTCATCCTTTCTCTCCCACACCCTAATTTAGACGCATGTTGCATATGAAAACAGTGCCATTTAGCCTTGTCCCTTTTCTGTCTCTCTCTCTCCCTTCCACCTTTATTTTCATTGAGTCATGAAACGAGAAATTTAGACGTTACTCTAGGAAGCAGTCACTAACATTTAGAGGTTCTGATGGTTATCTGGCAGCTAGAGGATATACGTGCTCTAGCACGTTGCTGTCAGAAGACCTGCTGCTTGTCTCACCAGCTCACAGGTGAGGTGGGATGTCATCGGCATCGTCACGTGGTCCGTTCTGGTCATTAGCTCTGGAAGAGCTGGAGGTGACAGAGAGATTTGTGGGTGGTTATGGCCGAGCAAGGAGTGCAGTGATGCCTGTCTGGGGAGAAGGGATGGAGAATGGAGAGCTAATTGAGCGTAAAAACAGTGATGGAAAAGGCAAACGGTGGGAGAATGAAATGGCTGGAGATGAAAAGGCCGTTTAGCAAAGTGAGCAAATAAGCAAACAAAGGAAACGCCGCAGGCAGCAGTTCTACTGGGCTGAGAAAAATAAGCAAAATGGAGCCTGGTTAGTAGGTGGCAGGAGGCTGCGGGGGGGATCCCAGGGTTCAGCAGGGCTTGCCCTTCCCCTGCACTTAGTTATCCGAGACCTTAATGACTAATGATTTTGTCGAAACAGATTTCTCACCCTGAATTCTGACCCGTTTTCAGTCTGGGCAATTCTGTTCTGGTAGTTGTCCTACTATTGTGCTGATATTTCATTTTTGAATGGCTTCATTACTTTGCCTCACCTCCTGGCCTGAAGTCTTGTGTAGAGTTGCTGTGGACTCTTGAACTGCCATTGCATGTTGAGGTGGAGTGGCTCCTGCCACCTTAAAGTGCTTGTGGTTGTTCCCTGGGATGAGAAGCACGGGTCAGAGCTATTTAATAAGGCTTTGCCTTTGTGTAAAGCCTTTCAACCTGAAATAGGAGGAGTGATTGCCTTGCAGAGTAATGATAGAGTAAGGACTGGAACTGAGATCTCCTAATTTATAATCCCCCTATTTGGGAAACTCTGTGTAATTTCACAGTTAAGGTGAAAGAAAGGAAGGTCCTTTAGAGACTTTTAAACAGCATATCCTGAAATGAAAAGTTATAAAGCCATTCAGGTTGGAAGGGACCTCAGGAGTTCTTCAGTCCAAACTCCAGCTCAAAGCAAGGTCAGCTGGGCAGAGAAGTTGGGCTACTCAGGGCTTTGTCCGGTTGGACCCTAAAAACACCCAGTGATGGAGACTGCATATCCCCACTTATCACTGCATATCACTGCTTGACCGTCCCAGGGTAAAAAAGTTTTCCCTCGTGTCCAGGTGTAACCCTTCTTGTTTCAATTTATGCCTATTGCCCCTCATCCTCCCACAGTGCTGTGAAAGTCTTGGCTCTGTGTTCTTTGTAACATTGTCAGAGGTAGTGGCAGACTGCTATTCCTTCCTCCAAAACCATCCCTTCTCCATGCTGAACAAACCCAGGTCCCTCAGCCTCTCCTCACCGGGCAAGTGCTCCAGACACCGATCATCACAGCGGCCCTCCACTGAACTTCTTCCAGTTTATTGATGCTTGAGTTGTATTGAAGGTCCCAAAATTGGATGCCATGTTCTAGATGTGGTGTAACAAGTGCTGGGAATTGCTGCCCTTGATATTCTGGCTGTGCTGCTGGTAACGCAGCCCAGCATGCTGTTGGCCTTCCTTGATGCCAGGGGTCCTTGCCGGCACGCAACCAGGTCAACATCTGCCAAGACCTAATCTTCGTTCTCCATGGAGCTGTCGGCTGTGTCCTTGCGAGGGTTTCCTCCTTCCCAGGTGCAGGACTGGGCATTGGTCCCTGTTGAGTTTCACAGGGTTCCTGTTGGTCCATTCTTGCCTCCTGTCCCTCTGAACAGCAGTCCTGCCCTTGAGTCTATCAGATGTTCCCCCGACACCACCACCGACTTGGTGTTACGTGCAAGCTGGATGAGAGCGGCCTCCATGGCTTCCTTCCTCCAGGTCATAGATGAAGATGTGAAGGAGGACAGATGCCAGGACAGGTCCCAGGAGTACTCTGCTTGCTGCCTTCAGGTAGAATATGACCCGTGAATCTCTGCCCTCTGAGCCTGCCCATCGCACCAGATATGAATCCGTGTAGTTGTCTGTGCATCCAATGTAAGGTACAAACTTGAATATATGATTGTTTTGGAGGAGAGTGTCAAAAGCTAAAGCTGAGGTAAAGGATGTGCATTGCTCTCCCCTTGTCCCCAAATTCATTCGTTTTCACTTAGTAGGTGATCAGGTTGGTCATGCATGATTTATCCTTGGTAAATGCAACACTGCTAATTATAACAAGCAAAGAAACAAAAGCACTGTTCCGTTCTTTGTGCAAGAAATGCAGCTTTTCTCTTTATGGGCCAGTCAGTATTTTGTTACCTTTAATAAATAATTCTTTTGCTGCTAGCCCCTTTATCTTTCTGGAAATTCCTGTGAATCTATGATGGCCAAAAAGGGGAAGCTGAATTCTCTGTCCTGGGAAAAATACAGCAGAACTTTTTGTTTATTCAGTCTCTGAGCTTGACAGCTCTCTAGGCTTCACGCAGGTGTCTGTGGAATATAATGCAAAATTCCTATTTGCCTAGCTGGTTCAATCCCCATCAGCCAAATACTCAGAGAAGATTGGCTTAAGAACAAAACCATTCCCACGGCCTGATGCCCTGGCGTGACTTTGTGTGGTTTGAGCCTGGCGCTCTGCTGATCGCTGCATCTCCAGTGCCGCTGCGGAATGCAATAAAGTCCAAGTCCCATAATTCCTCGTGGATTTATACCAGAGCAGTGGTTAGTTTTCTTTGGGAGCCTGACCTCTAGTGTTTCAATATGACAAGCTCAAGAGAAGAGGAGCAGCGGAGGAACGTGCTCTATGGAGCGATGCCCAAAATACGTCTGCGTTGACTGGCATTTTACGAGCCTGCAAGATACTTAATTTATTTAATAATAAAAGAGGAAGTGTTGCTATGGTATCTCGAGGTGTATTTATACTGCTATGGCCACCTAAGGATTCCATGATATTTTTAATCTTTATTTTAATTACTGAGTTCAATTTTTTGAAATTGCAGGGGCCTCTTACATTTTTTGATTATGCAGTATTCTGTGAGATTGAAATATTAATTGAAACAAGAGCTGTCTCGGTCTTTCCTGAGAAGAAATCAAATAATCTCTGAAGCCCCAGCTATATGCAAGATTTGATTAAAAGTCTCATGGAGGTCACCAGAACAGCCAGTGCTGAAACACAGTTATTTTTTACACAGGAAAAGCATGAGCTTAGTCTTAGAAGCAAGATAGAGATATCTATTATTCATGGTGGGTTTGTGTGTCTGCCTATGCAAAAATCCAAGGCACAGGCAGGTTTTTATCGCTTCGGGTCAGACCCCACAACGCACCACAGTTCAGCTGTGAGGTATTGGGCACTTGAGTTCCCATTGACTTAGCATTCTTCCGCATCTACTCCCAGCTGATGTCTGGGATTGTGGAAAGGTATTTGTTTGTTTTGCTGATGCAAATGTGTTTCTAATGCAGGTGTTTATAGAGCAAAATGACAAGTGCTTCATTTCTTACTCCTGTACTCCAAGGGAAGCTGTTTGTTCCCTCATCTGATCACCTTCATGTACATTTTATGACATTTAAAGCTTATTATGGAATTTTTTTGGTATGAAAATATATAATCTCAGTTGGGGACAGAGAACATAACTTTTTGAAATAAGGATGAGAGCTTCTCCAGAACTTTTTTAAGAAGCAGCACAAATATTTTTGCATGGCAAAATACTCTTAGCTGTTCTTGAAATTTCTACTGTAGAGATTCCTTTTCCCCCTCGCCCCGAATCTGAATGCTGGAGGAAGTCAGAACCAAAGCCTGTTGAGAAGCCACCTACTCAAGCCCTGTGTTTGTTGACGCACAGCTAGAACAAGACATACTGGTGGGTGTTGAGAGTGGTAGTTGGAGTGAAGGATCTGGAACGCTAATTCTTCTGCCCTTTGATCTCTTGAACAGATGTCACATTACCTGAGCTTAGGCTCTCACTTTGCCTGGTAGGTTGTCCTGAAGGTGTGTTTGTGAGCCAGTTTTATATATGGGAGCTAGCACCTGTGAACAAATGTACGGTTGTATTTGTGGTGTGCTGCTTTACTCTGCAAAATGTTGGCTCATCTAAGGTCCGCAGGCAGACAAGATACCTTATATTACTATAAACCAGCCATTGCTGCTGTTGGGAAGTTGCTGTGGCGTGCTTCTTTCCCTTGCAGTGCATTATTCCCATCCCACCAATTCAAATAGCCTGAATTTGTTGACCTTCTGGCAGTGGTGCTAGACTCTTCTTTTTTTTTTTTTTTTTAAAGAGAGCTGCTGAGAAATTGAATCTTGCCTGAAGGGCTGTGTACTGAGACTATGTCTCAAAATATCTGCCTTATTTTTGCTGCACAGTAGTTTAGTGGCCAGTGTTTTCGGACATGTTATTTTAGCTTGTTTATTCTCTTTTTGCTAGGTATCAAAGTGAGAGTTAGTTTAAGAAACATAAATGAACACACATTTTTTCACATAGAAAAGTAAAATGTGAAAAAGAGTAGACAAGTGGGGAAGTTCTAGAAATGCAGAACCAAATCTGTTGATGTCCTTGGAACATCTCATGCCATGGCACTAGGCCTGTTGCAGAGAATTTGTAGCATGATTGAAAAATATGTATGGTACTGTCACATTAAGGGTTTTGCAGTGCACTCCTCACTGGGACATAAGATCTGTGCTGTTTTTGCATGTCTGATTTCTCTGGAAATTGTGTTTGTGATGATCAGTTTGTGCTGTAGTACCTGTCTCTGTAAGAGGGAAAATTACACAGGCCTACTCTTCCCTTTTACCCTTCTAATATTGCTCCATGTCTGTGTTGTTAAAACTGACTATGGCATCCTACTGCAGACTTTTTCCCAAGGCAACAGGCGCTGAATAGATGACCAGAAATAGCTCTCTTCATGTCAGGAAATTCAATTAAACCATTCTGAAAACGAGCATGTAGAAGCAGAGGCGTCTCTTTACTTAATCACGCCTCTTCTGTTAATGTTACTATTGCACTCTCCATGGTTCTAAAACAACGTTAGCTATATCCCAAACATACAACGTTAGCTGTATCTCAAACATAAAGGGTAAGGAGAAGCAATGCACAGCTCAGAAAATTGTTAGTAGGATTAAGAAATAGCCATCATCTCTGTCAGTGGTTTAAATCCAGGCTAGTCTAGAATGGATAGCAGCAAGGTTCATGGTTTCAGTAAAAAGAAATCAATTATCAGCTTCACAGATAAAATGAGGTCATGATGCTAGTGCTGAACTCAGTAGAGACCAGACATTTGGGTATAGAAGCTAATACCCCTTCAAGATGTGTTTTTGGAGAACCGGGAAGCTGCATGTTACCCATACAGAATGAAGAAATTTGCATTGCTGGTGCTAGTGCATCACCTGTTTTAAACTGAAACCTTGAATCTGCATTTAGATGGAGATACACATGCATCAGTTAATGACCATACTATAACCACAAAAATACAGAGGCAATTCTGGATGCCTACAAAAAGGGCTTCTCCATTTGAAGAGTAGACCCTTACAATTTTTTTTGAATGCTAGACCCTTAAAACCCATCACTGTCTCAGTGATTTGAACATGAAGGATTTTTTATGCAAGCTAAGTATTTTATGAATTGTAGACAACTAAAAAAAAAATCTCTTTACAGCATTTTAACTTTTCAGTTAAGGTCTGAAGCCTTGAGAAAAAGGGGAGCTCATTACTGACTGAGGGAAAAATCACTGAGAGGTGCTGTGATCACAGACCTCTGCTATACCCTGGATCAGATCCAGAGTAATCTCTTGTCGCACAGAGGTGGTGTGTTGTTAGCCTGCGCTGTTTTTGAACCAAATCTAAATCCAACCTGCTTTCTTTGTTATTAGCTGGTGGGTGATATATTTTCTTTGTTTGCTGTCTCAGAGCTCTCTCTGGAAAAAAAAAAAAATTGATGACGGTGATGTGTTCATGCTCCTTCTTTCTCTGTCAAGCTGTCGGTTTCATCAGCTCAATTTTTATGTTCCAGGCTGTGTGTGAACAGTTGTTGAATGCCTAATAGTACTTCCATTTGCCAAACTAATCTACTTCTAGTACTTAAAATTCAACTTCATGTGAAATCTTTGGCAGCAAAAGATCTATGCTCAGTAGAGCCTGTGATAGTTGACAAAGAATATTTTGAACTCTAGGCTGTAGTCAGAGCTATAACTGCAGAGGAATTAAATCATAGATTTCATCATCGTGCTATTTTAGGAGAAAGAAATTAATCATAGAACATTTGTTTATAAAAAATAAATATAGATTGTACTGACAGGATTGGAGGGCTCTTGCTAGCCAGACTGCTTAACAGTGAAAATTATGTAGGCTATCGTTTGAATATAGAGTGGAATATAGGAGTAGCAGTTTGTCTTAATATTATTGACTTGCTGAGATGTTCTGGTACCTTGCAGTGCAAAGTCTTTGATAAGTTTAGGTCCGTAACAGCAGGTTGAAATAATTGCCCTAGCCTAGTTACCATGTAAGATATCATGACACACACATATATATGATATAGCTTAAAGGCTAAGAGTGCATATCTTACTGTATGCCAATATTTTTTCTCTTGGAAGGAAAAAAACTCACATCATGAAGTAAGATTGCATATCGTATTTTCTAAAGAGCAAAACAGTTGCTACAGCCCCCATAACCTGGTGATAGCTCCATTTTATAAGGTAAACAGTGTTTTCTGGTGCTCCTTTGCACTGGTGAGATTGCTGGTGCCACTCTTCATTTAATCGTGAACGACATGTCCAATCAGCACCTGGACCTCTGGCTCTATCAGGTGAAGCTTGGTGCAGTTTGAAACCGCAACGTTTCTCTGGCTCCACGGCTGCTCCTGAGCTCTCAGCCAGTGGGAGCTGGCAGAGATTTTTTTTTCCACATGCCTTTCTACCTTTGCAGATTTTCCTTTCAGGCTCAGGCCTTCCTCTCTTGAATTTGCCCTTCTTGAGTCCTTATTCTGGCTGCCTCATTTTGCCAGTCTTAACATGTTAGTCATAGAGCAGTTGCCAGTTATTGCCAGGATAAATAGAATACTCTCTGTCGAATCTCACCTGTGTTTTTACTGCAAGGAATTGAGCCAGAAGCAGGATGGTTCCTGCTTTTCAAAAGTGCCAGATCCAAACTAATGCTATATGAGATTTGAAAAAGGAAGGTGAGGTAGAAGAGGAGCCTAAGATTGCCTTTAAAGTGACTCACTCAAGGCCATTGGGAAGTCAGTTATAAAGTTTGGGTCTTTGGCCAGTGTTGGACCTATCTTGTTCCTCAGGCATCCAAACCAAGGGATGTGCTTTGGAGGTACTTGTCTTGTTGGGGGTGCGCTAAGCCCCAGGATCGCTCCATTCCCTGAGCTTGAAGAGGTGATAGGGCTTCCTGGCAGCGCAATGGGGCTGGCAGAGCCAATTAAAAGATTTTGCCATGCCCATTAGAGTTAAAACAAGAACGAACCTCAGTTTTTCAGAAGTTTTTTATCCTGATTATGGTAGGCAAGAAATATTTAGGCGAGGAACCTCAGGGCTATTAACTGCTTCAGGTGATGGTCAGGTTACCCACCAGAAGAGATGGGGAACAGATTCCCCTTGGCTTCTGCTCTGAATACTGGATGCCTGGATAAGGTTAGGGCTTCTCCTGAGAGTTTAAAGCTTGGGATTTTTCAATCTGACTTGTAAATTATATTTTCTTTAGACAGAATTTTTATGGCTACTGTTGGGAGAGAATTAACAAGGAAGCAAATTTGGTGCAAAATAATCATTTCCCTGATTTAAAAGTTTGAATTCTACTCTCTTGCCTACTCAGACCAGGTAGAGCAGTGCATTTTGTTTCAGACGTCAGTGCGTAACGCTCCCTGCTTTTGCCGTAGCATAACCAAAACGCAGCAAATTGTAGAGGGGAGGAGCGGGCTGCCTGCTTTTGCCTTGTAAGAGCCACATAACCCAACAGACAGCGTGCTGCAGCTCTCGGCAAGGCGGCAGTGCTGCTTGGCACTAGGCTGTTTCATCTGACTTTGTCTCTGCCTCAGCTAGAATTGTAATTCCCAGGGCTTAGAGTGTGCTCTGCTGGTATGATGGCAAGGAAAGGTGTAGCTCAGGAGCTTTGATTTTCATTTACTTCCAATATTCCTCATTTTAGAAAAAAAAAAAAACCATAGGCAAGAAGATTTCCTGCCCTGCTCAGGTGGGATTTGAGTTCTTACTGAAAGAAGAATGAGCTAAAATTCAGAATTTGTAGGCGTGCAAATAGATCTTTTAATTGTTGTGCAATTGCATGGGGAGTAAACACATCAGTGCCTGCAATTAAAGACTCAGTAAGCAGTTGAAAAGGTTTTTATAAATTTTTGGGTGCATTCCCAAATGCCCATGTATGCCTATTATAGCATATTCTTATGACTCCAGAGTGTACAGGGGAACCTGACTTTAGCATGCATGGGTAGGTTGAATATTTTAGTCCCATAGACAACAACAAACATGCATATTTTATGTTCAGTACAAATTAGCCATGCAGGATATCAAATGAGTGCCTGACGGGAGGTACAGTGTGTTGAAATTAGAGTCCAAATGAAATCTGTTTAGTATTAAAGCAGTCAAATCCTGAGCTAGCTTCTCCACTGGTGTCAATCCATCCAGCTCCGTTAACTTCAGTGTAGCTGTGCCTCCATGCCTGCTGGGGAAAAGGGCTAAAGTTTGAGTAAACACCCTGCAGTTCCGTGAAGAGATAAAAGCCACTTTTGTGCAGTTTTTGGAATGTAAATTTACTCTCACAATTTATAAATTAGCTTTGAGCCTGGGCTGTAAAAAGTGTTGCTGGGGCACTGTCTGTCGTCAAGAAGAGCTGCTGGAGAGGGGGTCCAGGTCTGATAGAAGAGGGGAGGAGCCACATGGGGGCCAAGTAGGATTTGGGTAGATGCTGACCATCTACCCTGCTAGTGGGCATGGGAACTGCACGTCCTTACCAAGGGGGAGACTCACACTTAGAACATCCTACGAGCTTTCCTATCTTTTACTGGCTGCAAATTGCCAATTCGCACTCAGGCTGGCATTTTCAAAGCTAGACGACTTAGACGCTGCAGACATGTTCCTTGTCCGTAGGACTCAGGGTCCTAAATATAGAAGATTTTTAATCATTGTTTCCTGAAGCCCTGAATCCTGAAGGTATTTTGAAAAATTTCCTCCTCCAATATGAGAGTGATAGGCACTTTCAAAATATCATGCTTTAATTAGCTGACCCTAATAAAAGAAAGTCAACCTGAGCATTCTTTCTGTCTGCCAGTTTTAATTACCGTAGAGAAGAAAGAGAAACAAAGACTCAGCAACTCATTTGTCCTGTTTGAGTTTGATGATCTCTCAAAATAGAGACCATCAAGCTTCCTGGGAGGGGGCAGAAGGTGTCCTCGTAGCAATACAAGACAAGCCCTCTTTAATTAGAATAGGAGGGATTTTGAATGTTCTCTTGTGACTTCAGTTAGCATTGGGAAAGAATTGGAGAGCAATTGGGTTAGAAATTAGAACTGAGGGAAGTGTTTGAAAGGAAAAAATAAATTTCTCTTGTGTCTAGACAGAGTGCGTTCCTGTGTTATAGACACCACAGCTGCAGTATTTATCCTGTCTCTAACATCATTCCAGAGTAAAGAAAAGGGCTTAATGTCTTTGCTGTTTATGTGTAAACCTCTTAAATGTGGGCTGGACTGTTTTGGTATCCCTTGGTAAGTATTGCTCAATTAAGCTTGGGGCTTTGCTAGATTTGGCAACTAATTCTTGCAGATTTTATTTTTGGATAGGTGCTTCAAATCAACACGGAGACCTTTGTATGCCAGCACAGAAACTTTCACCAGGGTCCAGTAATTGCTCATGTCATGCACTGCATGCTCCATCACCCCTAAGCAACAGCAAACAGCAGCACCTCCTTAATTGTTTACCTCACATTCTTGGAGTTGTAAATACTCCCATTTTCTAAAGGCAGGTAATGAATAAATTATAGCTGCAGCGTCTCTTTTCCACCCTGAGGTTATGTTTATTCTTGAACAGCAAAAGAAAAAAAAAAAAATCATGAATACAATAGTAGCATCTTCCACAGAGATTCCGTACAGGCATATATGCTGCCCAATAATTACACTAATTAATGTAGATATGATGAGATAATCCTGGCAATACTTGGGCCAAGGTTTTTAAAAAGCAGAGCCTCTGTTTACTCCTTCTGCGTGCAGCCAGTTGGGTTTTGTGTGACCTTGAAACGTGCCAGATCCCCAGGGCTCTTCCTAGGGTGCTGCCCGACTGTGTGGGCGAGCTCTGGGTGCCACTGCCAGGGGTAAATCCTTCCCAGGAGGGCAGCTCTTAACTCCCTTATACTCAAATCTCTGAGGATGCCGATTTAATCTCTCCTACTAACTTCTAGCCTCCTCTGGCACCTCTGTGCAGTGACACTGCTTTCCGTCATTGCCTCCTATCCAAATCACAGCAACTGGAACAACCGTTGATACTTCAGTTTGCTGCTCTCCCCTTGTCTTTTATTGCTTGAGAAGGAGGGGATCTGCTTTTGCTGTAGCGAGGTATATACAGCTGAGGAACCCAAGATCACCTCTGAGTTACTGTGTTAAAATAAATACATTGTGAGTTATGGCACTGCACACACTATAAGCTGTAGTTGCATGTAGTTTATGAAGCTATTATAGGAAGCAAAAACCTGTATATAAGATTTTTTCACTACGTGACTGCAAACAGCTTCTACAGTATTAGCAGGCCTGTTGTCTCCTGTTTATACGCTAAATCCTATTCATATCAATGAGAGATTTAGGAAAATAAAGTTCTGAATGAGATGGCACAAGGCATAATACAAGAACCTCAATAGAAAAGGAAGCTACTTCAGGTGCCGGTGGAATAAACCGAGGGGTTTTGTTCTTAGTAGCCTGATCTGCATGCTTTGCTCTGTGTAGGAGCACCTGCATGGCCCATTGGCAGATGGGGAAGTGTGTGGTATTTGAAATATTAGAAGAATACCCCTTGGCAGATGGGGAAATAATGTGGTATTTGAAGTATTAGAATAATAATGAATTTAAATTAACCTTTTTAGCTTCATATTTGCAGATAATTAATATTGCACACATCACCAGTTGCCACTTCTCAGATAAGGGGTGGGAACCTCCTAAGAAAGTGTAATTGGTTTTTTTGCAGTTTACTTTCTATGATAGGATAGTAGAAACATCTGGCATATCATGAAACTCTATTTGTGACTAGTGAATTAAATGTGATAGGTGTCAGAGAGAGCACTCTCCTAATCTATAGTGAAATTTTGGTCTGCCAAAGAGCAGCGTAAGCTCCAATCTTGGTATTGTCACTTAATTTGCTGACAAACAGTCAGCCAATCACATTTAGATCTTTCAGCTGCAAAAATAGGATATGAAGTTAAAGCTACTTTGGAAGAGCCCTGGACAGTCAAAGGACTATAGAACAATATGTCTAGAAGGAATTGTTAAATGGTGCAGCCCAGTCAGGTGGGATTGTATACAATGAAATGATAAATGTGCACCAGGCCAGAAGCCATGCATGTTCAAATATGGTAGATGTACCAAGGTTTTTATTCTAAGAAGAGTTATTCCTCCCACCTGGCCAAAAGCGTTGTTAATGCCCAGGAACTGTGTTATCTGATCACTTACTTACACTCGTGTGCTCTTTAACTTGTTCATTAAGAACTCCTAATATTTTGAATATACCCTGTGTCTTTGTATTGACACTGGTTTAAAACATAGTTTATCTTAGATAGGTATAAGATGGATGCCTAGATATCATTTATCCAATTACATCATTGCAGGCACCATCTATGAATATTCAGCACTCAGGAGAACCCAGACCTTGCCTGTCTCTTTCCATCATCCCCCTGGAGACTTGTAATTGGACACTTGGTCTTGCTATAGAAGGGAGGAAATATTTTGATAAAATGATCCCCCAAAGTCAATAAACTTTACAGATTTATTGCTCTGATCCACATGCAATGTTATGGAAATATGTACTAAGTAGGAGGTATAGCTCTGTAGAGAATCTAAATTCAGCTCTCTTCCAAAAGTAAAAAGGAGGTAAATGCAGCACTGACTTCTTCTTGACATTTACTGGGTTATACTTCCAACAAGGAGTTTTCAGAATTTAATAAATATATTTGGGTGGTTCTTTGGTAACTAGTATTGCCCATAGGCAATTAAATTAGATAGTCAACATCTTTAGGTCTTTTACAAATACAAGTCCTACAAATAAAACTGAAAATTCTCAAGTTGAGGATTTTTTTTCTCCTCTTGTCTCTATTGATTCTAAAAGCTTTAAGGATGTGACAAAAATCAGTGTAACAGTAATTCTCTCACAAATGCAGGATAACTTTCTTATGACTATATTTTAGAGATTATTCTTTAAAAACAAAGGAACTGAACAAAAAGATAGTAGAGAAGCTTCTTTTGGAGGGATTGCAGTAAAGACTGATAAATGATATCATTCAGCTGGGGAATCTGTCCCAGTGGAACCTCCTGCCTTACTGAGTTTGGAGCCTGTGTATTAGAGTTGGGATTTTTTTAATCTTTTCTGAACTTGAGTAAGGTGAGGATGGAGTTTCAGAATGAACAGACCCCACCTCTGCAAGAGCCGGGGCTCTGCTTTCCAGCTGCTGTAGGACAAATGAGTCCCCAAGTTCCTCAGTTTTCCATGTTTGAGAGCTCCAGTCTTGTGGCTCCCTGAGGCTTACAGTTCACCTTTTCGTGGGTGTACGTTAAGAGAAGCAAAAAGGCACAGGGCAATAGATCAAAAAAATACATAAGTCTTCACGTAGGTAACCCAGAAAATATGTTTGTTCTCCCTGCGTAAATGTAAATATATGCAGAGGTGTATGTGTATATCTATGATTATTTGAGGATGTGCTTCAATTCTCCATATTGGGATGTTCTTCAGGAGTTGGGTGGCTGCTCAAGTGCTCTGGTTTAATACTAGTTGTTTTAAACAAGTCTGCCTCTTCTATTTCTGAGGAAATGCTATTCCTTCTGGATCCACCTTCTGGAAGAAAACCTTGTGTCAGCCAAACTGTTGTCTAAAAATCATCCCATTTGAATGGGTATGTACAAAGATTTACTCATTCTCCAATGCCCATGATCTGATACGGCCTTTATTGATAAGGAGCATCATATTCACAGAAGGATTTGGTAATACAGACATTTAATTCAATCAACCAGAAATCAGCTGGTTTATGTAGTCAAATTTCCCAAATAATGACAAAGGCTGTAAATGGCTTAAATTGGTACCTGGTTAAAATGCAAGAAGAACAGTTGACATGTTTTTCATGTGGAGTTTGGAGCTATTGCTGTTTTGTGAGTTTGAGATCTCATCAACATAAGCAGTTAGGCAATTCTGGGTAATATAGGTGCACCAGTTCATACTTTTTTGTGAAAACAATCAAGCTGCCTGTCTGATTTAATTCTATGTGTAGCCAATCTTTTATTAGATGGATTTTATTTAGCACCCTTTCAGGCTGAATGCTGGTGTAGGGCTTTCACATTATGCTAAGAAAAACATTAATTCAAATAGTGGAGCTAACATCCTATACCTGCTTCTTTCATCCCCTGCCCCGCCTCAGCCCTCCTCCAAAGCTGGAATCAGAAGATCCTGTCATAAATCTCTAAACACAATATTTTATTAAAATCTCTCTCACACACAAAGTTTAAAAACCTGTGGAATTTAAAAGTGGCTTTGCTTTTAAAATAACTGCTCTTTATCAGGTGGCAAAACTGATTTTTTTTTTTTTCTCCCATGAGAGTAATAATTTTAATGCACGTGATGTCTTGACTATCTTTTTTCTCCTTGACAGAACCACAGACAGCATAAAAGCAGTACCTAGTAACAAGAGTTTTAGATTTAATCTTCATTCAGCATCCTCTGCTTGATGGAAGCACGTTTTGAGTTTCTTAAATTATTTGTGAGAATACGTAACCTTAAGTGGCTGCTGAGAAGGTAGGAAAGTAAAATGTAATCGGCTCTCTGTAGATGCCTAACAAATAAAAGACAGAAATAGGACCTGATGTATACAATAAACAGCACTTCAGCAACAAAGCCCCGGTGACCAAACCGGAGTGTAGCCTCTGGAAAGCAGACTTCAGGTGAGCAACCCCAGGCTGAGGCATGTGGAATTAGAGGGAACTTATGGTGTCATAAAGAAAAGAAATAAGCTTGAAAATAATTAGTACAAAATCTGTGGTACAAAAACCTCGGTGGTATAAAAGCGAGACAGTGAAGGCATCCTTCTGAGGAAAATAAAACCGATTTCAGTGTTGCATTTGGGAACATAGCCCGGTCGGGAAATACTAATATTCCACAACCATTTTATTCTCCACTCTAATTCTTCTTCAGCTCTGCTATTTTCTGTCTTGTTAGAGAGTTGTCTATATAGGATGCTTCTAATTGTGAATATTTTTATTGTGAATTACTGGCTCTTATTTTCCCTCTCATTGCTTGGAGGAATTTGCAGGTGAAGTATCTCGCTTGGTGTGAGGTTCAGTGCCGCCTGCTCTCGTATCGCAGCTGGGAGTCAGGAGGTGGATTCCTTTTCCTGAGCAATAGAGAACTGTTTGACTTCGCTCCTTGGAGGGATAGTGCAGGCGATGGAGAAGCAGAAAGGCAGCCATAGGCATAAAGAAAGGAAAAGGGAGAGAGAGGCAGCTGTAAATGCAACATTATTGAATGACACAATAATATTCTGGGAACAGTGTAGTTTTAATGTAACAATAAGGCTGATAGAGAAAGACTCACAAGTTGGTTATTTTAAGATCTTGAAACCCAAAATGCCTTAGGCAATTTTACTTTAATTTGCTCTGGTGTGTGTGTAGATATACACATATACACAGAGCAGTAATAAAACCAGACTAACCCTTGTTTCAATGTGTCATTTAATCTAGTTCCTGGATGTCAGGGGAACACAGAATAAAATAATTTTTTGGCTTCCAGAACAAAGGCAGCACAGTTCTGTGCTATCAGCAAAAACCTGGTATAAATGACAGCCCCCTTAAGGCCATTCTTCAGGGCTAAAAAGAAAAACAGAAAATACCCTTTTTTCTTACAGAAGGTAATTAGCACACTTGGTGCCTTTTTAGTTGGTTCCAGTTTAGGGGGATGGAGGCTCCTTGGCACTTTCTCGGCTCTTGGTGCTCCAGCTTTGCTATGCTTGAGAGAAGAAGAGTTCATTCCCTCTCTCCTGGAAATTCTGGCTGAGTAATGGCTGGGTTTTTTTATATCCAGCTTTCCAGGCATCTCAAATATTTTTCCTAAAGGACTGGAAAACAGAGTGACTCCTCAAATGTCCCACATCTAATATCATACTTTAGAAGTATTTTTCTGTATTGATTGGGATCAGTATATCTCTATGGGATTTCTGGTAGTGATATTACACTGGAGAGACTGAGTTCATGTGCGTCTGGTGTTTTTTTTTTCTTTGTCTTTAACTGGCAGTGGCGTAAACATTGTTCCATTTTTCACTAAAAATGTTTTTTTGTGTCCTAGGGAGTGGGTGCAGTGCAAAGCTGAAAATCTGTTTCTCTGCAGAGGTCTCGATCCAAAAGCCCTCTGAATCCAGCAGAAAACGTCAATCAGCTTTGTGCTTTTCCCAGACTTGTTCAAAGGTGATTTTTTTTTGTTTTTTTTTTTGGTACTGACACTTTCTAGGATTTTGTACTATAGTATCAGTGAGGGTGCACTCCCGTAATACAGGCTGTGGGTGTGCTGAAGAGAGGTAAGTTTGTAGAGGTGTGTCTTCAGTACACATGGCAGTGTGTGAGCTGCTGTCAGCTCTAGGCGTGATGTGGCACTCCGTGTAGATGAGTTAGTCTGGCAGGGTACGAGTGAAGTGCTTCTCAGATCCCCAGTATTCTCTCTGGATACAAGGAATAAGAAAGTATTTTTGGCTGGAAATTTAATCCAGGGAATAAGAAAGTATTTTTGGCTGGAAATTTAATTCAGTAATAGAAAGATTGTACTAACTTAAGTGGCAGGAATGACATTATGAGGTAACAGCTTTTGAGTAATTTCTTACTGCAAATCAGTACTCAGTTAAATTAATGAGAAAGGTGAGTATGAAGATTTGCCATGGATGGAGAGATATCACAGACCAATGCAGTGAGGAGGGAGAGATTTACTGAAAACAGTTGGAAAATGCAACTTGCTTTAGACAAATTTAAAAAATATAAATAAAATTGTGGAGGTAAGAAATTGGAGGAAAGACAGACCAGTCCTTGCGCTGCGTTACTGTCAGGGCTTGGGGGATTTGTGAAGCTGCTAAGCTGTCAGACTAAGGCTGTCCTGCACTAATAACTTGATTATTCCCACTGAACTGATGTTATGCAAAGTATATGAGACATTATGCACACACCCCCCCCCCCAAACCAAAACCCAAACAAACTCCAAAAACCACAGAAGGCATTGGACAAAACTCAGTAAAAAAGGTTGTGTGTATGCTGTTCTTCAATGTTTTCAAGCACTTTCTCCTGATCAAACAACAACTATGCAACAACTATACCGAGTTTAACTTTTTAGAAAACAAAGCTTTATTGTGGTGTAGATTCAGGAAGCCTAAAACACTATTCTAGGTTAACAACCCAGAGACTAATGCATATACGGCTTGAAAAGGCTCATAAACTCTTTAGCTAATTTAGTAGGAGGCTCTATCATCTAACCTTATTAACAATAAAATATTTTAAATAAACTCTGAGAAAATGATTGCAGGGTTTCTCCTACTAATCCTTATGGCTGTTGTCACACTGCAACTATTAAAGTAATGGCTTTTTAATGGTAATATATATGTATGCACATAGCAGTCAGATGCTTCATTGTACCAGCACAATTATACATGCCTTTCGTTACAGAGGTCACAATTACCAAGGCAACATTTGCCAGCTGTTATACTACAGCGATATCTGTGAAACTGAACAGTTTCCCAGTGACAAAAGCCAGCTAAAACCCAAAAGTACAGGTACTCGTATATAAGGTGAAAAAAATGCCCATTGTTACCACGACGCGTAGTGTTGCTGCAGTGGCAGTGTGACCCAGGGACAGCAGCATGAGAGATACCTGCCTATTTCTAGTAGCTGCTGGCTGCCAGTTATTAAACTGGCAGCACTTCTGTGGTGCTTGAATGCGATACCTTTAAATCTACGAAGAATGACAGGAATCACCTCTTGGAGGTGCCTTGCTGACTGTAGATAACTAGCTTAGAGTAGAAGCCTAACTCCTAGGTAGCTATATTTAAATTTAACCCCTTCTTTGGGAGTTGTGCAAGGATATAATCTTTGATCTACTAAGTTTTGAAGTAACCAAAGAGCTACTCTTTCCAGTGGCTAGAGAGGTTTTGCCTTTATAATTTTATTTACTCTCTGACTTCAGGCTTGGGACTATATTACTTAACATAGCTGATGCATTGAATTATAGAGTTGTAGAATAGTTCAGGTGGGAAGGGAACCTCAGGAAGTTTCTAATCCAACCTCCAGCTGAAAGACAGTTCAGCTATAAGATCAGACCAAGTTGCTCAGGGCTTTATGCAGCTTGGTCTTGAAAGCATCCAAGGATGGAGAGTGCACAACCTCTCTGGGCAACCTCTGCCACGGCTAGATTTATCTGTAGGATGGAAAAGCTTTTCCTTAAGTGTAGTTCCAGTTTATGTCCGTTGACTCTCATTCTCCTGCCATGCACTACTGCAAAGAACCTGGTTCTGCGCCTTCCATAATCTCATCACAGGTACTGTCAGGCTGCTGCTGGGTCTCCCCCCAAAACCATCCCTTCTCCAAGCTGAACAAACCCAGGTCCCTCAGCCTCTTCTCACCGGGCAAGTGCTCCAGACACCGATCATCACAGCGGCCCTCCACTGAACTTCTTCCAGTTTATTGATGCTTGAGTTGTATTGGAGGCCCCCAAATTGGATGCCACGTTCTAGATGTGGTGTAACAAGTGCTGGGAATTGCTGCCCTTGACACAGTTGTTTTGGGAGAGAGTGTCAAAAAGCTTTGACAAAGTTGAGGTAAATTGTCTGTGTTACTTCTCCGCTTGTCCCTGGATCCATTCGTTTTCACCTAGAAGGTGATCAGGTGTAACTTATTCTTGCTAAATCTGTGTTGGCTGTTTTCGGTACATTCTCCTTCAGGTGTCCAGAAATGTGTTCCAAGAGGACCTGCTCCAGCAACTGTCTGCATTTATATATACCTCAGTTTAGTCAGGTTAGGTACAGGGTTTTCTTAAATCTGTATGTACTGAACTTAGCGTGTATACTTAGACAACGCAGAGTTCTTTGTATTCTGTATCAGTCACTGGGACTGCACGCAGTCCTTCATAATACTGAAAGCAAAACTATTGTTGAACACCATTAACTCATGTTGATTTGGCTTAGCAGCTGATGATGCTTTTATTTTCAGATTCCATTGAATAGTTAAAGAAGTGATTTTTTTTTTTTTTTTTTTTTTAATGCAGTTTGCTTGTAAATCAGGCAGGTCTGCTCAGCAACAGAAATCGTTACTTTTAAAGTCTCAGATTTGATCAATACCATGTTCCTTAGGGTACTGTTTTATTTGACATTTCACAGTGTCATTGTGCATATCAAACAAAAACTGCATCTACTACTTAAAAAAAATTGAGTATGTTGTGGGTTTTCCATACCCTGTGGTGTTCATTTGTACATTTTTATTATGCATCAGATATCCTGTATTCAGCAGTAAACGCCTTCTGAACTTCTGAAATTTAAAGTAGAGGTCCTAACATTTTCCTATGAATAAATCAGATACTGTCTGCTCTATGTAGTATCTTCTTAGTGTGGTGCATTAACCTGAATCACATTAAAGAAAAATCCTGCCTCCAGATTTCTGTGGAGTTATTTTTGTGGATTTTGTAGACTTTGGAGTGTATTTTGGATGTGTCCTGCATCATTAGTGTCCTATGGACCAAGGTTCCTACAGCAGGACAGTAGTAGTAATGCAGCAGAGTGCAATTTGGCAAACCTGTGCACTTACAGATTCGTTAGGTCCCCAATTCCTCCCCCACCCTGTACTCTTCAATTCCTACTGTCTCAATGGGGGCAAACCCAGGCAGCTTATTTCTAGACATGGCTGCCCATCAGCAGGAGCTGTAGTTTCCCACTTGGTGCTCTTCGTTACCAGTAAGTTGTTGGAGGCCTTGAACTGTCAAGCAACTGTTCATGCGTTTTTGAGGACCGTGGAAATGGGAGCCTAATGGCCTAGCACTGTAGGGAAATTTTTATATGTATATATATGTGAGGCAAGAGAGATAGAACTCCAAAGTTGTTTCAGTGCCTGTATTATCGTGCAGTTGGGGCAAGGGGGGAGAGTGATATTGGGTGTTGGTTTTAACTGCTAACTGCTTCCAGCTACCATCACCAGTCGGACCACAAGCAGAAATGTTTTACATGTGTGTTCTGTCATTTAACACTAACTGAATTTTTGACTGGTTATTTTGCCTGATCTAAATTCAGGACGTGTCTGTCCTTGATGACTACTGCTTAGACAGTAAGTGACAATAACAAGCGCCTGAGGAGGCAGATAGGAAGCGAATCTCTGTTATCGCAGCCATTATCACAGGATGGCCGTACTGCGCGTTTCCAGCACGGTGCAGAGACTCAGATGGAAGCTGCTAAGTCTCAATCATGCACTTTGTGGTTGTATGGAAAACAGATTTGTCCTGTCTTCTCTAGCACTTAATCCAATATCTGTGTCAATTTAAGATAGCCATTGGCAAAAAATCATCATCAAGTAGTGGTTATGTGATTTGCATAAAGTTTTGATCTGCTTGTTTAGTCTACAGACTCGGTAAAGGGTTGATATATTTAATATGGATTTTGCTGCACCGCATCTGCTAGGATGCAACTAAAAAGAAAAAGTGGAAAAAACAAAGAAAAATACCAGGAAAAAAATATTGGGAGGTATTTCCTTGGAACATTGGAAGGAATAATGCAGGAATGTTAAGGTGGAAAATCCCTGGTCCAACAGGTCTTTATCTCTGATTTAAATTTATCTTCGTAAATTTTGTCTTATTATAAATCTCTTAGTTTCTCAGCAAAGTAGGTTCTTCTCTTGGCTAAAAGGCTATTCTGTCATAGTCACAGACATTTTGTTTAAAAGCTCAAAGTAAAAAAAAACCCCTGAAATCTGGATTAATGAGAAATCAACATCAATTTAGAATTGTGTAAGGTCTTTGGATGATTTGTTGGAACCAGGCAACGACTTTTACTGAAAAATACTGAAAATGTAGTAATAGATCAGTGACTGTCATTGTTGATGAAGCTCAGAAAATGGATCTCCATTTGTATGTTTCTATGTGTGTATATATTGATGAATAAAGTGCAATTTTAATTTCAGGTTTGATACTGAGTTGTAACATATCGGTTAATTTATCTGTGAAATCAAGCATGGCTTGAGTGAGCAGTCTATAGGTAGTAACATTTTCAACAGTGGGGATTTTTTTTTTTTATATATAATTGTTGATTTCTAAAACTGTGTACCTGCTACTCTTAGCAAGCCTACTCAAAAAAAAAAATCAGTTAAGCAGAAATTCAAGCTCACTGCTTTACTAATATCCTTCATAAAACCTCAGAAGATTTTAACTATTGCTTATGTGCATCTCCTGTGTGCTTACTTTCTGCGTCAGCATATGTATATTTTAATTGCATCCTTTTTCAAAATAGGCACTGTCATGCTTAAGTTGAGTGATCTATCTGTGACATTTCATGATGCTGGATGCCTAACTCCTTCACTTCAGTCATGCATTTGAATCTGCTAAATACTCAGTTTTCTAGTGGTGATTTCCGTGTACTTTTTAAAAATGTGTTTTGGAAGAGGCAATGATAGAGGTCTTCTCCCTCTTTTACTTTTCTGGTATGTAAAATATTTTATTTTCAAGATACATGGAGAGATATCCCTGAAAAATCAGTAGTAGCACTAGAGTCTGGTAGTTTTGCATCTGATGCTTTCTGCCCATCCTCCTTTAACAATGTACAACTTCAGCCTCTCTATAGTATGGCTTTCCTGATCAGTAGAAGGTGGTGTCTTGTTCCATGAGCCTTTGAGCACTCTAGATACAGATAACTTAAAGAATTTCATAGCTTGTAAAATACATAGTGTAAGGACTCCTCTAATTTGGAAATCCATCTGTACTCATGGCAGGGAAAGGTAGTGAAGAGAACATGTAATTGGAGCACCCCACAATATTTGGCCAAAGAGGGGATCCTCAAGGAAAGGGGCTCACTCCTCTTCGTGAAGCCAAGAGAAGAGAAGAACTCACAGGCCATTGTGAGGAAAGATAAGAAAACAGAGATCTTCGTTGCTTTTCACTGTTTTGTATAGTTTTTCAATATTTCATCATTTCTGTCTTGCACAAACAAAAAGAAGCAGGTAAGGGAATCTCTAAGGGTTAGTTAGAGTACACATGAGTAGTTTGATATTCAGGTGCAGAAACACATGCATTGTAGAGGGTGTTTAATATTAAAAGGACACAGATCTGGAAATAGTTTGGTTTAAATATATATAAAAACTGATTCATTGCAGCATAATTCTAGTTTTGAAGTCAGTTGCTTTCAATGTATTTTGGGACTGAAGTAATGCAAGAGTGAATCAGTTCCATAATTATTTTGGGAAAAAATATTACGCTAGTAGTTCTGGAGAATTTTTTCCCGTACGAATCATTACTCTTTAGGGAGGGAAACCATAGCTTTCTTCATACGTCTAAATGAATTCCATCTTGCATGCAGAAATATTTCTTTTTAGGTTTCATGAGGCAAGGCTTTTTTTTTTTTCCCTTCTGTAAATAGTAGATATCTCAGACAAGTAAGAGAATTCTGGTATGCTGTTATGAAACAGAATCTAAAAAATCTGATTATTGTAATAAATAAAGAAGGACTGAAGGTTTAAAAAGCTTAATTAACAGCAGCTCTAAAACTAACCTATTAAAAAAACCCTAAGATATTTTCCAGCATCTTTGACAACTGAAACTGCTAATCAAAAAGAAAGAATCAAGTTCTTAGCATTTTCTCAGTGACAAAGAAGAGAGGGCAACATTTTGGATGTAAGTTAATCAAACATATGACATTGGCTGATAGTGAGGAAGAAACATTATTAGCTGTATTAATTGCTAGAGAAACACTGGCCTTAATGCAGCTTGTAGGGGTATTTGAGGTTATGGGTTCCACATTTTGAATTTTTTTTGCCAGTCTTCATTAAGGTGTAGAAATCCCATTAATAGGTACGCTGTGTGTAGTTCCTTAATTAGCACAAAAACGCACATCTAAGTGTGTGGTAACATAGCTGCCACAAATCTTAAAGGTCTGAAATATTATTTAGGTTTTTTGTTTTACTTGTCTGAGATAGACAAGCATTAGCAAAACCTGAACAGTAGAGAAAAAATATGTTGTACATATATTCACGTAGCACAGAGAAATATTGAAATACCAATGAGGTGTGACCTCTGTAGCTCTCGTCAGCTAAATATTCTTACCAAGTATCCATGCAGAAATGTAAAATCTTCCTCTATATTTATTAAAACCATAACTTAGTGTGAAAAGAGAGATGTTTCAGGAAGAATGGGGAAAGATACATGACTAATTGTGACTTGAATATATTTGTAGTTAATGTAAAACTACCAAGTACCAAAGGACTACAATCTGTTTGCCACAGAGTTTCAAAGGTGTATCTCTGCTTGCAAGAAGCACTCTGTTGTGGTCAAACTTAGGATTCATGTCTAACATGCTGCTATCCAGACTTCAGCAGGTCAGGTAAAAAAATTATGCCAGTGTTGTCTTATTCACAGAGAGAGAAAGAACAATCTTCTGCAGCTCCAGTCTGAAAAGGCACAAGAAATTATGTTCTTAGCATATGCAGAACACTAGTAGGAGCATTAGTGTGGCATGAAGTATAGTATTGAAAGACTAAAGAAAAAATATTTTCTCCTGACAATGGAGGCACATAACAAAATAGGAAAAGTAAAAATAAAAGGGGAGGACAGCAGCAGTATAGGGCAGGTGAAGAAATTTGAGAGCAGAAAGAGTGCTGGGGACCTGTTTTATCTAGAGGTGTTCTGGGAAGAATCGTTGATAATGGGCCTGCATGGACAAAAAAAATCACTCTGAACCTCAGTCTGACGTGAGGAGTCAGATGAACCACTCCCACACAATGCTGTCAGCCTTTATGGAAGGGGTTTTTTCACACAGTAATGAAAAAGATTATTAAAAACTGACCTTGTCAGTCTGTGCCTGTGCAAAGAGTTATTTATTCATCAAACCTGCAGAATCATGAGATTGCTTGATTTAGTAGTTGCTAAAACAATGTTTTTAATGTTGATTAAGAACCTAGAGAGAAGCAAGAATTAAAAAAAACAAACCCCAAACAAGGAAAAAAAACCCAAAACCAAACCAAAAAAACACACCACAAAAATCCCCCAAAACATTTAACAATAATAGTAAGCTGATAGATAGACCATTGTTGGCTTTTAGTCATTTGGCATGCACATTGTTTCAGTAAACATTACAGGTAGGGTCATGACTGAAGCATGAACAATTCTCATTATATTTGAATTGGAAAAGTACAGCCTGTTTCTTCTTCCAGTTAGCAATGCCAGATTACATGCAGAAAGGAGATACGGATAGTTGAAACTTAGCTTCTATCATTTGGTCATCATTGCATCAATAGTCATTCCTACAGAGGTCGGATAAGCTGCAAGTGAGAAATAAAATACGTTTCCTTTGATTGTAGGAATGTGAAAACATTTCTTTGGTTATGAAGCCTTCTCTGCCTGAAGGACAAACTGATGAGGATCTAGAACATTCAGAAGGTTACATTTTTTGGCTAATTTTCTGCCTTTTGATTTTCAGTAAAAGGTGTGACACACTGTGATATTTCATTGTATCTTGCCATGGCGGTATCTCACAACCCATGTTTATGGCAATGTATTCCTCTCGTATTTTATTAGATGCAGTTGCTGCCTCTCTTCCTAATAATGAATCTAATTTCAGGTTTTCTAGCTGACAAATTCATTTTAGTTGTTTCCTCTTGAATTTTAGGTTTGCTATTTATTGTTAATTGTTCACAGTTCATTGATGATTGTAGATGACTATGATGTATTAATCTGTGGCACTTAACTTTTTTGTTTTGCTTCCCTTAAAGCATACATTTAGATATGCATGTACGTATGTAAAGCACTGAAAACAACACTTGAAAACTAAAGTGGGCTGGGTATCCAAAAATTATTAATCGCTGTTAATAATTTTGCGTGATGATTTTTGAAAAATACCATGTTCTGCTTTTGCATTATACTACTCCTATATGCCATTTCATAATTTCTTTACAACGGGGAGAAACAGAGAATAGGCTTTCAGAGGAAAATGCTTTAAAAACTTTAAAAATGGTTATCTCTAATGGAAAAGTTTAAGGGTGAGATGAAGATGTAATTAATGGACATAGGTATTGATAATGACATTGTGGCCGGTGTAGCTCATTTAAGCCTTTATTCTAGCTAGTATTTAAATAATGTACCTAATATTGAGAATGCACTTAAGCATTTCCCTTCTGGGTGCTTGAATCTTTGCTTGCTTTTATGAAAATTAATGATCTGTTCTGTCTTTAGACCCTGAATGGGAAATTGCATTAAGGCCTCCTTGTACAGCTCTGTCTTGACAGCATTGGAGGTAGATCATAAAGAAGCTACAGTTAAACAGTCATTTGCGGGTAAAGATTTAATGGTAAACATGGAAATAGTCCTAATCTAGTAAAAAAGATTCATCAGTTTTCTGCATGCATTATCCTTGGCTTAAAAGTATTATGATCTGCTGTAAAACCTGCCATTTTACTTGTGCTTTGGGCAGAAAAGAGAATTAGGAAGCAGAAGGATGGATATGGAATAATTATATGAAGGTGTTTGGATTCACAGTCAATTTAAATGGGTGATAGGCAGTATCTTGTGCAGTGTCCGCTCAATGGGAGAGGTAGTGGGAAAAGAGAGAGGGAATCGTTGCACTCCATGAGGCTGAGAAGAGGTAGGACTGAGATTTACAGACTCTAGGAGGTGGTGAATATAGCAAATCTAAAACTTCAGTACTAGGGGTATTTCTTAAAACTATTACTTGAAGCAGTTGAAGGAAATACTTCTTTACCCACAGGTTAGTGAACATCTGGAATTTGTTGCCAGAGGAGGACATGGGGCAGGCTGTATCAGCAGGATCAGAGAGGCATTAGGCAGGTTCATGAACAACAGGTTCACAATCAGGAACAAGAAGGGATGTGTCCTCCTTCATCCCAGTGGTAACAGCTGTGGCTGCTGGTGGAGTGTGAGAAGAACCAACAGCAAAGAGTGCCCAAGCATCCCCTGACCAGTGTCCCCTGCTGCCACAGCCAGACAGGAGGAGTGCTGGGTGTCGGTGCAATGTGGCACTTCTTATGCACTTAGGTTTTGCTTTAATTGGATTTAAGTCTAGCTAGGATGGATACCTCTAATAATCTGTCCATGCTAGAACAGATCTGTGCCTGGGATAATTCACTACTTAAACAGCTTTTCCATCCTAGAGTGATGGCCTTGACTCATTTATATAGCCTCCAATCTCTTTTTCCTGTGGGTCAATGAAATATTAAACTGTAGCAACTACTTTACGAGGTGATTGTAGGAAAATTGTAGGGAAGTGTTTCTGTTATGGACACCAATTTTGAGGTTGCTCTAACATTTATTTGCCTTACATGACTATGAATTATTCTTTCTGCTTGGTCAGAACTACACAAGAGGGACAGTTACAGATGGAAGGTTGAATAAATCATTGATTCTCAACAAAACAGGAAGAAGTTTGCAAAGGATATTTTTTTTCCTCCTCAGTAGCTGCAGCCACCTGCTCCTTGGATATTGCCCTTATGTGAATGAGGGGTTAACCTTCTTCCGACCCTTTAGAGACATCTTCTACCCCTTTGCCAGGGCAGCCAAGGTGTGCTCCAGGGACCACTGCCTGCCATTATTTCTAGATTTCCATAGTTCTGCATGTTTACAGAGCATATGAATTAATATTAAATGAGATAAGATAAAGAGAGAAGGATGTAAAACCAATGGGAGACTTTATGGCTAGCAAGTACAAAGAAGAATATCAAGTCCTACTTTGTACCAGCACTCAGTCAAATGAAAATAGAGTAAACGGTGATGACAGGTTTGAATTTTGGGTAGCCAGTGAAATTTTGCTTTTCCTAATCCAAGATTTATTAATGCAAGACAACAATATCGCTAAGGTTCCTTGTGGGCTTACACCTACACATCCTTAGCCTCTGCATAATTTATTTGCACTATTTAAATGTACATTTTGTAGATTTTAAGTTTTGGCTTTAGAAATCTAAATTATGGATATATCCTTTGAGGAGAAAAAGGAATGACAAGATTTACATATAGTGAAAAAGCAAATAACTGAAGACCTCCCTCTCCTCTGCACCATTGTGTTCCCATGGTCCCAACCACCTAAATTCAAGGCATTATACTTTCTGTCTCATCTGCCCTCAAAGGCACTGTTATTACCTTATGCAGTGCAGGTTGATTCAGATCACCCTTAAATCACTGGGCATCCCTCTGTTAACTCTTGGCTGCCTGAATTGGTCCAGACTTTCCAGGACCCCTGAGAGATGAGGTCCCTACCTAGATCAGAGCCTCAAAATACTAATTTTATACTAAGGCTGCATTTCAAAAAGTACTTCTGAAACACCAGAAGTTGTTGTCACAAACAACAGCAGAATTACAATACAAAGGTCTTGTTGCTGTAGGAAATTAAATAACAAAAACCTGTAAACACAGCCATTATTCAACAGCAGTAAATCAGTGTGGTGTATACAGTAAGCTCTTTGAAAAGATACATAGGTTTGTTTTTTTTTAAATTCTTTCTAATATATTCTCTTTCTGCTTGAATCTCAGGCCTTATGATAAGTTCTTGATCCTTTTCAACAGCAGTGAAAGTGGTGGCTGCTACCAGGTTTGGTTTCAGGCTGTTGGGACAAGTAGCTTCTCTGCTCCCATCTCATGTGTTACAGCACTGATACGCAGTACTGTACACGGTTTGAAATTATGTTAAACAGAGGCTGTTGCATGCCAAAATAAAAGCAAACAGGAGGGCAGAGAAAGCAGAGCGTGAAATCCAGTCATTAGGTAAAATATTCTGATGCCAACAGTTCAAATCCCTATGCAAATAAGGCTGGAAAAAAATTATCTTTCAGGAGATGCCTGCCATCCAGTGCTGGATATCTGCCTCCATTTTGCTTTTGCCTTACTTATGCAGGACACTACTCTGCTTCTTTCTTCCCCAGATCTTGAAAGCAGAGGTTTTTTAAGGACAGTGGACTGAATTTTGTATGTTTTTATTCTTTCTGTACGGTATTTATTCAGTCCAGGACTAGAAAGAGGTCACCAATGTAGAACTTCAGTGTGGCCTTCCCTCTCCGAGCTTACCTTTGTTGATGAGCCCTGAAATGGACATTGTTATGGCCAGTAAAGTATCACCACTGGTTTCTGAGATCATGCACATGGAAGCGTTTGGGACGTGTTACTGGTGAGAGCTCGTGTTGTAGGTCCTTTGCAAAATCAGACAGATGTCACTGTTTCATTTGTGTTTTGTTTTCAAGGTTTTCTTGTATTTTTTTTTGCTTTTAAAAGTAGAAAAACAGATGCGCTGGGGAGCAACCTGAGCTTTTCCAAATGTTTTCCTGGTTAGTCTTTCTGCCGTTAGCCACAAAGGCACTGGCACTAGTCTGAAAACTTAATAGGTGATTGGACTTCTGCAGCTTCTCTTAGATGTCTGCTTCTGAGCCAACCAGGTCTAGAAGAAATTCTATTTATAATAATAAGTACAGCTTGTTAAATGACAGTCACAACATTCGCAACATCCAAGTCTAAACAAGGAAAGGAATAGATGAAGCACAGTACACCATGAATTATTCTTACAATAAACATGATTTTCTATCAAGTGTAAACAAACACTTCTACCTTAATTTACCTGTTGGGACATACCTGTATGACAGATTGCTTCAAGGACTTATCACTCACTAGTTACACTAATTCACAATTGGTTGCTGTTGTCATAAATCTATTAAATTAATTTTCTGTGCAATTGCTCTTATCCTTTTCTCCTGCTTTCTCAGTTTTACATGTTGAAGTTATGTGAATTGTGTTTTAGTACTAAATAAGGCACTTGATTAAAGACAGTGAGGAAAGTGGTTGAGATGTTATGGGCTAGTCTTTTAAAAAGTGTACATAATTCAAAACTTGCATATTCATGCCAGTTATCAGATTTGTATGCACAGATGAATAGCATCTAGAAGCTTAATCTAATTGTTATGTAAACAAATACCAATTTCCATTTACACTGTGAATACAAAAAGGCTTAGCTGCAAAAAAAAATGGATCTCCAACTTATAGCCTAAGGTTGGATATTTGGTCCATTGTGCAAATCACAGATATTAGAAAATGTATCCCCTTTCAGATGCAGCTATTACATTTCTAATGTGGTACAGATACTTGTGGGCTGTTAAGACAGAGTTAGAGGGCAGCTAGAGCCAGTAAGAATGGCAAAACTATTGCAGCAGAGTACAAAGGTTCTCTGTAAAAAAAGAGAAATAATAAAATAAAATGGGAAAATTGTGTCACACTGGTGAAAGTGTATCTTGCATACTTATTTCACTGCATTAGCAAAGGGGATCTTCATAAAGTGAGACTTACTCAGTTTTTTGGTTATTTCAAAGAGCCTTAAGCACATTTTAAGTGCTTCGTAGAACTGGGACCCAATACAAAGGTTGGTTCACATTACGACATTTCGTAAAATGTGCAGTTGTGAATTGCTTTCAAGAGAGATTTGAATTAATATTATGTCTTGAAATATAAATAGTATCCTAGAGAAAGGTACGTGTTTCCCACTGAATGGCCAGGCATGTTTAACTGAGTGCTAGTTTAATATTCATGTCAATAAAATTATAAGGTGATAGTGATGTGACCCAAACATGGCTTTATGTGAGGTAAGCAGCCCAAGGGAGTTAAGTGTCACCAAGAAAATGTTTTTTAAATAAGCTTCCATGTAAAATTAAGCTTGGGGGAAAAAAAAAAATCAAGATGATGGAATTGCTAAAATAAAATAAAATAAAAGAAAGAAAATCACCTAACATATCATGTTAAAAGAGAAAAATGCCTCTATGTCAGTTGCTCTATATTTTCTAGTAATCATCATGCAATTGTACTTTAATTGCTGTATAATTATGTTCCCATATATGGTTTCAATCCAAATTTCCTTTTTATGTTTGATACATTAGTTTTTTTCATCAAGTGTTTAAACAGTGATTCAAAGTTAAATCTATAAGAAATTACTATACGATTTTTAAATTATAATGATAGGGTTATTTTTTGATATAATCAAATTATGGTTTATATGCTTTCAGAAAGAGATAGATGTGTATTTGTTAGCTTTATATGCAGTTACTATATCTGTG
This sequence comes from Haliaeetus leucocephalus, assembly GCF_000737465.1. Classification (NCBI taxonomy): domain Eukaryota; kingdom Metazoa; phylum Chordata; class Aves; order Accipitriformes; family Accipitridae; genus Haliaeetus; species Haliaeetus leucocephalus. Next base: position 5,968,122 of record NW_010973013.1, on the reverse strand, counting down.
GTTTTCTTTTTGAAAAAGGTGACAGAATAGATGTTTCTCATGGAGGAAAGTGGAGGAATGTCGTATAAACAGAGCAGACAAGTTCCACTAAAAATATGATTTTAGAAAGAAGAAAATATTTCTTGTTTTATATGCTATTGTACTTGACCTCTAACCCCGTTATTCTGGTCAGCATTCTTCCTCTGGAATTACTTTGAAGCTCTTGAGGTTGACTCTAATATCATGAAATTGAGTTCTTACCTGAGTATAACAAGCCAGAAAGATGTTTCATTGCGCTTCATATTTTAAATTGTGTGAAAAAAACAAGGAAGACAAAGATAATGAAACAGTTGGTCTTTACAACAAAAGTATTGCCATCTGGTTTTTAAGGGGGATGTTTGGCTGGGTGCAGATAAGGCTAAGTGAGATGGGAGTGTTTGTCCCCTTCTGTCCTGGGCAAGTTATCATCAGTTTTCATACCATCTGAAACCCCTCATGGGGTTCACCATGACCTTTCCCACAAGGGATGATGTCATTTATGGGTTTGTTGGCGTAATAAGCAGCTCAGTAGTCTGACTTAACCTCTGGGCTTGGCTGTTTTGCTGGCACACAATATGAAAAGCCTTATTCCACTCCAAGGAGGGCTGGCACAACCTAAAACACAGAACCTTTTTTGGCCACAAACCCTCAGTGCAGAGTCCAGCATGCTCAGACGGCTGAGGGTCAGTCTTTAGGAGGGAACAGCCAAGGAGAGAAATAGTTACAGCTAAGCCTGTGTCCTATGGTACTCGATACCAGGATGCTGATGGGCTGATCTTGCATCTCTAAGGAAGGAAGAATCAGCATAGTATCCACAGGAACTAAGGCCGTTTCTCCTTTACCCACTATAATCCAGAACTGGACTGAGAGGTTTTGGCATTTTCCAATTGGGGTGACACGTACAGCCCCACGATCCAGGAAATTATACCTAGAAATTTTAAAGATGTGCTTATACATAAAGATTGTAGTCTGCCTTATGAAGACCATTTTGTGCCAAACCCTTGGGTGGCTGCTAATACATGTCTGTCTTTTGTGGATTACCTAGATAAAATTCTGTAGGCAACACATATGTTAACTGTATGTAAAAAGGTAAATATTGCTGATCCTTATGGAAACAAATCAGGAATGTTATTTTCATATATATTTATATACATATTTATATATATAAAAATTATCATGCTGTCTACTACCTGTGTTCCACGTAAAAAAAAAAAAAAGAAAAAAAAAAGCTATCCTTCATGTGGTCGTATGTTTTGGTTTTGGTGGGGTTTGCCTTTCTTATTAATGCTTCACAAATGGCTATGGTGCTACCTGAGTTTATAATAGTTTCTTTAAATAATAAATGCTGCAAGAGCTGTATGCACCTTCAGAACCTTGTCCTTCAAAATTAGCATTGAATTAGTAATCCAAGGGAGGAGTTGATAGGTTTAATAAAGTGCTTTGGCAGCAAATAATCTATTTAGAGGGTGTTTATAATTTAAAAGTATTGTGCCAGTCATTTTGAAATTGCATGTCAGCAGGGATAAAAATATTGGAAGTGACAGCAGAAACTGCGGTGACAGAAGCGTTAGGGAAAATACTTGTGTTTTTTAAAGAAACACAAAAATGTTCATGTTCATCATTTGAAGTGCTCTAAAGAACAGAAGCAGAAATGGGTTACTAAGTGAGATAATACAGATTCCAGTGTGTGCTAGGGGTAAAATGTGAATTCTCTACTAACATACTCATTGGAAGGTCGCTTACAATGCTAACAGCTTGCACTTAGAGGAAATCACAAGCAAATCTACTGTGAGGAATGAGAGAGGTTAAAAAGCTGTGAAGGACCATTTGTGTGCACCAAACCCCTCTGTCACCTGTTATGCTGTAGATGAGAAAAGCTCCTTACTTAGGACGGGGTTCTCGTTCAGGCTGCGTAACCCATGCTGGCACAGGTGAGAATGGGGTGAGGAGAGTCCTTTGGCTTCAGAGAAGGAGCTCAGAGGAGATGCTCTGAAGGTGATGGGGGTAGGATGGCATACTCTGAGTCGCACCATACACTGTCCATAATTCTGACTTTGTATGTAAGTTATCCTTTGTATTCAGACATCCTTTTTAGTCTCCACAGCTATCCCATTGTACTAACGCCTCTATTATGCCTATGAGGTTCACAGGAGAGTGGAGACAGGAGATTGAATGCCTTCTGAATGCTTAGTTGAAAATTATTTCAGGTTGGCTTATTAAGGGCGTTGTCACGTGGCCTGAAAACTGATATATCTGGTGATAGATACATAGGAAAGATATCTAGCAACTTACAGATCTTGCTAAATATCTTTGTTATTGATCTGGAAGAGAAATAAAATGGAAATTCCCAGAGGCAGCTAAATCAGGAAAACTGGTGAATGCAGGTGAGGGTGGACAAGTTTAATTTTACACAGGCATTTAGAAGCTGAAGAAAAGGGGCAGAAAATATATTAAAAAATTAAAGTTCAGGGAAGTGAACTTAATATATCTGGAAAATAATTTAGCTATTCAGTGGGAGGGAAAAATCAGCAAGACATCAAGGAATGAAATTGAACAGCAATTTTCATTTTATTATGCAGATGAAAATCTGGAAGAACTCCATTGATTCCTAAGAGTAGCAAATTATACCTTCCTGACACATGAATGTGATTCCTGTTGATATATCTGCATGCAACTCCCTTTTATATCTGAGAACAGGGATTGTTGTTGCAGAAGTACAGGTGGTCTGAAATCAGGGGATGGCTGTGCACCAATTTGCAAGCTTAACCGAACCTCTCTCCAGCCAAGGTCTTAATTATGTGTTTAGCTTTAAGTTGGCTGAAGTCCATGACCTTAAATTTAGCTTTCTGGGTAAGAGTTTTTGTGCATGCTGTTCACTGTGGAGAAGTGTGGTATATTACCCTGATCTGAGCTCTCAGCAAAGTAGTTCCCCTACCCACAGGCCTTGGGGAAAAATATAAATTCTCTCCCTGACCTGGATTAATCCCAAGGAAAGTACATAGCTTAATTTGGCCATCGGACTTCATCTCTGACCTTGGGCAAGTCACTTAAACCATCTGCATCTCCATTCTCAGCATATGCTTTTAAGTTTACACCTCTTCCATTTTTTGTGCTGTTTACTTTGGCTGGAAACTCAACTGTCTCCTGTTACATGTTTGCATGGTGTGACTACTGTAGACTGGACATTGCTGTAATATAAATAAGATTAACAGCAGGGTGGAAAAGACATAAAACCAGAGGTGAGAAAGAAAAGCAATGTTTGGGTGCATGCTGGACTGTCATTTTAATAGAAGAGCTTTCATTATTTGGCCTGGAGAGTGACGTGTTCAGCAGTGTCTGTTTCTGATGTGTAATTTTGTTTGGTGAGGTGCATGCCATGCAGTGACAGCAGATCGTAGCACTGGACCTTGCCTCTCTGAAACACCAAGAGGCAGTTTGTGTATATCATACAGCCTAGAGGGTCACTGGCAGTGTGCCATCTTTAACTGAGTTGGTGATTAGATAGTAACCTCATTGTAATACGTTTAAATTGATTTAATTTTGCATAAACTTTTTTTATATATAATTCAGTGGATGTTTTCGATTTTGGGGCTGCTTAATACAGTCTTTTGAGTTTCATCAAGACTGAAGAAAACCCAGTTCAATGTTCACTGAAAACCTCAGGCTGACAGAAACAAAGTAACTGCTTGCGTTCTCGGTCATTGTCTCCAAATTATGATCTAAAATGTCAGAATGCCTTTTCACCAACTTCCTTCATTTTTCTTTCCCCATCTTGGTGATGGAGTGCAACACACCCCCCCTTCAAACCATTACAGCCTCATAAATCCATGGGTAGCAGTGGTTTATGTCCCCTAATGAGATACAATAGACTTGACTTGGCCAACCTCAGCTGCTCCCTAGGTGTGAGGGGAGGAAGGAGGGTTATACTGATGTGCGAGTAAATAGGTGGGTAGATAGGTGTTCAGAAAGATCTTGAGAGGCTCTTGTGTTTCACCAGGTGTAAGTACAGTCCTATAGTCTTTATTTGTGTAGAGCAAGCCACCACCTTGTTGGGAGTGGATGAATACACCACCAGTTGTTAATGCCAGTGTGTGACAGTGGCCTTTGGCAGAGTCTTGGTGTCCTGACTTTATCATTTCTTGCTGATTCAACAGGAATATTGTTCTGGAGCTTTTCAGACTTTCTCACACTGATTTCTCAGCATTTACTTTTCTCTCTTTGGCTGGCGGTTTTGTGGCCTTCTCACAGAAGGGGTCTTTGTGACAGAGTGAGCTTCTCCGGTTAAACACACGTAGAATGTGGCTGCTATTTCCCTTTCTCTGTTTAGAAATGTACCACCTCTGGAGTGCTTCCTTGTTTGTGCTTTAGTAGTCATGGATCAATATAAGCCATCGATGGCCCATGTGCATCACACTTCTTTTTGTATGGCTTGTTTAAGTCTAAGTTTTGAAAGTGCTAGTCCTGTGCTGGTAAAATACAGGTGGGTATGGCCACTGAGATATGAAGAGGAGGAGGGCCTGCTGCTCGCTCTTGTACAGAAACAGATGCTTTCTACAAGGTCTGGGCTTTTCCCATTGGGAAAGGAGCTGTCAGCAATGAGGATGATAAGCCTCAGAAACTCCAGGCAGGAGTGTCTAAAAGAGTGTCTAAAAGGAAAACAAAGTTACTTACTCTTGAGCTGGTGCATTTTCCCTGTGCCTTATTGCCATACCATCTATGGCTTGATACCAATATTCTTTGCAACCTGCTGCTTTCTCAGGGCTATTGGTTTTTTTGATAGGCATATCCCTTTCAGATATTTATTTCTAATAACACACCGTAGTATTTAAAAAGTAAACTTCCATTTTAATTATGTTGCATTTTGACTAGGACATAAACTAACAAGCCTGAAAAAACCTGTGACCTGGCATGTAAGTGAAGTCAGTGTCTTGTTTTTGTTCAATTCAAATGGAAACTGTAGTTCTGTGGGCTTTTTTAAAGCTTTCCTCAGTCTAGAGACTCTCAGCAGTTGAAGTAATCTCTCTTTTTTTACTTTTCCTTTCCTGGACAAATGCTTCCATGCCTCTGTGATCTGTTCAAACTGAGTTCATCTCACTGCAGTTTTCTGTTTCATGCTCAATGTCCCCTTTGCCAGGATCTCCATGCCTGTTACCACTGGACATGCATCCTACATTCTCCTGCTGAAATTGCTTCTTGAGCATATTCCCCCAAGGAGACTTTTGACCTTGGCTACTTATAGTCTAAAAGTTAATGTTAATACAGCTGCATTAAAAAAAAAAACAACAAAAAACCCTACTGCATTATCTTCCATTCATATGTATTATATTCCCAAATGACCACATAATCATATTGTCCTTCTGCCTCACCCTTCCTTCTCCTTTTCTTTTCTCTTAATTCAGTTTATAAGCTTTTTTGTACTAGTGGATTCATCTTTACAGACATTCCTGAAGTCCGTGTGCTATTCTGTTTATATAACTACTAAGAATTGGCTAGGTATGTGAGAATTCCTCTGAGTGCTCCCTAACTACCCTTCATTGCTGCAACCTTGCACATCAGCTTTTCCTTCTGTTTTTATATAGAGCTTTGCTGACTAAGCAAGTAGGCATCATGCCCTTCATATGTTTGCTGCTGCGGGACCTGGTGATAGCTTTTAGTATTGGAAGGGAAAAGATTAGCCAAGAGTTGGAGGTGAAACCAATAGGTAAGATAGAAGAGGGATTTGGTCCTGTTTGATCCTGCTGTCATTCCTGCAACTTTTTGTCATCTTGAGTTTTCTTACCTCAGATGCTGCTGTTCTCATTTGGTTGTCACTGTCATTCTCTTTAAGTCTAAAATTGTCTGTGGCTGATCATAATCAATGTGTATCACTGTGGTGATTAGTTATAGAGCTTCACAATCTTGCTCACCCAGAAAGACAGTAAAGGCATTTTGCCTGCTTTTTGCCCCCAGTGAAGGTTTGGGCTAGTTGCTGGGCACTAAGGGGCATCCAAGGTGACATCCAACAAAGAAATCTGTAACTTTGAACATTTAATGTAAACCTTCTGTTTTACATTCCTGGACTGCTGCAGGGCACCCTTGAAGCTTACAGCTCAAAACTCAAAGTCCCAGCTCCCTCAGAGTTAAGAAAGGATGCAAAAGCAAACAAAGATGTGGAGGTAACACGGATTAGCTCAGGATCACCCAGCAGGTCAATGGTTGTGCTGGGACTGCCGTCAAAATCTGCTGCATTCTAGATCAGAGTCTTCTCTGCTTCATCTTGCTACTGTGCTTGAGCACATGGGCAGGACGGAGACATCCAGCTGTCTGGGTAACATGCAGTGTTGTTGTGGTGCTTTAAACTCCACGATAATGGAGAAGGGCTGGTTGTCAGGCACCTTCTGCATTCCCTGAAGTGAGGGGCACAGGCTATTGCTCTACGCTGCCTATTTATCTTTGATCACGATTCTGAAAATGTGAAATGTGCTGATCCCAGGCTGCTGGAGGAAGAGTGTTGAACAGCAGTCCATAGATTAAAGAAGTGAACCTCATCTTTAGAGATTCAGGATTTTCTCTCCGCTAACTGCTGTCCCATTAGAAGTCTGGGCTCGATGCTGTTTAGTTCTGGACACTTACTTCAACTCGGTATTTTAGTGCCATCAAGGTGTCCAAGATGGCAGAACCTTAGAGGTCATCTGATCTGTGATCCATCAGTACAGAAATGGACCAGAAGAGCGGTTCAGATGGGTGCTTTTACAAATAATACTTTGACACACAGATGCATCATCTCGACTACAGTATACATCATCCCAACTACAATACAAGGAATACCTCTGGGGCAGTAATTACCTTGTAATCCTCTGCGGTGAGATGTACTGCAAATGAATAATTCACAGTTGCCAAACAGAAGTGAATGCTTCATATTAATTTGGAAGTTTTTGTGGATGGGCTTTCTTCTGGAAAGTATCACAAGGGAACAGATCAAGGATAGCCTAAACCTCAGAGAATTTCTGACTATTAAGAAAACAATTGAGTTCTTTTTTATTTATGCATTATGAAACCTAATTTTCAGTTCCTTGATTTGGAGCTTCTTGCCAGACAGGTTTTTTTTCCCCACTTGGGTTATTGCCAAAATATAGTATAAACAAATTAGCACTTTCTTTTTCAAAAGCTTTAATCTCGTTGCTTTTGCCGTACCAAATAGCAAAGAATAGACAAACCAGAAGCATGAAATCTTCTTAAGTTTAAAGCTCAAATTAATTTAGTCTCCTTGATATTTTTTGCCTTGAAGCAAGTAGATTGCTTTTGAAATATTACATTACACATTTAATTCTAATAATGTTACCTTTTTCATTCACTTTATGTTCTAATGGGAGTGAAGGGAGTTTGGCAATGTGCGATGTTGATTATATACTTATTTATAAGGAGGTGCATGTACACATGTAAATAAAATGTGTGCATAATCGCCAGAGACTCTTTAAGGGGAAAGATCCAGAATCATTGCTGAATTATATCTTTGCTTTGGAAAAGCCTCTTTATTATCAGCTGTAATGCAATATCATCTAGCTCAGTGCTTTACACATTCCAAATGAAGTACAATTACTGTTTAGATTCTTGTGTCAGAAACTCCACAAATTATTAAATGTATATATTTTTTCCCCAGTAGCAAACTCCTTTTGATAATGTGCATTTTTTTGGTCAGGATAACTTTTTAATTAAAAAAGAAAACTCTCACAAATCAATAAATAAGTGTGGACCATTTTTATCCATGGTGGAATTAAATCCAGGTCAAGCTCAGAAGTTAGTGCTAAATCACTGAACTTTGAGGAATGACAAGTTGTTATGAACATGAATTTTTAAGCAAATTAAGACTTTTCATATGCAAGTATTTACAGATATGATAGAACTTGTGCACACATTTACAACAGTTTGCATCAAAAAGATCTTGCATTTTCTATTGCATACAGACAGATTTACACTTGCAAAATCAAGGCATAACTTTGAGTATATTCAGTTTTGCTCTGCCCAAAAGATAGAGAAAACTTGTTTTTAATATTTATTTTATTTGAGATTAGGTGGAACTGTTGAATTAATGTTGAGAGTTGCTGATTATAGTAATGTTAAATCAATATGAATAAAACCTCCACATTTAATTTTACACTGTGCTTTTATCCTTTTTTTTTTTTTTTTTTTTTGGATGAATTAAAGGCAGAAATTTGACCACCATCATGAGGCTTATCAATATAAATTGGTATAAACTGGCACATATCTATAGCTTGTATTTCTCTGAATGCTAACATTTGGAACAAACTCTTGGAAAGTTGGAAGGAAGTCCAAGTCCTGGCTCTCGCGTACTCTTTGTAAATGAAGTAACTGGCCTATTTTGCTGTTCGGTTAGAATGATAAGAGCTGAACTCCACTAATTAGCTTGTTTAGAAAATGTCAAATTAGAAAATTAATGTGAAGGCCTTTGTCAGTGAGCATGGCTTTGTGCTTTTTAGGCAGCTCATAAATGGTGTTCATAATACAGCTACTTGACAGAAAGCCCAGGGAATGGGATTTGCGTTACTTGGAAAAAGCTAGTAATTAGCTTTTTCAAGGCACGAAGGTTTGGTTGGATTTCCAAAGGCAGTGTAGAACTTTCTTTGCATGGTAACATGCAACACTGTTCTAACATGAGTCTAAATGGGACCTTAGATGCTGTCCGTGTGTATCTGAGAGAATTTGTTCTTTCAGCTTGACATAGGACAGAAGATCAGTGTGGACCATTAACTTGTACCTGTCTTGTATTCTGAAGCTCTCTTGGAATGATATGCATTGGGAAGGTTGTATCAGGAAAAATAAGACGAGCAAGAAAGTGCTTTAAATAGCTGGTGTCTGTGTTAATTTCCCTGGCTGCAATTTCCCTAGCTGGTAAATATTCAGGTTGTTTTATATCTTTATTCCATTAATTATGCCACATGAAGCTAAAGGAGACTGGAAGCAGGGAGAATCTGGGTGGCTCCCACCATACCTCCTCTTTATTCCTTTCACCAGCGGCTGCAGGGATGAACTTTTCATCTTGTATGGTGCTTGAAACTACCACATCTAGATATTATTGAACATGTTGCACTCTGAAAATTTACCAGTGTAGATCCTGAGCCTTTCCTACACCTGTTGGGAAGTGTGGCAGCCTGAGTGGGAGACAGCTCATTAGGTCTGGCCAGGCTGCTGTCTGTCCAGCAGCCCACGAGGAAAGCTCTCAGCTGTTCTGTGATGTGCAGGAAGGCTGGCACTGTGGGAAGTACTGGATTTGGTGTGCAAGAGTGAGGTAGGAACAACATACTTCTGCAATAGGTCTGACATCTTTGTGTCACTGCCCTAGTGCCCGTGCAGCAAGTCTAACACATGGTGCCTAACACCTTCATGCAGGCGAACTGGTAGCGACAGTCTATATGGGTTCTGCTTACACCCAGAGTAAGGTAGCCCACATTACACAATTCACTTTGCAACTACAGAAAAACCTGGAAATGAAAAGTGGGTCATACTCAACTCCTGGGACAAATCAGTGCCTGGGTATATCAGCCATCAGGCTTCCAGTGACTCACTCAGTAGTACAGGTTCAGGCCTACAAGCAGGTGTAACACCCATGGGAGTAACACTTTTGTGCTTGTTCTGGCTGATTCCAGGAACTGCATTTAATCCTAAGTCTATTTCTCTGGTTTTTAACAGATACACTAATTGCAGCAAATAAAAATAAACTGATCAGGGTAAATTTAGATCTAGATTAAATCAATTGTCAAAGCCTGACAGCAGGATTTCCTGCTGATTAATGCAGGGATGGTTATTACTGCCATGTTCCTATTTGCTTTTACTTCCAAACCCTGATTTCAGGTGTGATTGTCCTTAAAAAGTTCTGTCCTTCTCCATTTGCATACGTTATTCAGAGAACTCTAAAGAATAAGGCATCCCCTGTGAAGACAACTGCAAGAATGGAAGACAGGGGCCCTAGTATATGCTGCACTCAAAGACCTCACTCTTGTGAAGGACACTGTTCCCACCTCAGAAAGCTACATGATCAGTTGGTCATGGGGAACTTTAATAGCACAGGCACATTCCAGGTATTATTATTTTAGCTTATTTTCTGAAGGAAAAATTAAGTTTGCTGTCTGCCAGGGGAGTTTCTCCATTCCCTGCATTCACCCCCACCCAGCAAAATCTCTAGAAACTGATGGCCATTTTTAATAAGTTCAGACAAAAGGTTGAAGATCTGAAAGATAATTAAGTTTCTAGAAATTTCATGAAAATCAGTGGCTTTGTAGAAGCAAGAGACCCTGACTGTTGTATCCTCAGTGAAAAAATAGCCAGGTAGGGTATGTGTTCTGTTTGGCCTGCCACCTCACCGTTCAACACACACACATTGTTTTAACTCGCCGGTTAAAGGTGGCATCGTTCATTCTACTTGTCTTGGAAGAACTTGTTACCTTTGAAAGCTTACTACCTTTTTGTTTCACAACTGCACAGAGCACTTCTTGGTGCATCCAAGCTGGCCTAGCCATTACAACCTCCATGAACCTGCCTAAAAAGTCTGCAATCTGGAGGATTCTTCTTTGTCTGTCCTAATTCCAGTTTTGGCTTCTTTGCTGAGAAAGGTGACAGCTTTCCTGCCAGGTCTGATAGGGTTTTTATAGTTAACAAGAATAAGCTCACCACAGGCAAACTTTGGTTTGAAATAGAAGCACGTGAAATTTTAGCACTAGCCTAGATGAGCAAGATAGGGCACAGTAAGTGGAGCAGGACACTGCATACATATTTCACGTGCATGTCTTGTGGCACAAGGAATGGCCCTAAAGAGATTGTGGTGGCTTTGCTGCCCCTCTGGGTTGAGTTGTGAAGCAATCACACAACTTCCAACATCTCTGTAATCTTCCCCCAATTCTGTAGATGCTTGATATGGGTCCTCAAATGCCATTAGCTAGCAAAGGAAGAGATTAATTTCAGATGTGATAAGTTATGTGCCTTGAGGCACATAACTTGAGGCGTTGAGGAATGGCAGCTCCCTGTAAAATATTAGGATATTTCTGGAATTGTTGGATATTCTGTAATGGAAGCATTGTCTGGCAACTGCTGTAATTCCCTGTCCTCTGGGCACAGCTTAGGGGACACAAAATAGTCCGAATATACCACAGAAAACATTGATTAAATGATATTTTTGGCTAATAGAAAAAGTACAGAGAAGGAATTCCAGTTTTGTCCCAGAGTAACAAACTTAAAAAAAATTTTTACTCTGCTAGCTAAAATTAAAATTGTGAAAGAGGTAAATAAAAATACTGAATGTACTTAGGGGTCTTTTGCTGTTATATTTTTTATTAAGAGACTGTTTAATCTGCTCTCCTGATACAGTAGTCTTCCCTCTCTTGCCTTATCTTTCTCCAATATAAATAATATATTGGGCACATGGAGGTAAAAGCGTATTGAAAATTTTTCATTTCATGTGGGCAGTAGTGAAGCTTGTAGGCATTTCAACTAAGCCATTTAAAAATTGTATGAACACACTTCTGCTACACAAGACTAAACTAGTTTTCTTTTGCTTTCTGTAACTTCACCCAAGGAAACAATAAGAAAGCACAGTTTGAGTCCAGCCTATTGAGTTCTGATCATGCCTAATCCTAACTGCAAAAAGTTTTTCTACCAGATGCACAAATAATCCAAAAATGAGTCTCCTCCTTCATTGCACTCGATTTATGTCCAGTAAGAGAGTGATTGAGGGAGCTTGAGCAAATTCATGCTTTATATCAGCCAGTTCAGATTAGGTTTCTAAGACAATTATCGTGGGCAACTCTGGTATAAATTAATGGTTAATTTAATTTGACCTTTTCAAAATGCAAACACCATAAGTAACTGCCTTAAATATCTTGCATAGGTTGCTTGAGTTAATAAATATAGTTTGCTTTCTTTCATTTATTTTATTGCTTATTGAGTGTTTTCAGAGTTTTCCCCAATCACTTCCCTAATGTAATAAAATTGAAATGGAAGTCAGATGACTGTCAAATGGCTAGGCATCTCTGAAGCTAATGAAAATGAGTAGACTTGGGTATTATTTAACTGTCATAAAATAGATGCCTTTACACTGTTTCATGATGTTTTCACAGAGACTATGTTACAGAACATGTTCCCTCCCATTGCATAGGCCTCTCGGCCTCTTCCTCACGAAAACGTGCTCTCCCTTTGCAACTACAATTATCGGTTACACGGAGAATTACATTTAGGAATATAATTAATTATTATCTCTCAGTTTTTAAATGGAAGTTCAGTGTTTATATACTGATTTTAATTGCAGCTGCAGCCTCAGTAGCCCCGCTCTCTAGTTCCCTCAACCTAGCAGCGTGACCACCACCTGCCTCAATGCTGACCTGGTTGATAATGATATATATTTTAACCCTGACCCTCACGGTTCACCGGAGGGAAACCAAAAGGCAAACACTGGAAGCGTTATGTACATTAAATCAAGACTTTCCCTCCCCGCGTTCATCCGAGGGGCTGGGCTGGGCCTGGCTGGAACGGGCCTTGTCCGGCGCGGGGCAGCCCCGGCCTTTCCTCAGGGAGGATCCCCCACAGCCGGCACCTGCCCTGGGAGGGAATCACCGCCTCAGGAGCAGCAGCCTCAGGCTGCAGAGCTGCCGCCTTCCTGTCCCCATCCCTCCCTCCTGATCTTACGCAGCCGAGTTGGCCCTGAAAAAAAAGCTCTGAGAAGAGCCGTGGTTAGAAATGGCACCTGAGGCCTCCACAGCTCCTCAGGGTTTTGCCATGGGTGTTAGCCCTAGCCTGCGCGTGGATCTCTATACCTACTCCACAAAACGAACAATGTAACTCCTTTGTGGAAGTAATTTTTTGCAGAATTGCTAAGTCAGTTAACTACAGTGACAGAGATAAAAGTGCCAGGTGTACGTAACTTGGAGTGAGTCTCTCCGTAGTCCTCAGCATCTGTGAGGAGATGAGTGGAAATGGGGTGAGGTCAGGAAGTCAAACATTGTTCGGAGGTATCACACCAAGGGGTAAAAAAAGCAATATTAGCCTGCAGGAAGGAAACTTCATTTATAAAAGAAGTTAGAACCTGCCTGAAAGGAAAAAAATCAGAAATTAAATCACTGGACTCGGCATGGAAGCTTGTAAAGAGCACCTTATTAGCATCACGGAGGGGACGGCATGCACACCCCAGAATATAAAAGGAAAAAAACAGAGGAAGGCAAGAGCCTATGTAATGTCTTCAAGAGGTAAGAGAGTAGTTTGTTGAAACTAAAATCTATCCTTGGTTTATCTGTGGTTTAAGCCCAGCCAGCAACAAAGCACCATGGGGCTGCTCGCTCACTCCTTGCCCCTGGTGGGATGGGGAGGAGAAAATAGAATGAAAAGCTTGTGGGTTGATACAAGGACAGGGAGGGATCACTCACCACTTATGGTCATGGGCAAAAGACAGACTTGACTTGGGGAAGAAACAAAATCAATTTAATTTACTACAAATCAAAACAAATCAAGGATCTTAGGAAGTAAAACCGAGCCTTAGAACACCTTCCCCTCTCCCCTCCCTCCTTCCCTGCTTAACTCCATTCCTGATTTTCTCTCCCTCCTCCCCCCAGCAGCACAGGAGGATGGGGAATGGGGGTTGGAGTCAGTTCATCACATGTTGTCTCTGCTGCTCCTTCCTCCTCAGGGTGAGGACTCCTCACTCTTCCCCTGCTCCAGCATGGGGTCCCTTCCACGGGAGAGAGTCCTTCACTAACTTCCCCAACGTGGGCCCTTCCCATGGGCTGCAGTTCTTCACAAACTGCTCTAACGTGGATCCTTCCCGTGGGCTGCAGTCCTTCAGGTACAGCCTGCTCCAGCATAGGCTTTCCCATGGAGTCACAGCCATCTTTGGGGGCATCCACCTGCACCAGCGTGGGCTCCTCCCTGGGCTGCACGTGGGCATCTGCTCCCCTGCTCCCCTCCATGGGCTGCGGGGAGACAGCCTGCCATCTCCCCATGGGCTGCAGGGGCATCCCCTCCTCCGGCGCACCTCCTCCCCCTCCTGCCTCACTGACCTCAGTATCTGCACAAGGGTTTCTCTCACATCCCACTCCCCTCTCTGGTGCACGTTTCCCCTTCTTAAATATGTTACCCCAGAGGTGCTACCACCATCGCTGATAAGCTGGGCCTTTGCCAGCAGTGGGTCCGACTTGAAGCTGGGGAAACTTCTAGCAGCTTCTCACAGGAGCCGCCCCTGCAGCGCTTCTGCTGCTACCAAAACCCCGCCACACAAACTCAAAACACCTTTAGAAACAGACTTGGAGTCCAAACAATTCTAATGAAATGAAAGGAACTTTGGCAGATAAGAGAAGCAAAGCAGGAGTTTGAAGAACTAATATTCAAAAGTACAAAGACAAGGAATAAGTGATTTAAGGTGATCAGAAGTAATCTGCCTGTGGGGAAAAATGTTGGACCTGTTGGACCACTGGAGTAGAGAGGTCAGCTGAAAACCTGGCCACGTGGAGAGCAGTGTGTGACTGTTTCTTTATAGGCTCAAGGTCCTGCCCACCCTGAGCACAGGAGAGGTTGAGTCACACTTCTTGGGGACACTGACAAGTACCATTATAGAGTGCAAGATATGGATTCTTTCTGGGAAAGAAATTTTTAAGCCAGAAAAACTTTATTTTAGGGTTGCCATCTTTGGGCTAGCAAACACTAAGATGAATGGGTAACAATTCCATTGTTATCATATAATATACACAGGCTGATCCACGGAGGCACAGGTAGGATCTATTATTTTAAACTACCACCCACCTCCTCAGCTTCAACCTAGAGATCTTTGTTGACTTCTCTCTGTGCTGGAGATCTGCTTTTGAAGCTCTTCTACTTTCTGACCTTGATCAATACAACCTGCAACAACAGTTAGGGTTTTTTTTTTCCCTCTATCTTCATTTTCCCCAGTCTAAGCAGACTATTCTTGTCTTTTAAAATCTCAATGTCATTTTCATTCCCACTAAATAATCTCTCAGTATTTTGCCATTTTGCCTAAAGCCTCCTTATACACCTGTTTTATAGATATAACCGCCATTAAAGTTGGACAGAATTATAGGATTTATTCTGTTCGGTTGAATTCAGTGAGATTTTGTCATTAATTTTGATGAAAAATGGCTCATACCTTAAATCTGTGGAGGAAAAAAATATTAATTTTCTGCTGTTTGGTATTAAGTAGCTCTAAAGTTACCTGAATTAACTATATATCTATTCACTCTTCCTTCATAGCTCTACTTCATCAATTTTGTTACTTGTGTTCAGTTACCAGAAAGATATTTAGCATTTCTATCTCTTAGCTTTGCTGTAGCCTTTGTAACTTTCTCCAACAGGATATGAAAAAAATATGAAAGGTTTTCTTGTAGCATTGTGGGACAAGAATTGTGTAGAAGTGATCCCTTACATCCCATTTAGAGCAAAACACATCTGATAGTCTGCCCAGCTACTTCCACAGTGATATGAATAGTTATCTACCCATTTAGGCTTTTTAGTTTTTATTTAAAATAGCCATTAAGATAACTCGGTCATTTCTTTGTGGCTATGTGTGGTTTTTGGTAATAATATTCCAATTTCTTAGCTCTTAGGAACAATAATAGTAATAGCTGATAATAGAAGTTGGTTCTATACAGCTGTCCAAATTGCTTTATTCGTCCACTTGGCTTTTACTGATTAAGGAGATTTTGCAGGTTCATCAGAGATGAATTATCTGTCTGTCTTTATTACAGGTACAGAAAAACCAGGCTTATTAACAAGCTAAAGCTTATAGTATGCCCATGTATGGTTCTGCTATAAGAAGTTAAATAATTTCTGGTTTTATCTTATTGCTGTTGACAGACTGACTTATTTAATTTTCATCATCTAAATAAAATGCTGGTGATAACACTCATTAATTCCAGAAGACATATGTCCAAAACTGTCTTGTTAGCAGCTTTTGGTTTTTTTTTTTTTCACTTCACAAAATAATCTACTTTCCCTCTCCAAGTTCTGACTACCTTATCAAAACAGTTCTGAACAGCCCTGGTTAATCAACATCTGACAATTTTCTAGATATAACTTCAGAATGATAAAGGCTGATTGAACTGAAGTTAATTTCCATTTGGCATTTACCTTCTAATTATTTAGCAGCTAAGCATCAAAACCCCTTTACCATGACATGCCTGCAGGGCCCTTAGTAGACAGTACATAGCTCAGTAGAGTTTAGTTAGCGCAAAAGAAATGTTACAGCTGGAGTGATTTTGAAATATTTGAAAGCTGAGAGACTTTGCTGCTCATGAGAGTATAATGGAAATTATCAATTAGAATACAAATGTACTAATTAATGTATTGAAACATTGAAACTCCAATAAGCCTATAACAAAGTTAACAGCAGACTTGCTGACATGCAAAATTAAGTCTATTCTGAACACTGCATTAGTAAGAGTAAGAAACAGTATCATAAAATAGAAAACTTATGACACAGTAAAAGGAAAGAATTTTTAGGCTCATGACTTGTTTTCTCCTAAGATGTTGATTGCAGGTCATCCTCATTGCATGGAGTAGAGGATTGAAAATGTTTTGGCAGAAGCCAGTGTCTTAATGCATATATATGATTGGGTTTGCTCGGTTAAATTAATGTAGTTCTCCTGACATTCAACCTAAAATGCATAAGTAGAGGAAGCTACCAAATTAAGTGTGATGATGTCCTGCTGCCTAAGAGAATCCACAAAACACCCAAATTTACCAGGTCCAGTGCACGTCCTCTCCTGTTTAACTGGCACACAAAATTCCCAAACCTCCCTGCAAGGTTTTCCTTGAAATATCATTTCAGTCCCAGTAATCACAAGGGCTTCTCAACTCCATCATGAAGAAGGCTCAGTGGCAAGACTGTCCCACCCTTACAAAGGATCATTTACATTTGGGATTGTGTCACAGCACATTCTTGTTGATTTCTACCAGAGGACTTGGGCATGCGGTGGCATAAATTGAGAAGGTATGGAGGACTGTGTTTTGACTGAACTTAAAGGGTAAATGTAGTGGATTTTGGGATGTACAGACTCTGTCTGATCAGATATCTTTTCATTGGTCTTAGTTATACGAGAGAGGATTGTCAGGGTTTAAAGAGGAATCTTGGGGTTATTGGGATTTATCAGAAAAAAAAATATTTTAAGAAACTAGTAAATAGTATTTTTGTTCATTAGGGCTTGAAAGGATATAGAAACTGATGTCATTGTAAGAGAAAACTGTGGTAGGTATAACTTGAGATGGATGAGGACTGCATTTTCTTGCAAATTAATGACAGGAATGTTTCTATGTGGCTTTTTGGTTTCAAACATGATTTGTTAGAATTAAGAAGATGACACACTAATTTAAAAATTCAGTGAGGCTCCAGAGAAAATCACAAGTGATATCAGCTGGTTTTCAGGTGGTGATCCTTTATTCTGAAGTAGGTAGGAATAACCCTTCCTTTCTTCTCCCTTTGTGTGCACATGTGCACATATGTCTGTACGCATACACACCCATTGACCCAAATGGTCTCAATTTGCTGGAAGAAATGAAATACAAGAGGTACCACCTTTCAGCTGTGATGTAAAGTTCAGCTTCCAGTGATTTATTGTCTTTAAAACTCCCTGCTATTTTCTGCAGGAATTAATCACAATTTTGAGAGTAAGTTCTAGTTCGGGTAATTACATTCTGCCTACCAGAAACTCCTCCTGTAGCTTCAGTTAATTAAATATTCCTCACTATTTGTCTTGAATCACTGCATGGCATATCTATCTGCAGGTATAAAAAAGAAACTTCAATTAATTTTTAACCTGAAACTTAGGGAAGGACTGGGATGCCTGAAAACCAAGAAAACTTTTGTTTTACCAAAATAGTATACAGTAAACATATAAATTACTTTATATAAGTTAAAGACTATTTCAGACTTTTTTTAGTAGAAAGATTCTCATACATTACTACTATATGGGATATAAATTACATACTTGGTGTCTTTATCAATAAATTATTGAGTTAGATCCACAAAGAGAGTTAAGACCTCTCTATGTTGTATTTGCTAACACCTGGATGGCTCTGAACAAGCTAATTCCTTTGAGCCATGTGGTGAATAACATACTTCAGGACTAACTCCCTGTTATAGGAAGCATTACTAAGAAAAATCAAAGTTACATGAAATGTTCATATTAATTTTTAAATATGCAGAGTACAGACAAATAAGCCTGAAAGTCCACATCTGTCAAAAGGAAATTTTTTGTAGAAAGTACATTATGGAGTTTAATACTAATTTCAAGGGCTTCCATATTTTCTTCCAATTGGCATGCCTGTAAAATTATTCTGGCAACCTAAATTCCAGCACTGTTTCTCCCTTTGTTTTTCTTTACATGTTAGTAGACTTACTGTGCTGAAACATACTGATGGTTCTATTGAGATTCATACCCCCAAGTTATCTCAAGATAAATAGCCTGCATGCATAACAGCAGGCTGAGTAAGACAGAACAAATTTGTGTAAATACAGAGGCCATGGCAGGTATCGGAGAGGAAAGCAGTTTGAGAGATGTCTTCAAGGGCAATGGGGAACCTAGAAAAAACTTAATCCTTCCACCCCTCCTACATCAAGATTTTTGGTGGTGCAGTGGTCCACGGCACTGTCACCTGAGAACCAAGTAGCAGACAGACAGGCATGGAATGTCTGCTGAGAGACACAGTGTAGCTTGAAGGAGTTGTAAATTTGGATATTAAATGCTCTTTTTGTTTCATCTGACTGTAAAACCTAGCAAAATCCCAGAGTTAACCAGGGAAAATAGTCAAGGTTTTCCTACCTCCAGAGACATCTCAGTGGATTTCCATACAGAAGAGAACAAATAAGCCTTTCTTAGCAATGGTGTTGAGGACGGGGCTCATTCTCTTTTGGCTGTGCTTACTTCACAAATCTCATCAGAATAAAAAGTAGCAGCTGTGTGTCCCTTTTGTCATTCAAATCTACAATCCTGACATGAGCCTGATGAGTAAGAAAATACAATTTTTACTTTGTGGGAGATCCTCTTGCTGAATGTTGATACCATTTTCCATGTTTGCTATTAGAAAAAACAACTTAAATTCACACCCCACCCCCTTCCTGCTGCTTAACATGTATGAAGAAATCAGTGCTGGATGGAGCAGAACCATGCTGTTCTGTTGTTTTTTAGTCTCTACATTTTGTAATATTTTATGGAACCAAATCTAAACACAGGCTTTATGCTGTTCTGTTAGGAGAAGTCCAGCCACCTGCTCCACATGCTGGCAGTTTCCACAATTAATTAATTTCCTGCAGCATGGATGTTCTGCCATTTCAGTTTAGCAGGCTTAAAGGGACCCCACATTAAAGCTACTCTGAGACCTTTATTTCCTTTCAGGGAAAAAAGGAAAAAGTAGAAATTACGTTTGGTTAGATGAACACCAAGTTGAGGTGTGTACTTGAGAGTGGCTAACATTTTTTTTTTTCTCCTTTTTAAAAGGAATCTTTATAATAACCCATCTGTTGTAACAGCTTTCCACATATTTTCTGACACCAGGGAATCTATATTTCTGGGTCTTGTTGATCTTTGACAGTATCAGGCATACTGGAATTGTAGTTTTTGAATATTTTTTTCTTCTAAGTAAGAGGAACTTAAGTCTGAAGAGGTTTATTTTGACATTTCTGGTTGAGCAACCAAATAGCCGATAGGCATTTCTAACTCTTTGGGTAAGTCTTTTAAAATGTAGGAGGAATTGCTAATTGAGATTCAATTGTTTAGGAAAGGACTCCCCCCAAGGCATTCTAATTTCTTTTTATAGGTCTTAATGTGGAAACAGTCTTGCCTGTCAGCTGTGATTTCTGTTTTGGAAGGTGTTGGCAAAGTCAGGCACATCAGCCTTGTGGTGGCATTTGTCATCTTTTTAAGTAAAGCAGTCCCCCACTGGAGAGCTGTGTCTTAAAAAAATAAGATTTTCTACAATAACGTTTTGAATCCTACTGAAGGGATGGGAATCACTGCTTTTCTCCTATCAGAATGCAGGAATTCAGTCTGACTTCCCTCATGGAGTCCCTCACATCCGATGTTTGCTGTTGTTCTTTAGAGTTTTTCAGAGTAGCCCCTTTGGTGCAGTTGGGAATAAAATCCATTGCCCAGCTTCCCAGGTTGGAATGGAAAAGGTGCTAGGACTGTTTGGACTGAAAAATTTTTCAATGTGGTGGAGTGATATGTTCCAGCAGCTTTTCAGAAGAACTGAGGTCAAGCATGTCATGCAGTATCCTGCAGTTGCACTGCAGGGACATTCTGTGGGGCATGAATATAGCTGTATGTGGTGCCTATGAGATTTCTTATATACGGTTACATCCTTAAGCTGTAGGAAGAGGAAGAAAATAGCTGTTTGAAGAAAGTGTACTTACCATGCAAACTTTCCTCCCCAGTGGTATTTTAAGACCACAAACAAGGTAAAACGTACTGGAGTCACTTAAAATGGAACTTTTATTTACAGTGCATAGTTGTCTGACACCGTTGTGAAATGGTCAAAAATCCAGGTGGGCCTTATTCTTAAAACCAGAAGGCAGAATGCTTCGATAGCATAAACATGAAAGAACTTTCCCTTTCTCCCTTTAGCAAACAGTGTTTATCTATTTGTCTTTTTGAACATCCATTACTTTTGCAGGTTATACACCCAAAGTCCTTTTCTCCTCTGGATGCATGTGTTTAACTTCCAGTAATACCATTAAATCTTTAAGGAGATTCATGTCTTCACGAGTCTTTAGAAACTCATGAACTGTGTATTTTGTCTAGTTTCCTTCCTTGTTTCAGCTGTTTGAGGCAGGACGCTACTATATCTTGGATGATTCATGTAATAAAGAAGGTTAGTTAGGCCAGACAGTTCCACACCACTTGACAAACTTACTGGCTTGTGGACTTCATTAACTACATACTCTCTTATTACATGGTGGTTACTCATAAAAGTCTGTCTTCAGTAATTTATAGCTGCCATACGTTTTAATATGACTTAAACAATACCTTACTTTTTTTGTTTTTTTTTCTTTGCTTAGTGATGCTGCAGCTAAATTCTGGCTGGAAGTTCACACAAGAATAAAAGCAGTTATAATTTCAATGTATATCATTCCTTCTATGGAAATTAAGTTCTTATCATCTCAGTGCCTTATTCGCAAAGGCCTATATTTGTAGCACTATTTATCTTCCCGAGGGGAATTGTATGAGACTCTGGAGATGAGTAATGGCTTTTCTTAATCAGCCTTTTGAAATGCCATTGTCTTGTCTGTCTTTGTTAGAACATCAGCACAGTGGTGGGTGTTTTGTAGCATAATATGAAACAAGGTGCTTGCTGCTAAGAGCTTGTAATTTAAACAAAGAAGCAGCAATCAGAAAAGGGGCTGGCATACACTGGCACTTGAAATTCAAGGGCTGAATGCTTTCTGCACTGAGGGCAAGAGTGAGGGAAAGAATGAACAAACATGAAACGGACCAGAGTCCTCTTGTGTGTGCCAGTGTAACCTCCCAGGTCCTACTTAGCAGGCTGTGTTGGCATTGATTTGTACATTCTAGGTTTATGCAGCTTCTCCTTGCCTTGATCACTGTCTCAGTATTATGTAAAGATTCAACCTACGTTTGCTTTAATATGCTCGGTCCCCATTTTTGTTGCTTTTCCTGCTCTAAATAAATGGTATTTCTCAAAAGTTGAAATAATCCTCAAATAGAATGAAAGCACAAAATTTTGTGACACTTAATTCCCATCATATGCAGTACATTTTCAGTACACGATAAAAACATGTGACTTTTCCAGTTTAGGATTTAGGCAGGGCAAAAAGGGACCACCTTATGTCATTAAGCCATGTTTTAGACATGTTTTGATTTCTCTTTAGTCCATGTAGCACTTTGAGCTTGTCTTTATTGAACTGCATCTTGTTGATTTAAAACTCTCTTTCCAATTTATCAGGTTCATTTTGGATTCTGATCTTGTCCCTCAGCCTGCTTGCACCCCCTCTCCTCATGCTGATTTTACAAGTACACACTCTAGTCCATCATCCAAGCCATTAATGAAATATTAAATAGAATTTGGTAGTCATAGAACGACGAGCAGAGATGAGTAGGGTGCTCAAGGCCCAGAGATGTGGCATGATTTTCTAACTAGAGTAGGGAACTGTTACTTTGCTATTTCCTTTTTTCATCTTTCCTATAGGACTGGAGACAGTGGACTTCTTAGTAGTGACGCAAAACTGCAAGACAGATTTTGTACAGGCTTTGCATCCCAAATTGTTTTAAATTGCAGTAAACACCTTTATCTCCATTTTATAGATGCAGAGGGAAGTCAGGCAGCTGGCCAGTGGCAAAGCTGGTGCTGGCAATGCCCCTTCCCTCAGTGGCACCGGGGGCTCCTTCCACTGGTCTGCCTCGCTTCTCACGGTGACTGCCTTCCCTGTGTTTCCATTTGCCCTGCAGAAAAGTTGGTGCAGTAAAATCAGCTATCTACATCAAATAGGCGTGTTCTCCACGTTGATTAGTATTCATAAAATGCCCATTAATTGGTAAGTGATACTGATCTTGCAAAGAGCAGAAAGGGAAGGGATAAAAAGGAAAATCATCTAGAATTATCACAGTATCACGTAAACTGTCTTAATTTGTTCTCTTGCCACTCCTCAGCTGTAAAGGGGTGATGTACAGCACCCCTGTGGATGCAAGTTGTGTGTCCAAGTCATCTCTGCTATTTATTACACATAGGTGAGAGCTCGGTACTGCTGATTTCATGACTATTGATTCAAGATAAGTGAATATGTCACAGCACATGGATTTATCTGTTGTCCTTCAGCTCCTCCACCCATTGCAACAGGAAATATATTTTGGGGTTGAGCTCTCAATGGTGAGTGCTAGGATTTGAAGGCTGTGGGGGGGATTGGTCTACTTTCAAAACAACAGATAGTAAAGACTTTGGGGCTTTCTTTCTGCCTTAGTTGTTTGTGAAGTTCTGCTGTTCTACTGTTGTATAAGAAAGAAAAAAAAAGAAAGCCTATCTACTCTGTTTGCTTTTGGGTAAAAATATCACTTTTTTTACCTGAATGACAGTACTTTGAAACTCAAAATTAAACACGTTTCAGGAATGAGTTGCCTGTTAAGTAAGAGGGGATGTTATTATTTTAAAACCAGAATTAGAATAGATTGAAATAGAATTGACCTGAGTGTTTCCATGTACAAACATACATTGCAACAGGTATTATGATACTTCATAACTCCTAAAGTCCACTGAGACAAAAACAGGCTTAGCATGAAGAAAAAAACCCAGTGATCTGATTGATATAAGTCTTCGAAGATTTCTCCTCTCTTAGGCTATGAAGGGTAAAGATTTAACCCTGATCCTAAAACTAATCCCAGGTATTAAAATCTGTGGCAGAGTTTGCATTCATCAATGCCAGGGAAATCTCCATAATCCCCCGCAAAAAAGTTAGAGCAGTGAGGACCTGCTTAGAAATACAGTTAAGAAAAAAGAAGAATGAGTTGCCTTTCATGCAACTTCACTACAGTAGTCTGCAGCTGCTAAATTAAAACTGTTAATATTTTTCAGCCAAAGTTTCAATGCAGAGCAGTTGTTCTGGTGTCATCAGCCAGAGAGCTCATGGAGGCAAGTAGCACAGGAGTTTCTTTCTGTGGTGGAACCAAACAGAATTGGTATATAGCTCTGATTTGAAAATTTAAGGGTGCCCTTTATTGCTGAGTACACAGAATGCTGAGGAAAATCACAACAGGACAGCTAAAACGCCGACCCTCTCTTCTGTTTCATTGTGGGATATTTATTGGAGGACTGCTGGGAGTTTCTCCAGCCCTGGGAGAGAAGACTGCTGGCAGAGCTGACCTTAACAGAGACGTGGACCTGCTTTTCAAAGGGCTCTGTGCATGTGCAGTTGCCAGTAAGTTCAACCATGATTTCTAGATTTTCATGTGTATTCTGAACTGCAATATTAAGGTCAGTGATGACCTTTCTCACTTGTGAGTGCTTGCTATGGGGAGATGGATGCAATATCCTTATTCCTATTTTTCTGGGATCTTCATAATTATTACAGCCATTTGCTCTAGGGAATAAAGGGCTGCAAAACACCAAGTCCTCTTTCTGGAGATAATTTCCCCTTAAAATATGCTTCTGGGAAATATGAGAATGATGTGGGGCTTTAGGTGGTTGGAAATTGTTTCTGTTATCAGAAAATAATTTAAAAATTATTTTAGCCTAAAACTTGCTAATTTATTTTAACCTAGTTCTGTGAGCCTATGGCCAAACCACCCAATTCTTCCTACCAGCTTTGCGAACAGCCTGGCACACAACAGTCAATCTGTTTTCTGACTTGCAGATCATAGACAGTAGAAGAGGCTTGGCAAATCAGAGGTAGTCCCAGTTATTTCACTCCTTCAGTTCTCCCTGAAATGTTATTGAGGGAGAAGGGACAACTGAGGATGCTGCTGCTGAGAAAGCATATGCCAGAGGGAGACGTAGTCTTCTGTTTGCTCCACAGCTGGTAGCAGTAAATACAGTCCTGCACTGCAGGGTGGGAAAATGTCGCTGTTTCACTGTGCCTTCTCAGAGCTTACCAATGCTGGGCTTTGTAAACAATATAAAGAAAAAACTTCACCTCACTCTCCCTCCCCCTCTAGGTTTCACACACCCTTTCATTTAGTTGTTTCACCAACTTTATTGCAACTTTCTCCTCTCAACAGAAAGAAAAATAAAGCTGTTTGTTTCCACGCTTCCCACTGCTGCTGTCCCTCATTACCAGGGAGGCTGGTGTATTCAGCACACCTGAGGGCAGACAGCAGACAATCTCATCTTCTCA
Source organism: Haliaeetus leucocephalus (assembly GCF_000737465.1). Taxonomy (NCBI): domain Eukaryota; kingdom Metazoa; phylum Chordata; class Aves; order Accipitriformes; family Accipitridae; genus Haliaeetus; species Haliaeetus leucocephalus. The sequence goes on along the minus strand of NW_010973013.1, from coordinate 5,943,281 downwards.
TTGTGGTTTTGGCCCTTTTTCTTCCTGAATAGGGACATGCCTACCCTAAAACTTGAGTGTTTTGTGTATCCACATTGAACGAAAAGCAACATTCATGGGAGAATTGTCCATGCTGCATTGTTTGCTGCCTTTTGTTTTTCTTTTTGTTTTGGTTTTTTTTTGGCTTTGGTTTGGGTAGCACTTTAGCTGTGAAGTAGTACTGCCAGGTCTTTTGATAAGAAACTTGCTAGGGTAAGTATTTCAGCATTCATTGCTACTCTACTAAGCTGAATTTGTACTTAGATTTTGTGTGCTCTACATTGGGGGCACCAACATGGAAAGCAAAGGACCTCTGGAGCTTGGGTGAAACAAAATAATCCCTCTGTCACTTGGTCATCTCTTCTGTTTTGGAGAGCTCGTACTATTTTCAAAGTAGTGTCCAGCAATAAAGGGGCAATGTCTGACACTGCATCTGTCCTAAGCTTGTCATAGTGTTGAAGTCACTAGTGGATTATGTGAATGTCCCTTTCACAATGTCTGAACACGGCTCTCTAGGGAGTTACGACTGCTTGCTTTTGCTGGTTAATGCTTGTCCTGGTTTCAGCTGGGATAGAATTAATTGTCTTCCTAGTAGCTGGTACAGTGCTATGTTTTGACAACGCTGCTGTGGCTTAAGGAGATCGGGGTGTGATGCTGTTCAGGGTTGTAGGAAGTACAGCCCTCATAAGGCTTGGTAATGCGTTGGCAGTAACTACAGGGTTACACTAGTCTCTGGTTTGCACATAAAGTCTGAACACAGATAGAAAATAATGTATCTCATTTAGAGCTCTGTCTGCTAAGCACTTCATGTTTAGCTTTAAACTGGTTGCCAGAATGTATGTTAATACATTAACAGTACTGAAGGTGGCTGTATTAGGCTGTTCAGATGAATTAGGAGGCAAGCTGATGTCTTGCCTCAAAATATTTTGAAAAACTGACCAACTGTGCAAGTTTTAACTGTCCTTCACACAATTGTCCTTTGCCCATTTTGTAGCAATATGTCTTGCTAGCCACAACTGCATTACAAGGGTCATTCAGGGAGTTCCAAGAGATGAACTGCTTTTAGACTTTTTCTCCAGCCCATTAGGCGCAGGCTCTCTGTGTTCAGTGTCAAATGTGACTGTCTTTCTGTCTATTTTTTTCCCTGAAAATACACATTTTTGTGGGCACTGCAAGGAAAATTACAGTCCCTGCTAATGTTTAAAACCTGCCTGATGGCATCACAAAGCCATGATTGAGTACAGTATGTTGTTCGGTACTTGCAATATGTCTTTTTCTTTGGAAAGGACCCTCTTCAAGAAAACTCAAATGATAAAGAGAAGCTGGTGGAGTTTATTACTCTGCTCCATCAGAAGTTTCCTTTCCTCTGTCCCTCTCCGCAGAGGCAGATTTATTTTACTGTTGCCGGTTAAGATTCAGAATGGCACAAACAGGTTTTTCTTCTAAGCATGCAGGTCTACCTTTTTTGGTTTGACAAAGCTGTTCTGTGGAGATCATGCAACGACGCTAATGATTCTACCTGGTCTCTGTTTAAATTGCTCTTTCTTTATTCTCTGTAATTACTGAGGGAGCTGATCAGAACCCTATAGCTGGGGCTACAAAATTACTTCCATTCTAATTCCAGGTCTTCCATTGCCTATTAAGAGTTGCATGATGTTCAGTTTGCACAATGACATCATCTCCCACCTTCAGGTAGACTCTCAGGCAACGTGACTGCTTAAGGAAGGGTAAAAGTTGGTTGAAAAAACAGTCATCCAGGAATTCCCTGGAGTGCCTTCCTCCACTTTTGATTCAGCCTGTTTTAAGATTTAGAGAAATTATCAATGTGCTGTATCTAATAAATTGTTAAGCTTAGTAGTAGGCATGCACTGATGTTCAAGGTGGGATATACAGGGAAAATAGTTAACTAACAAAAATAATCTTTTAAATAAACACATTATTGTTGTTGCCTTATCTAACCTAGCTGTAATTTTTTCCGTCCCTGAGGCTATTGTATTCATGCGCAGATCTGTGTAAATCAGTGGTATCATAGTGCAGCATTATGTCCTGTTGCACCTTGTGCAATGTGAAATTCCCTTTTTGAAGTTTAATTCCTTTCACCATAGCTACTGCTTATGGTTGCTTGACACCGTATATCATGTTCACATGGTGAGGCTGGCACGGTCACTTCCCAAGTTATTGCTCTGCAATCTGATTGTAATCCAATTCTCCCTACTAAGAAGGATTTAAAAAATAATTAAATGCAGTAACTACTAAAGGTCATTAGAAGCCAAATTCCTTAAATTCCAGCACTGTTTATTCTCACTTTTGATAATGCCCTAAGTAGGAGATTACTTACGTAAGAGGGAATGAGAATAAATCTCTTTATATAAAAAATTAGTAAGTAGAAAAAATTTATTTCTCAGAGGTTATGGATAGTGTGGGAGCATCAATTCTTTCTTCTTTGCTCTACTACCAGTTTGGAGTCTTTGTGCTTTTCTGGGAGAACAATGTCTTTTATTCAGGCAGTTCTCCTTGTTCTGACTGACAATGATTTGAAGCTCTCAGAAATATAAAGATCTGTAGGCTGTCCAGCTCTTTTATTTCTTCTAGAGGTGATAATAGCCACTGCTGAAATACAGTGTGCTCTGTCTTGTGGCTGATCTCATTCACCAGGACTCATCTGTATCTTCATGCTATTGTGCTTCCCCAAAACCTCAGGGAGGTGGGTTTCTCTGCAGCTGAGTGTCTCTGAGGGGACAGATTTCACTTCACTGGGATATTTTTAGACATGCTGCTTCCAAACAGTGCTCACCTACTGATGCCTGATGGGTTTGAGTGGGGTGGAACATATGGTCTCCCAGTGGCAGACATTAGGTTTCCTTGACTTAAGAACAACCCAAACTGCTATTCCCATAAACAAGCCCAAGTGCCAAGTCAAAATCTAACAGTGACTTAATCCTAGTTAGTGCACTTAATTGAAAGAAAGCCTACATTAGTTTAAATGTACTTTTCTGACTCAATACTCTGCTTTTCTGTACAGCTGTGTATAAACACCCATTATAATTTTCCCCTCCTCTTTCCCACTCCCAATTTAATTTGCAGTTATCTTCTATAGTGGATGACACTTCTGTAGCTCTTAAAACAGCTTTGATGCTTATATACTAAGGTATTTTGCAAATTAATGAATTAAAGCACTTTTGTAGGTAGGAGTCAGATTTAGCAAACAAGTCATTAAAGTAACTTGTAACTGATGACACATAGCAGCATAACTGCTATGATAGATTCTGCAAAGCTAGGCAACAATTGGCCTCCACAACAATCACAAATTTTTCACTTAATTACAGTAACACTTTATGGATCCAAGGGCAATTCTTTCCAGCAATAAAATATTTATTGACTATCAAATACAGGTGCGCATGTACATTTTTGGTGACATTCTATTGGTATATGCAGAAATCCAGGCAACAGTGCTACATGCTGAGCTGTGTGAAGGATGGAAGTTCTGAACTAAAATGTTGCTTTCCTTCTGAATCTGATTGAAAGCATAGCATTTTTTAAATACTTGGGGTAGAAAGGAAATGAGGCCTTCTTTTTGTCTTTTTTTTAATGACAGTGGGTTTTTTTGATAAAAGTATTTGTTTAAATTTGCTTTGAACTGGCTTTATAATAGCAATGATAATACAGTACCAAATAAAAACTAGTACTGAAATGAGACATACAAATGTTTCAATGTTAAAACAAGCCATCAGGGGATATTTTGCAGACCAAAGTCTTATTTTTGCAGGATACTGAGGTTGAATTTATCTCCGTATCCTGATACTAAAAAAAATTATTCTTTTGAAAAGTCACTGACCAATGACTGCTCAGTGTCCCGAAACAGAAGCATATGCTCCTTTTGTTCAGGGTTTGATACTGAAAGCTAGGTTTTAACTAGGAAGATGTCCAATGGGATGTATTAGGCTTTCACACATCAGGTAACTTATTTTAAATCTGACCCTAATTGTAGGTGTTGAGTGCCTAAAATTGTGGCTCTGAGCTAAGCTCCTTTCAGGTTGTAATTCTCACTTCTTCTACTGTCACTTCATAGACTAACACCTGCTTCCTTTTAGTAAATTTTCATTTAATTTTCCTTCCTTTTAGAAGTGGAATTTGATAAGGTTCTCCAGATTTTTGCATCTTTTAACTTTCTTTTTGGCTTTATAACAATAAACCATTTGAATTCTGAAAACTTCTATGTATAAGATGGCTTCATTCATAACATTGAGGCAGTGCAGAAACATAATTAAAATTCCTCACTTAAGTTAGTTAAGTATTCTTGAAAACTGCTGTATCTTCTTTGCTCCAGAATCTTCCCAGACATGTTACTCCAAAATCCTCATTACTCTCCAGATAAGCTTTTGTGATATTGAAGCACATTTTAGAGTTGTATATATGCAGTTTCAACTTCAAAACAATGAGTCTCATCTGAAGACAGTAGTCAGTGGGAGATTTTCTTTTCTGTTTAATGGCAGGTGGATCCAGTTTAGTATCTTTATCCTGTGATATAGCATATACTACTTCATGTGACCAGCTCTTTTAATAACTGCATTTCCTCTTCTGCATTTAATCCTTAAACTTGAAAGGAAAACAGCTAAACCGGTGAATTCCTGGGTTTCAGTGCTAGAGGTGTTTAGCCTGCAGTTTATGGATGGTGGTGATCTCTGCATCTGGCTGTGGAGATAGTCCGATGGGAAATTCCCAGCCAGCACTTTGCTGACGCAGGGATGTTTTAAGTGATTTAGGAGGGGTTGTGCTTCTCTCTATTTAATGCTATGGTAAAGCATTGAGGGGTACCATGCATCCAAAGGAGTGTCTTTTGGGTAAGCTGGAAAGCCTACGTGCAGACCACTTTTTAGCATTTTGGTTTAGGTTCCAGTCATGAACTCAGACCTCTATAGGATGCAGAGCACAGGAGACTCTTCAGCCCCCAAACAGCCTGAATTGGATAGATGCACTTTCTGGGGATACAAAAAACCAAGCCAATATGCTCCAAGTCTTCAGTATAAGAAATACTACAAAAACCTTTGCAAGGCAAAAATACTAAGTAGGAATTAAAGTCCAGAAACTATCACTTAATGTAAACAAAGACTATTTTTTCCTGAAAAAATTTGAATTACAACAGCAGGCATTTATAAGTAAACTGAAGCTGACCTAATTTCTATTATATGAAGCAACTATAATACCTCTTATACAAAGACTAATATTGAGTATTGATTAAAACATGTAATTTTATATTTTAGATAGTTCTGGAATACAAATATGTAACTACAAATAGGAAACTTTTTTCAGGCAAGGGAATAGCTTTCACACTCATCTCTAGATGAATATCCTTCTCTGACTTGGAGGGGTAAAGCTCCTAGAACTCGAAGAATTCTGCTAAGGACTTTAAGGAAATCAATATTTTGGTCTTGGTGTGTTACCATTAGAGGTAGTGTTTCCAGACTACAGCTGAAAGCACAGATGCTGCTTGAAACCTGCAGAGAGCCCTTGTGGTCCATTAGTATTTTATTTTCTGTGAAAACCCAACAACCAAAATCCTATTATTTATAGATAATAAAAAATATTCATTGAGAAGCGATAACAGCCTTTACTCCTTAATCCTGCCATAGCCTAATAATTCGCCTACCTTGGTCTCTGGAGAAGCATGTACTGCTTTTTGGAGATTTGAGCTGGAATCAGTGTTTCAGAGACTGCTTTGCACCTGTTGCCTGCATAAATTCCTATTGAATTATAAAGAAGACATTACTGTAGTATATCTGCCAGGAGATCCAATTTTCTGGCAGGACTTTCTGCCTTCCTGCTAACTCTATATGGTAATGTGTTTTGATACTTGTCAAAAATCTATGGTTGATCATAGTTTAGGGGCAACATTGAAAGCCTGCTTCAGTCAGGAAGAGACATTGTTTGCTGTGAGGGGATTTTCATAAACATGTTGCTCCAGGCTATATAAGCATCCTGTCTCTCTTCCTTTGGCCCCCCAGTCTCTCCCTCAGCAACTATTAAAATATACAGGCCAACAGCCTTACGTATCTGGACGCGTTCAAGGGAAAGAATCTCAGCATAAAAGGGGTAAAGAGATAAATGTTTCCATGGCAATACATTTAGAGTGCATGGATCACAAGCAAAGATTGGTCTTGTTACTGTCACATCAAGTGCTGTCAAGTCACATTCAGTGTTCTGTATAGTAATTGAAAAAGTCAATTAATCTAGAGGAAAACTTCTTTCACATGGCCAAGGCTAATCAAAAGGTTGCTATTTAAGGCATCACTTATGAACAGTTGCATCATGGACCTGTTTTTCGCTGCTCTTATTGAATATGTAGAGGATTTTTCAATAATTCCTTGAAAGAAAAAAGTGTTTAATAACTGCTATCCTTAATTTTCTTAGAAAACTATATTCCATCAGATTCTAGCCATCATAAAATGGGTTGGAAGGGACCTTAAAGATCATCTAGTTCCAACCCCCCCTGCCATGGGCAGGGACACCTTCCACTAGACCAGGTTGCTCAAAGCCCCATCCAACCTGGCCTTGAACGCTTCCAGGGATGGGGCACCCACAGCCTCTCTGGGCAACCTGTTCCAGTGCCTCACCACCCTCACAGTAAAGAACTTCTTCCTTATATCTAGTCTAAATCTACCCTCTTTCAGTTTAAAGCCATTACCCCTTGTCCTGTCACTACACACCCTTGTAAAAAGTCCCTCTCCATCTTTCCTGTAGGCCCCCTTTAGGTAACTGGAAGGCTGCTCTAAGGTCTCCTCCAGGCTGAACAACCCCAGTTCTCTCAGCCTGTCTTCACAGGAGAAGTGTTCCATCCCTCTGATCATCTTCATGGCCCTCCTCTGGACTTGCTCCAACAGGACCATGTCCCTCTTGTGTTGGGGGCCCCAGAGCTGAATGACTACACTGGAGACCTTCAACATATTTCAATACTTAGAGTAAAGGGGGTATCTTTTCTGCAATTTAGATAAAGTGGAAAAATTAAGTGGAAAAGAATCTTTGACTTGGATGAGGGCTTTTGCTTGATTTATATTTACATGGAAAACATTGTTCAGGGACAGTCCAGGAGTTATCTTCTATCCCAGTGCCTTTTCTTTGCTAGTAGCTAGTATTGGATGCTTATGACAATAATATAGGAAGTCACAAGTGCAGAGTTGTATTTTTTCCTACTTTACATTCTCATTCTGAAGTGCAGGAACTTCAGGAAGTTACATATGCATTTGCAATAGCCCTTGATGGACTTCCATTAATTTATCTGATCATTTTTTGAGCTTATATTTTTTTTTTATGTAAATCCACATTTTCTAATTTATCCCTTTATACTTCCAGCATCTTGTGGCACTGAATTCCACAATATAATTATGTCTTTTCTAAAAAAAAATCTTACCTGATTAATTCAGGATACAATGTTGGCACAAAAGTAAGTGGGTATAAACTGGCACGAATATAGTTAAGGTTAGAAATTAGAAGAACAGTCCTAGCAATTCCAGTCAGACTGTTAGGGGCAGTCTGAAGAAGGAATAGGAGAATTTTATCAGAACAATTATTAAATGTATTTGTAGGTGACTGAAATGAATAACTCGGGTACTTTCCTACAACAAGTTCCCCTTTTTCTCTAACTTTTAAATCACTGATGGTACATCTTTCTTGCTACAAAGCATGAAAAATTAGGGAGCACAACTCCTGTCAACATTAATTACAGCTGTTATGAAGTCAAAACACTGTTAGGAAAAAGGCTTTTAAAAAGCATTTGTAACTTGTAAAACAAAGACTGATGTATTGTTGCCATTAAGAGCCTCATATTTCAGAATACACTATAAATCTTACCAGTTGTGGAGACCTATTATGTATAAAACATCATTTTGGCACCCTGGAAAATTGCCAACTGAGTTTTAGTACGTTCCCTTCAGTCTTTGGTTGTGGACACAAGAACAGAGTCATAAATTACCTTAGGGCATTTTTATTTCCTGCCTCATCAGAATGACTCCTCTGCTGTATTTAGCCTTTCAATTGCCTAATTTGTAAACACTTTTCATGAACTCTGTAATTAATTGGCAGGCGAGACTACACACTGGCTGGAAGTAATTGAAGATTACTCTTAATTGTAAGAGCACACTTTTGGTGGATCATTTAAAATACATATGCAGATTAGAGGCAAATATAAACAATAATTAATGTGTGAATGCAAACAGTGCGTTGGTTTGGAAGGCGTGCCATCAGAGTTCATCTCCTCTTGCGAACCTCCCTGCTCCCTGCCTGCCTTTAGGCTGGAATACAGCTCCGTGGCCGCTGCACCCGAGCAAAGGCTCCGAGGAGGGAGAACGGTGACAAGGTTTTGGTTGATAACGAGGCAACCCACAAACTAAAGGCATTCCCCACCTGACAGCTACCCAGCCAAATTCCACCTCTCACAGACACACTCTGTCTCCTCTTATTGCCAGCTGAAATAAATCAAATGCTAAAATGAGTCAGCAGAGCTAAGTTAACATTTCTTTGTAGGATTGCAGCAACTGTTGAGCAGTCTGGGCCTGCAAAGGCACCTAGCCTTCTTGTCAGGAAGATAGATTATTATGTAGACATAATGAGATTCTGACTTAAACCAGTATAAATCAAATCAGAATTGGCCCCTCTAAAGTTGGCTGGTTGAAACTGTTGCTTTTTATGTTCTATTACTTTACATGCTTTCCTGCAGCATCTCCTGAGCTAGATAGGTGATTATATTAGACGAGAAATCAGAGGATTCTTACATCATCTTAGCCAAGCAGGCAGGCATAAGTGCACAGTTGGAAACTGTACACCTGACATGCTGATGCCAGTCAAACAATTGGCAATAGAAAAGATAATTTTCTTGTACAAATGTGAATATTGCACAGGTACCTTTGGAGCTAGGTTTGAATACTTGAGTCCTGCTAGAGCCATTATTATTTTAGCAGGCTGCACACGCTTATGCTGAAGCAGTCTGATTTTTGATGTTTTGTCCATTCAGACTGTTTATTTATTGGTTTATGGAGTGGTTTGCATCCTCAAAAAATTGCTTTGATTAAAAATCTTAGATAGCTTCTTTCTATTTCAAGCTCTTAGTAGGGCTAAAAATGATTCATGCTGCACATTAAATTTGGTATTTCTGCAAGCATGGACGCATAGTGCTGTAGTAATTTTGATGTTTTTTGAAGTTTGATTCCCCTGAAATTGCTTACAGAAATGATTGAAACTTTATCTAAGTAATCACATTGTAAATATTTAAATGATACCTGCTTGAATCGCATCATGCTGTCAAATAGCTTGAAAGGTGTTTCCGTGCAAGCTCAGCAAAAATGAGTAGCGTATATGATATTCTGGTTATTGTGTGTGATATTTGGTTGAGGTAAATTGGTAGATTTTGGCTGAGTTCTTTCTTTAAAATTCTTTATGTTTTCTCGGAAGTGCGCAGACGTTAAGCTTGTGTTTGAGTCAAAACTTGCATTGATTTTTGTGATTTATCTGTCGAGAACGCAAATCAAAATCAGAATTATGGAAAAATTATGTATTATAAGACCGTATTACACATTGGGTAAATTTTCACAGCTTGCTTTATGAAAATTCATCTAAGCTTTATTTTGGAGTTTTTTTCTGTGAGATAATGGGTGCTATATAAGAAGACCTTATTTTTAAGACTTGCAGTTTTTTATATTCTGGTTTAAGAGAAAGGATGAAGATTATTAATTGCTTCTGCAGCTTATTGAACAAAAAGTATGCATTCTGACTGGAAATGAAACCAGGACACAAAAATAAAAATAGAGAACTATGCCAATGCTACATGTAATGTGACTTTATAAATTCCGCAAAAGAACATCCTTTGAACTTTCTCTCCACTATCAACACTAAAATGAATTGTTGCTTCAAAGAAGGGGAGGTGAAAATACTGTAGCTTTTGTCTTTTAGTTCCAAGAAAATTTTAAAAAATGACCAGAATTATCTGGACCCTTGTAACTGTGATTAGTGTGTTTATTAGAGTATATATATTGGAGTCATTAAATTTGAAAATATGTCTTCTTTTTTTTCCATCTATTTTTTTCCCCTTACTGCTGGTTTCCTCTGAAAATGTTATTGACAGGCAGAAGTTGCGCATTTATATAGCAGTGTATATCCTCATAGAGTTGGGCTTATATTAAAAACTGTTGTAATTACAAGGGGAACATTCAGATTTTTGTGTGGAGGAAGGCTGGAGAGATGTTGAAAAGAAGAAAACCCTACAGCATGTCGTACCCAACATATGAATTCTGTAAAATAATATAGCTTCTTAATAGTGGTTTGGTGGTTTGTTTTTTAAACAAAAACAACACAAAAATATGTATGTTATATGGATTACAATGTTTTTTCCACTCAAATAATGTTTTACATCCCAAATAGCTTCCTTAGGAAATTATTGACCAAACTGTATTGAGGTCAACCAACCAGCAGACAAATGTATTAAAGAACATGAATTGTAGGTAAATGGCAACATTTTAACAGGTTTGGTATAATAATTGCTTGTATATGTTCATTGGGCTAGAAAACATCTTAGAACATGCAAAATGTGTGGTTCACCTTGTCTCCAAATATCATGCTGCTGTGGAGTCTTAATCACAAAGTGAATTTTTAGATTTGAATTCAATTTCAGGCCACTGTTATTAGATTATAAAAAAATTATGAGTCATTACATTAAAAACTTGGATTACCTTTGACAAGATGCCCAGTAAAAACTGTTTTGTTGGCCAATTTAACAAGAAAACATCTGAAAATCTATGGTGATGTATAGATAGACATCAAAATTTAAAGATAAGCTGCCTGGATTACTCACTGGGCTAAATGTAATAATCAACTATTAATTGGCTCTTGCCCTGTCTTTTGCTCTGATATAAAAAGCTTGATTCTAATCACATTTATGGATGTTTTGTCAGTTATAATATAATTTTACAGCACCTATTAACTTGGAGAATCTAGTAAAACGTATTTTACTCAAACACACTTCCTCTCTGGGTTGGCTGCAAAATATTGGTTGCAAGTACTGTTTTGAGTATTTGATATCTGAAATACAACATCCAGGTTAAATTGCATGAATCTAATGATTTCAGTTCTCTGATCTTTTTGCCACATCTTTTGAAATACAGTAGTGTATAAACATATTTAATTATAAATGTTCAGTACCCAAAATATACCTAGTATTCAACGGAGTTTAAAACTAAAATGTTGCCATCTAAGTGAAGTCACATGAGAGAGGCAAGGCCAGAACAGGCTTGCTTTGAATCCAGCAATGCAAGTGTTTTCAGCTAAAATGCCCACCTACTAATCCATTAGCTCTTTGGTAACCTTTCATTACTGTAGTTTTTCTCACCTCCTTGTTCCTCAGTTTCTGGAGGAAGGAAATCGGCATTGTAATGATCTCGATATATCAAACATTGTGCCTGTCCTGTTCAAAGTGCTTTATCTGAGGTATCCACTTTCCTTTGTTTTACATTAACGTGCCATGGCTTAGGTGGTTTATGTGTTATGCTCGGTGGCTGCATGTAGGGAGAGGACTGCTTTTCCAACAGAGGATATCTAATGTGCTGCACAATTCACTGGAGACAGTTTATCCAAGACTCCTATTTATCTCTTGATAGATTTGCTTTCTAAATGTAGAAATAATATGTAGCCACATGCATTGGTTTGAGTTGAAATGATATTCAGTAACTAGCAATATTAATGGATAAGAATACTTCTGCAAGTTTGCTAAGTTGACAGTATTGGGCATTAGCGTGCAAGTTAGGATGCCTGGGCATCCTATTTGCAGTTCTGTTATTCACTGGCATTGGGGAATTGAGAATGCTACTTATTGCCAATTTTTCAGTATTTTTTTTTCCTTTTTCTCATTATTTTCCTATCCAGCCAGAGAATTGCTGTGTATTACATTTGGGCAGTATCATTTTAGCTGTCTTTGGCCTTAACTTCTCTGGCTTCTCATCCCCTCAGATGTAAGGTACAAATAATCATCCTTGCTCTCTGTTGCGGATGCTTTAACATTCAGAAATAGCCAGATTCCTTTATAATGTTATTTCATTTTCGGTTTTGGTTTTAGGTTGCCCAATATATCCCATCAGATTTACTTCAAGAATTGTTCCAAAACCAGATAAGACTCAAAAAAATTTTGGGTTCAAATCCTACTTGTCAGCAGGAAATGAACAACCATCCTTAGCTTGCTCAGGCCATTTGTGTCAATGACAAATTAATCAATCCATTGGCAGCGAAGCTGGCACAAGTACTGTCCCAGTTTCAAAATAGAGTTCAAGTACTCTTATTAAAAAAACCCAAAAAACACCCAAGCCCCAGTCTGATTCCTACTGCACAGGCATATAATATAGCAGGCTCAGCTCTGGGAAGCTCAAAAGAGAGAAACAATTTTTTTTTCTCTTTTTTTTTTAATTTTTATTGAGTTTTTTTTTTTCTTTTATAAACAACAATAAAGCAATATTTCTTCCCACAAGATTATAAATTATTTCAAAAACTCATGTTTTTGCTTGTAGTGTTAGGAGAGGAAAATTTTATCTCATGATCTAACTTCAAAATCTCTGTTTTTCTCAGAGGTGGTACTAGCACTGTTAGTATTTTCAGTATGCACAGTCCCAGGAACAAATTAACATATTTTTACACCTTTAGAGACTCTGATAAGCAATTCTTTTGTGGACTGCCCAACACACCATGATCTGCACACCATAGATGTCAGTCTTATTCTACTTCCCATTTCAAAGTCAGCAGCAAAACTGACGGCATGCAAATTGCAGACAGTGTGAAAATGTTCCTGTATAAATAGCTTCCCTGGTCAATGTCCATATAAAATGAAAACCAGAAAATATATGAGCATAATTCAGAGGATTACTTGGCTTTTGTGGAATAATTTATTATATGGATTTCATTCTCTGTCTCACATTTTTTCCCTCTGAGCAGGAGCTGCAGTTTTTTCTTAGACTTGCTTGCAGTTCAAAATACTGGGCTGATTATTTTTCTTGCATTTGAAAGAAAGAATCACCAGGGAAGACTGGCTGAAGTGAATGGAAATTATGGGTTATATCCAAGTATTCAGGAAAGCTGAAGTTCATAAACATAGGGTCAATCTATATGTGCTGTTTGATGTTATTGTGATGCCTGAATCTGCCTGATCAAATCAGCCTGTTCCTGGATCAGGTGAGCAGATGTTTAGTTACAGCTATTTACCTATGTCAACTTGCATTAAATATTTATTGGGTAATGGTCAATGGGAGAACAAAAGAATGTGGCTTAAGCAATGAATTATCATTTAGATCATAAACATTTTGTGGTAAGGGCTATATAGTCAGCGCTTGTGAGGTATAGCACACTTGCCTTTTTTTTTTTAGGTCAATCCTGATTTATGTCTCTTTGGAAATGCTCTGACCTTGGTTTCCCAGACAGTGGATGATCAGCTGTGGATACTGCTGCAGCTCTAAGGAGCAACTTCACTTTTTCCCCCCATTTCCATTTTGAATTGCTCTTTACCATACAGCTGCATCTTTAAGCTTTAAAACCAAAAGATTCAGGCATATGCATGTGTATTGTTGTATTTCTTATGATGCTGCCTTGGGATGACGTGTTGCCTGTTAGATACTCTACAGACAGTATGGGAATCATTGGTGGCATTTTTGTTCTACTACGTTCATTGGCCCCTGCAAAAGTTACGTTACTGTGCTAAGTGCTGGCATCATTGTCAGATGCAGCATGGACTGCTCTCAGCCTTCTCAAACCTCTTTTATTTTCTATGTTTAAAGCCTCATAATTGCAGGGGTTTTTAATTCCAAAATGAACTGGCTGTCCTCTTAATCAGTGTGGTGACCTTCACCATTCCCATACAGGAAATTTTAAGTGAGGTAAATTTCAGAAATTTCATTTGAAAGATAGTGGTATCACCCTTTCTTATTTGGTTGACTTTATCAAGGCTACTAATTTAATGAAAACCCAGATTAATTTTAATCTGCATCCTCACAGACGATAATACATCACTCCCATTCCCAATAACCACGCATTCTACAGTCAACCTTAACAAGAATAGACTTAAAGTGTGTATACAGGGAAGCAATCAGCTGGGTCTCTTTTGACTTGAGGTTTTCCATTCCCTGTGGTTTGGTGTTGCGTTCAGATATCCAGATTTCCTTCATCCCATTGTGTTCTGGGAATGAATGAAAACAGGTGTGCGACATAGAATAGTGACTGATAAACCGAGGACACTGCAGTATAAATTAAGTGGCCTATGATTTCTGGAATTTTAGTTATTTCTCACTTCCATTCTCCTTCCTTCCTTTGTGTTTTTTTGGTTGGATTTTTATTTGCTTGGTTTTGTTTTTTTAAAAAAAAAGGCTAAACCAAGATGCTGTTCAGATTCTCATGCAAAATCCACACAAAACAGAGTCTTTCAGTTAGGCTCTGGATTATAGCCATAAATAGCTGCAGGTGAAAATTGACTAAGATTATTTCACATAAAATATATGTGAAATCCTGTCCCCGTTAAGCTTAGTAGCAAAACTGCCCAGTTCGGTAGGGCCAGGCTTTCAACACAAATTCATATTATATTTAACTTCTTCCTTCTCATCCTCCTTCAAAAACCTTACTGTGTTAAAATAAAATTTTTGATAAAAGGCTAAGATATAATAAACTGATAAATATGTTGTTTGCTTCCCTTGTTAGGGAATGGACAGAATTCAGTTCTTGACCACTAATTACTGATTTCTAAGGCAACTCAAGATTTTTCTGTATTTAATTGCCAAATGATATTTTTTTGTACTAATAAGAGCCATGCCTGGCAAGAAAACACCCCTGAGGAGCTTTTATTATTCAAGAAGCTGTGTTTCTTTTCTACAATCGACAGATTTATAGCTGATAGCGAAGTTCAGAAACCAGGTCATCAGTGGATTTCTCTACTTAGTAGTAATTGGATTCAGTTGATGTTCATGTTGACTTGAAGCTGTCTGCCTTGTATCTTGAATCTCCAAATGTATCTTCCCACACAGATGTCCTGGTATTGAGCAGTATGTTCAGTATTGAAATTTCCTGGAAAATTGCTCCTCTCAGCACCTTATAAAATAATTGAAGGACAAAACATTTAAAATCCTATCTGTGACTACCAGTTTACCATTCGGTATCTAACTGCTGTTTATGAGCACAAATACTGTATCTTATGAAAATTAACAGTCTCCTCATTTTATTCTTAATGTCCTGGTTTTGTGTGTGTCTGTTTCTAGAGTATGATCTTCTCCTTCTCTACATCTTGTTTTAAGTTTGTCATTTTTGTAACTTCAGATTTTTTCCTCCTCCCTGAGTTTTGTATAAAAGGAAAGAAAGAAAAGTGCACAGATTGCAGTTGGGCAGCATTTTTGAAGTTTCCCCCTTTTCTAATGATATGAGAGCCATCCAATTAATTGTCTGCTATTCATTTTCCTTCTCATCCACATGCAGAATATGAAGATTTTCATCACAATCCTCTCTTTTAAATTGCTGATTTTAGAAACCTATTTAGTCTTCTAATCTTTCTATTTTAATCTATGTGGAAAGTAATTTTGACATCAGTCTTTTCAGTCTGTTTCACTCTCTTTTGCTAACTATGTAGGATTAGAACAATGTTTCATCACTAGCTGAACTACTTTATTATTTGTTTGAAGCTAAGAAGTGTTAGTTTTCCTCACCAAGTGACATGGTTGGAAGTAGAGGCATGAAACACTGGCTAGAGGCTTCTGGGAATGAGTTATGGACGTACCTTTTTCATTTCACTTGGCATTCATTGTAGATAACCACTGAAATTAAGTTTTATGCACTAGTGATGTTACTGACTTGAATTATGAATGGATATGATAAACTATATAACTTGAACCGTAGCTGTGGACATCAGTGAAAATACAAGGATAGATGGAAGATATGGCAAAAGTAAAGGCTTTGCAATAAACAGGAACAGGGAGAGCAGATAGGATTTAAAAACTGTGGCATAGGATAGCAAAATGAACCTTTCTGTCCAAGTTCCCCTTAAAATGAATGCAAGGCATACTTCTGTCTGTGATGTATGCTGGCAGCGGGGAATTAATCATACTGGGCCAAGAAGTTGTGCTGGTGGAGGAGAACATATAGCTAATTATTTATATCCATGGAAACTGATCTTAGACACCACAGATCTTCTGACAGCTGCTGCAGTCTTTTTGTTTAAAAAAAAGAAAAAAGGGTCTTCTACAGAATGTTGCTGTTAAATATGAAAATTCAGGCACCAACATTAAGTTTTAAATTAGCTCTAGAATAGGCAAGTAGTTAATATGAAACAATTGAATTAGGGATGTGAGTGAGAAGTCTCTGGCAGTTGGGAATTGTATGTTTAGGGTAATTTGTTTGGTCTATTTTGTTACTTTTTTTTTTTTTTAACACAGTGCTCAAGATGGGAGAAAGAAAGTGAGGGGGGAGGGAAACTGCAAGAATTACATTGAGCTAATTCACTACCTGGAGTTAATGTAAAGTGATGAACAAAATTCATGATATTTGCCTTTCAGGCTTTAGATGAAAAGCTTGTAGCAGCTAATATCTGGATATATAATTCATCTTGTGTTTTATCTTTTAGACTGTGAGAAACCAGGTCAGATTTTGAAGTGTTATGTGTCCCCTGTATCGCCTCCCCAAAACCCAACCAAACAAACCCCCACTCGATCAGAACTTTTATTTTCTCTCCCTCCACCCAACCACCCCCCCCCCCCCCGGCTTTTCCCTTTGAGCATGAAGAGCTTGCAAGCAGCACAGGTGGTTTCTCAAACGTGTTTCACAGTTCTCTCTCTCTCTCTCTCCCTCCCCGTTTAGCACAAGTGAAGAAAACTGGTGGGTTTTGTTCTTGTACATGCCTTGTAAAGATTTCTTTCTGTGTTCAACTTAAGTCTTGACTGAGGCAAAATGAAGGACTGTTTTTCTGCACTTCTGTCTCACCCAGGAATGTCCTTATAGTTATGGCTGAATGAAAGATTAGTTACTGTTAAATAAAAGAAGGCCAGACAATAGTTCTTGCCTTTAAGGCTGAGTGGTGTTGACTGGCTTATGTTAACACTGCTTAGAGCTTTCTCCCTGGATAGCAGACTCTAGAGAGCTCTTTGGTGCATTTTAAAACAGATCTAAAATTGAACTAACAATGAAGCAATGCAAATAGTCATAGGTCTGGTACTCAGATGTGCTCCTTGGCTGCCTTTTTATTTAGTGGTACGAGCATACCTTAGGAGTCCATGAACCCTTGTTAGAGTGTATATGACCTACAGACCCTAAAGGGGATCCTATGCTTCCATTATAGCATTGCCTGAGTAGCAGGAAGAGTTGGACCTGTCGTTTGTCCAAAATTAAACCACTAAGGGGAAGTGTTAATGAGCTGTGCAAGGATAAATAATGCTTGCCAAAAGGATGGTTTTGTAATACTGGTGCTGGAATTAAGTATTTTGAAAAGTTTGAAAATGCAGAAAACCATTTATTCAAAATGTATGTTGCGTGAAACCAAACCTTTTCCTGACATGATGATAACTGTGTGGGAATCTCTGTACATCATCACTCAGCTGTGAGCAGCCTGCACTGTGACTCACAGGTGCCCAGGATGATGGGCCATCGAAAATTGCTTGGAAAATGGATGAAAAGGTGTCTGATGCTCATCAATGTGCCCTGTATATATGATCCTGGAAACTAGCCAAACCATCATGACTGAAACAGTCTTATAACCCAAGCTACATGAGGCATATTGAGCTGTTTTGTTCTTCACAGAGAGCAGAATTTGGGGGATTGTTAGATCCTGGATAAGGGAACATTTGGTACAGTGCATGATTCGTATTAACTTTGTTACCATCTAAGTCTTTATGAGTCATGCTATTCATCTCCAATGACTAAGCAGCATATTTTTGAGATTTTCTTCTTTAATTTATAAATACAGTGTATAAATATTAATATGCTGAAGAGAAAGTTAAAAAGTAACTACTGTTGCCTAAGATGTCCTGTGTGAGGGAAAGATACCTGACTCTGGAAATTTCTTTATGAAACAAAGACATACAAAGATCAGCTAGATGAGAAAAACAAAAAGCAGAAAAGGATATATTGCTCCCTGGGCAAAATCTTTAAATGGAACTGGATACTTTTTGACAGATACATGTGCTAGTGCATCTGTGAATTACTTTGACTCGACATGGAAACGATTGGATGACTTTCTGTGGCTGTTGGTGTTCTGCAGCTCAGCTAGACCATTTTAATTGGGCCCTTCTATCTTTAAAATCTAGAAGGAAAAGCTTGTTCTCATTAAGCTGTGAAAGTTACTGTCAGTCTCAGTATAACTGGGAC
Organism: Haliaeetus leucocephalus; assembly: GCF_000737465.1. Taxonomy (NCBI): domain Eukaryota; kingdom Metazoa; phylum Chordata; class Aves; order Accipitriformes; family Accipitridae; genus Haliaeetus; species Haliaeetus leucocephalus. The sequence goes on along the minus strand of NW_010973013.1, from coordinate 5,924,909 downwards.
TGTGCTGTATGAATTGGTGATAACATATACGTGAATATTGTATAAATGTACTGTTTTGATGGGAAATGTTCTTTATTGCATGCCAGAGGTTTAAAATTTTTAACCTTCACAGTTTTTTTTCTGGAAAGTCTTGTAAATGTTTCTGGTACACTTACTTCCTAAGAATGCTGAAGAGGCTTGGTTGTTTTTGTCAAAAGACAGAAAACAGCATTAACTGGCTGTGGCTTTGGAGAATTCTCTTTATATTGAAGTTTTCTCTATAATGCTGAGTTCTAGGGGCGAACCAAAAAACTGCATGGGAGAAAAGCCTGCAGGAGTACTTGCAGGAGGAAGTGAAATACAATACAAAGCAGGAAATGCAAACCATAATACAAACATATGACACCCTTTTAAAAGGATGTTCTTACAATTTATGCTGGGAAAAAGGCTGTTGATGTTAAGAATTTGAGTGTCAGAAACAGAGTGTTTTAAAGAATATCTTTTGCAAGTGTTGGTATTGTCATCTTTGATCATTGTGAAGCTTTATATGTGTTTGGACTGCAGTATGTTAGCATGACTCTTTATGGTTTGTAGATCCTATTTGAATCAGAAACCACTTCAGGAGACAGAGTTGATGTGTCTGAGGGCAAAAAATTGAAGGATGTTGATAGTAATATTTATTGTTGAGCTTACTGCAGCTAGCATTTTATAAACTGCTTTATAAGTAGCTGATTTTGAATGTTTTCTGGGATAGTACAGCCAGAGTATGTTTAGTTCCTTCTGTAGGCTTCAGCAATGTCTGTGTGTAGTGAGAAGACATAGAAATCTATGGAAAAAAAATGTATAGAGGCTATCGAGGGGAAGAGTGCCTTCTAAGGGGGAGAGAAAAGAAACAATTGAGCAGAGGGAGGCTTTGGGAGAGCTCTCTGTATGATTAAGAGATGTCTTGTGCTGTTTCATGTACTTTTTGTGTCATGCCTTACAAACTGAAGTCATCTTTCTGCATATGTGGCAGCAGCTGGCTGTGCCTGCACCACTTCCACCCCACCAGGGTGCTTCAAACACATCCTAAACAGAATGAGAATTTGCTGGTTGAAGGTTGATGAAATTGCAACTGATTTTCAGGAGTATTGTTTCTTCATAAATCTACCCCAAACCTACATCCCTACTCCCCTGGCAGAGTGGAGGAACAGCCTGTTACCCTATAAAATGCAAATTAAAATCAGCAACATTCAGAAAAGAATTGGGACTATCAAATAACCAGCTTCAGTAGCAGGGGTGCCTGCCACTCTGTTCACCATGATTTATTGATTTCTCTGCACTTTACCAAAGTAATTACTTGAGAGAGCAGTTTATAAATGAAAGAATGAATTTCTGGTCTGAGATATCACTGTGGCACAATGTGAACAACTAGGCTTTGAGTTACTGGGGGTGGTTAGTGCCTGGCATTTCATTTGTTATGCCTGTTCTACTGCTAATTAAACAGCTAATGGACTGGTTTGTATTTGGGCATGGTCACATTAAACTGAGACTTAGTGCTACAAGGCAGTAAGGTTCCCATGTTGTTTGTGGGTTAGCAAAAAAAAAAGGTGTTAATGCGTAAGGCTGAGTTTGATTTTGCTTCACATTATTCCTGCAGGTCAGGTATGTGTTTGGTAATACAGTATCATCACCTACTTCTACACTTTTGTCATTCATCAACTTTAGTAGCAGATCAACTTTACCTAGGTCTTTGTAGTGACATTTTAATTATGAGGTTTGAAAGCAGAACTGCTACATCAAAGAAAGAGGTCCTGGGAGATGCTCAATATTCTCTTATTTGGGTGCTTGGAGGTAAGGGACATGTCAGTCACTATTCCACCAGTAAAAGCAGAAGGCATTTGTTGGGGTTGTCCCACCCATGTAGGCAACCAGACTGGATGATGCCGTTCCTTGAATTTTTTGGCAGAAAACATAATAATCACATATTCACGTGAGAAAAGTTTGAAATTTTGTGAGAGCGTCAATATTTACCAGGTCACAGATGGATCCGTGGCCAAGCTCCAGTTGACTATATGCTAGCTGAGTAAAATGCTCCATTGCAATGGCCTGTGCTTTTGTGGGCTCACAAGGAGAGCCAGCAGCTGGTTGCAGGTGGGCGTGAGCAGAGAAGACTGAGAATTACTTACCAGTTAGCACTGAATAACCAAGATTTGATGGAATCCACTGGCCTGGTCAGGAAGAAGGTGCTTTGTTGTATGGCATCAGGAAGGGAATTGCCACCAGTCTGGTGTCAAATTAATTCCTGCTATGTCTTGAGGCACTAATTCTATAGAGGGGTCTGATTACCTAATAGTTTCAAATTAGAATGGGTATGTGAGCCTGTGTATATATTAAGCAGTGAGGAGGCACCTCCTTGGATTACTTGTGGTAATGCTTGCAAGGGGGCAGGTCCAGGGGGGTCCTAGGAGAATGCTTGAACTGGTCTGAAGCATGGTGAAGGAATGACAACAGCACTCGAACAGCTGGAAATGATTAAAAGAGGAATAATTACCTTCTCCTGCATGATATATTGCCAAGTGGTTTCCAGATGAGCTAATAACATTGCAGTCTAATTAGAGAATGTCCCTTACATCTTGTCTGTCTTACTGGGTGGACAAGATAATAGGATAAGTTTGTGCTGTAGGGCTGGTGGAAAGGGTGAAAAATAATTCACCCATTTCATAAACTGTTGGAGCTAAAGGCAGTGATCAAAAATTGCAGTGTTAACAGCAGATGGCATGACTTCTTAAAAGCCCATTTGATGCATTTTTGGCACTACTATGTTTCTAGTTGAGAAATTTTTGAAGCTCTTGAAGTGTTAGAGCTGTCAGCTGGACTAAATGACTGTTTAATATTTGTACAGAATAGTGCTTTATCACAGAGATGCCTTTTCCTCCCTCTTCTTAATGGTAAGCAATTTGTGTTTCTGTAATAGTTTGCTCATATTCCATGCTATTTCATAATTTTCCTCTTTGAGTTTTAGTGATACCATCTGAGTCAGGGGCTGAGGATTTGCCATTTAAAAATGGTCCTTCCCACAGTGTTAACAGAGGTCAGTGAAATTACTACATTGTCTTGAAGAAATATTTGTACCCTGGTCATTTTGGCTTGAAGAAAACAAAAGCCCTTATATTTCAACTGTTGTTTACAGCTGTGTAAAATAATTCTTGTAATATAGAGAATATAAAAAATGTTACTGAAAATCAGACCATTATTTTCAGTGTGTTGAATAGATTGATCAAAAATGACTCAGAAAGGGTTGCTTAATCTCATATTTTGGAAATTATAAGAAATTAAGGCTCACCAGATTTTTTTAGTGGACAATATTGATTCTTATTCATGTGGAATCTTTTTTGAATAATTGAAGGGACTGTTCACAATCAGATCATGTACATTCTGGAAAACAAACCCAATATCTATAGCTTTCAAAAATAAAATTTAAAAGAAGAATTAGAAAATGGGACATATTCTGTATGTCAGACTATTTTATTAGGGACTTAAAATTTTGAACCAATTAGGAACTTTGAACTAAGGATCCAAGATTTGAGCCAAATGAGAATTCTATTCAGCACCATCTATATAAATGTCAACTCACACATGGATGAAATTAATAGAAATTTTATCAAGCCTTTAAAATGTTTCAATCTGGTAAGTGTTAGCAGCCGAGGTGTATTATAGCAGTGAAACCCGTACAAATAAGTTGAGGATGGTCTGTCAGAGATGTTTGGTGAATTTTCTGCATAACTGAATTTTCACTGAAAAATATGACCAATTTATTTTTATAATTTTAAAATAATTTTTTCTTAATTTTGAAAACAAAACAAAGCAAACCCTTTTCTACCAGGAACAGCAAACCAAATATTTAACTTTGTATTAGATCACTTGAATAGAAATAGCTCGGTTTGCTTCATTAATTCAGAAGGGTTTGTCTTGGATCACTTTGACATTAAACTAAATCTTCCTGTGTTGCTGCAGTATACTATGGGAGTTATATTTCAGATGTCTTTTTTCCCAGATATGCAAAGCTCCTCTGCAGATCTCCCATAAACATAAAAATATCCAGTCTGACCAATACAGCCAGGTAGAAATCCCATGGTTTTTATCTGTATTACTACAGATCAGGTTTTAAAACCAGTCCAAAAAAACCAGGTTTGCAGGTTCACCAAGTTTTAATGTTCCCTGAGAAACCCAGGGGAACATCTGCTAAAAGCCAAATATTAGAATTTCTTAGAGAAAAATGAAAACTGGTATTAGTTCTTGTTTTATTTTCCAATAACACTAAAGAATAAAGGATTTGTGGTTAGGCCTACAGCCAGAAAAGCCCTTAAACACATGTTCAAATACATGAATAGTCTCATCAAAGTCAAAACATTAAATTTTTATCCTCAAAATATGTGGGTTTTTATAATTGGCAGTTGCAGAACAGGCTGATGAATTAGGAGCAGATTTAGAATTTAATAAAAATTCCCATATTCAATGAATAGGAATTTGTTAGAATTTCATACAGTCTGAAAAGTTTGGCCAGATCCTCCATGAATGAGACATGTCGTTGTTGAAATTAAAGCAGAAAACCTGGTCCAACTCTGTTTATGCAAATATCTAGACAGCTGTCCTGTCTGGGTTTGTTTTTTGGGGTTTTTTTTTGTTTGTTTTGGTTTTTTTTTTTCCCTCCCTGCTTCTGTCTTTTAACTGAATAGCTGTATAATGTGTCTGTTTGGTTTTGAATTGACAGTACTCAAGGATGTGATTAACAAGTTGCATTTTTAAGCATTCTTTGAATCTATGATTTAAACCACTTTTTGCCTCTTTGGTCATCTCAGGCCACCTTTAGCAACTCACATTCTGAATTGTCACTCAGCTGTCCACAAAGGATGTCCTACATGCTGGTGACATCTCCCTCCTGACAGGTTTTTCTGGTTAGACCTCAATGTACTTGAAGTCTCCAGGCTTCCGAAACAGGATAAAAACCTTTATAAATGCAATTATCCTTGTCCTGAGTAACTGTGATTTGAAATATGATCTCACATACACTGGGTGAATGATGCAACCAGTAGGCTACTGGTAATTCTGGGGTGTTTTCCCATCTTTTTGTCTTTTCTTAGCTATTCAGATGGGCTACATAATTTGATGCGGGTGTTCTAAGCAACTAAGCTATATATACACCTAACTTCAGGAAAGTCCGCATAGTGGACATAGTATTGAGCCTGCCTCTCACGTGCCATGTTAGGCTCTCCATAGCACCCATTTTCTGTGTTCTTCCCTGCTGGATAGGCCAGGCAGGTTCCCAGCTCCATCCTTATCAGTACTTTTCATTATGGGAGCTGTCTTACCTTGCAATTTGTGGATGGATTGGGTATGCATTTTAGAGCTGAGGGTACCCTAGGTAATGGCGTGCTTGCAATGATAGGTTTTGCATGCCCAGGTAAAGAGCAAATTTATGATCTGGAAGTAGATGGGTCAAGGCTTTGTAATTGGGTACCTAAAATTTAAAAATTAAATAAGTAATCTGGATTTCAAAAATTCATGAGTCAACTTCTGCTGACTTTCCTATTTCATGTTCAATTTTAGGGGTGGGAAGGCGTTGTGGTTCTGCAAGTTTTTGATACAGAAGGGTATGCAAGACCTGTTACTGCTTTTCTTACAAGGAATCTTCCCAGAGCTTTCTTCCCTTTCCAGTTTCAGTGAGGCCTGTTTCTCCTGCAGCTTCCTTCCCTCTCTCTCCTGCTGCCACCTCCTGGAAGCCTCAAGATGCCCAGCCTCATGGCTGCTCCAAGACTTGCAAGGTGAGCTGTGGACTTCTCTGTTCTCCTTCCCAGATTTTGTTATTGACTGCCAGTTTCTCTTTTCTCTTACATTCTGCTGTTTGAAAAAAATCCTGACTTAGCAGGCCTCCTCTGACAGTCTCCATGCTGGGGCTGGACACTCATACGTATCCTAAAATGAATAGCATGCTCTTGTCAGCAGGATGATCAAGGCATCTCGCTTGTATGTGCCTGCTCTTACCTCAGCATATAGAAAGGTGACCTGAAAAGGCTTGACCCACAGTTCCAAAGCTGTTGCTTGTTAATGCTGTGAAGCACTTCAGCTTTAAAGAAAGACATTTCAGTTAACAACAGCAGCAGCAAAAATTAGGAAAAAGGCCATGGAGGTAGAACTGCTGAATGGAATTAGTATTGTTAAAATCCTATTACAACTGCTACTGAAAAGCAGTTCCAAGTTATCAAATGCGGTTGATATGCTCTAGGAGTACGCTCAAGTTGGTCAATTTAGATTTGGAGGATTTTAACACTCTGCTTTGAAGAAGGGAAAAAAATCCATGGTTGGGAAAACTTGGAAGGATTTAACACTCTGTTAGAAACCTGGCGACTCTCCCACTCCAATCAGAAGCAGTGCTCTCAATGAAACGACCAAAAGACGATGCCAGCTTGTGTACACATTATCTCTGACTACACTGCAAGAGCGCTTGGGGTCTTTCTTTATTAGGCTTCCGTGTGAAGAAAACAATTGGGTAGGAGAGGGGCATGCCAAAGGATTTAGGATTAATTTTTCACTGTGAGACAGGTTCAATACTCTCTAGCCTGCCTGACACTTTGACACTCCTCTTTCAAGATTATAGATGATTTTGTATTATCAATTTCCTTTGATTTTGAAAGGAAAAAAAGGCTCTTGGGTGAGCTTGAACGACGTCTTCTGATGGAACTTCAAACAGAATCATTCCGGTAGATGTCACTGTGGGGCCCCGAGTTACAGCCATCTCATTTTTAGCTCTTGTTCGCTTTGGTGTCATACACCTGCTATCAACAAGGCTCAAACATCTTTCTAGTGATGGTTCTGAATTACAGCTGTCTCGGCGTTCCTAATTTCAGCTCTTTACTAAGCAACATGAGGACAGATACCTGCCAGTTCATCCCTTGATCTCGGCAAAAAACATGAAGCCTGGAGGCAGCAGAGTTGTGATCAGCTGTGGCAGAATGCATGAGGATGAGCATCCCTGTGCCACGTGAGAGATAGGCATAGACTATCGTGAGCAGGGTTATGAGCAGTCCTGAGTGCATGCATGTGGCCTTAGTGCTACAGCAGAGAAACAACAGCTTTACTCAATGTAGTAGCAGAGCCTGGGCACGCAAAAATATAGAACTTAAAAAAACAACCAAACAACAAAAAAACCCACTCAGAGTTTTCTAAATATCTTGTTTCCAGGGATCTTGAAATGAATTTTTTATTTGATTGTTTTACACTGAGGATTTTCCTTGAACTTTGCATAGGAATGCTGGACGCACAATAAAACTGGCAGTATTTTGTAGGCTTTGAGCTTCCCTAAATAAGATAAGAATTCGTAACCTGTGAGGGAAGACAAAAGCAGACAAGGAAGAAGGATAGAGCTGAAAGTAACAGTTTGGACAAGGCTGTAGAGGAGGAGAAGGAAGAAAGAGGAGGAGGAGGAAATAGATGTAAAGAAGCTCTGATGAATTAAGAGGACAAGGGATGCAAAAGTATACTAATACTGGAAACACTAAATGCTGCTTTGGTTCGTACTTTTTAAAATTCAGGACCAGTCAGCAAGGTCTTTCTAATTCACCTTTCAGCTGATCTCTTCACAGTTGTATTCTTCATGGCCTTTGCCTCTGTCACAAAGGCACAAGTGAGAGACTTGGGTGGGCTAGCAGCAGTCTTACCAGTTCTCCTCCCATCTTCCCATCTTGCCCCAAACTCCATCCATCCAGAATGTTTACAGCATCAGGACTGTATTCAGATCAGATCTGCTCTCTAACAGGGGTTTTGTTTTGGTAAGTGTGGAAAGTTGGCATGGTCCATGGAAGACATTTCTGTTTATGGTGAAAACATCAAGAGAAAAACTGGAAAATTCTCATTCTTACTTTGATGGTTTAGTTCTGATAATTTATCATATTTACAGATGTGTGGCTTATATTGTCATGAGTGTGGTACCCCTCCACAGCATTGTTTTCTTTTAATTATATTTGTTTCAAATTGCAAGATCAGGAAACATGCATTATTAGAAAGGGAAATCCTCTTCTTGGATATGATAGATAAGAAAAAGCAAAGGAATTATTCAACTATTTGTTGTCCCTGCGCTTCTGAGCCTACAAATGACTCTCCATTGAGATTTACAATTGTTCAGCTAGACACAGGGTGCATACTTGCACATTAACTACAGACAGTTTCAGAATTACCTAAGTTTTTGCATACAGAGGTATGGGGGTTTTTGTAGCTTTTGCTAGGAGTGTATTGAGCTTCTTCTATGAAGTAGAAATTGGTAGATTATATAGCTGAAGACAATGAGTTTGATTTTGCATTCTGGCTTTCCGCGGCACATGCCTAGAGGAGAATCATCTCTGCTGGGAAAATTTCTTGCTTCACTAGAGCCTTCCTGGTAGAGAGATGTGCAAAGACAGGTACAGGTTGTGTTTGCATGTATGGCTGTCCTCCAGGTATGAAAATCCTTAATGACCTCAAAGGAATGTCTGGAGTTAAAGCTATCTGGCAGCAGAATTTATGTGTGCACAGACTGCAGCTGGAATTGAGTCAAGAAGGTGAAATGATTTCCTGATTTGTTTCCCTCTATTCCTCTGTCATGCAGTCCCATCAAGCTGTGGTCTCACAACAGTCTCAGCTGAGTCTGAAGAAATCCCAGAAAGCACAGTGTAAGTTGTGAGTTCATTATGTTATAGAGATCTATAAAGGTTCAACTTCACTTTTAGCATTCCCAGTGACCAATTTGGTGTCAGCTCTTCCTTGAAAATACATAGCCTTTAGTGACTTTTTATGATCATTATCACTAAGAACATGAGGAAAGCAGGCTTGTTGTTTCATCCTTAGCAGTATTAGGCACTGGATGCTCTTGAAGTTTTCTTTTACCTTTTTAAAAGGTTCACAAATTTGATTTCCCTCCCCTGCAACTACCTCTGAGATAAGCAAGGAAAAGAAAGAATCAGGCTTTTGAAATCTCTGGCCTGCTTCTGCACCTTCTAACTCAGGCACTTAATGACTGCAGAAACATATTGACTATTACACCAGATTCTCAGCTGATCTAAATCAGCAAAGCTGCAGTGGCTTTAATGGAGACAGGACGTTTTGTAGCAGCTGGAGATGGGACTCAGAGTATTACCTAGACCAGACTTCTGTCTTAATTGTCTAATTTATGCCATTGAAAGTATGCTATGTGCAAGGTGTCTGAGCTAATGGTGAAGAAGTAATCATAACACTTGAATTTCCTCATTTTTGAGTGCTTGATTTCTCAACTGTGATGTTGCTTTAATGTTTTTTCAATATTAGCCGTCTCATCTAGCTGTTTTATGGCTCCCACTCCCAGTATCTCAGAACTGTACCATGCCTTGTGCCATTGCTGGACCTAGCTTGCTCTAGAAGAGATCAGGACTCCCGTAGGATGCCAGATTTTCATTTTGAAAAACACTGAGCTATGCTGATTTAGACAGTGCAATTCTAGGCACTTTACTCATGCACTTTGTCATAGAAAGCTTATGCCAGAGGTTCTCAAACAGAAAGCCCTTGAGTAAAGCTATAATCCTAGCTTGGAGCAAGAGGCAATAGACCTGTCAGTAATACGGTGGCACGGGAAATGCTGCTGTAATTAAAGTTCACTGAGCTTTTCCTTTATAAATCTCTGTAATAGAGACTTTGTATGCTAGTGCAGCCATTTTAATTTATGTTGTTTTGAAACTAGGTAATCAGATTGTCAACTTTAGCGTGATCATTTCTCCATAAACGTATTTTGCAAAAGTATGCTTAAAACCATCAAAATGAATTCTTCTGTGTAGTGCTGTAAAAATAACAAGAGTGATTTTTAAACCTGCCAGCCCAAGTTGTTTGGGAAGCCTGTAAGCTCAGGTGCAAAAGTGTGGAGACTGCACAGAATGGTAAAAAATGGGTAATACTTAATTTCCTTCAGGTGAGCAAGATTTTGCCTAAAGTTTTGCAGACTATTTGTTTGATAGCTCATAAGCTTTTTAAAAAAATACGTTTACTGGTTATTATTTCGCAAAATGCATAAAAGATCTTTTTTGAGATTTTTGAGGTTATAAATGCTGCATTTTTTTCTATTAAAAAAATATTCTATATGTACAGGATTTTAAATAGCTGTTGGTACATGGACTGGCCTAAGATCCCACTGAAGTCAGACACTGGGTGGAATTAAAGGTAAAGTTTTTAAACATTTTAATCTCAGTATTATTATTCTTTTTTTTTCAAGGTTAGAGGAAAAAACCCAAAGCATCTGTACTGTGCCTTCATGTGAATGTTTGTTTGCTTGAATGATTTCTATAATAAAAACCCGTAAAGGAATGAAAATCTGTTCAGTCTGCAGCAGCAGAAATGGCAAAATTTGCCACACATGTCATTAAAAATGAGTAGTTCTTCTGGCTGTAGGGTTGACCTACTGAATTACGGTACAAAGACTTCACAGCCTCTCAGAATTTTGCCTCTGGGAAGAAGTAGAGGAAGTATTACTCCTTTTTTTTTTTTTTTTTCCTTTTTCTTCCCCCTCTGCTTAATACAGTCTGAGATTGTCCTACCTATTTTTAGGTAACATTAGTTAACTCATTCTGAATTATTTTCAAGTTCGTATTTATATCCAGAAACAGCTACAGTTTAAAAATAATGGGAAGCACACAATGCTATATTAAAAGTTGAAATGGTTTCTTGAGAATGAAATGAATGTTAGGTAGTTTGCTACAAGCTGCTTGGATCAGACTTAGAGTAAGTTCGCAGAAGTTAGCTGTACTGGTACAGCTTTGCTGGCAAGCCCTCCTCATGCAGATGGAAATAGGTGGAGGTTTTTTGATAATACATACCCAGATGAAGTGAACTATTGTGGAAAAAAGTATTTACAAATATTTTCATAAATACGACTACACTAACTTTGGCCAATATCAAAATGTTATTAAAAAGAAAAATTCCTCCCCCTCTCCTGACACAGTATTGTCTGGAGGTAACCTGTTAACAAATGTGCTTCCTTGGTACCACGTTTATTAATACTAGACCTGTGATCTACTATACTGTCTGGAACAAAAAGTTACATATAAGTCAGACGGGTGCATTGGAAATAAGCCATTTTATTTCCAAGTCAGGTAACCCTTCTAACACCCTCTCCACACTCTATCCCCAGATTTCAGTCCTTCTTCAACCTCTAGATCAATTTTTAATTGAAGGTCATTTTGCAAAGGAAAAATGGAAGCATGTAAAGTTACATATCTGAGTTTTCCCCCTTTATTTCACCAAATGTACTGGTTCAATCTGACTACTTTGAAAAGCTGGCCACTCTCAAGATGATAGTCTTTGGTGAGTGCATGATTAGGCAAAAAACGATTCAGGTTTAGTTGCAAACACCTTCCAGAAGCAACTTTTAGGTACAGAGCTCTGCAGTTATTTCAAACTTCAAGCAAAGAAGTCCTGATTAACTTGTATGGCGATCAACACAGTAGAGATCAGATTCTTGACTTAGGCTATTTCATTTCAGTGAAAAAGGATTGTTTGAATGTCAAGCATTTTCAGCAAAGTTTACAACTCGGACATTGCAGCATAGTGCCCATACAGAACAAGGAGATAACCACAAAGCTTATATGCCCCTGCAACATACACTTTTGGGAGTATTATTAAGACCTGGTATCTGTAAACTCATGGCTTGTCAATTGTCCTTATTCAGCTCTGCAGGAATTAGCACCAACTAAAAATCCCTGTTCCTCCTTAATCAAATTTTGATTCCAGAGATAATGAAATGGGAAACAGATACTTATACCATAACTTCTGCTGGAACCAAAGGACAGGAGTGGATGGAAGGCAAAAGAAAGCTACCAATCAAACAGGTGAAGGAAAGGGGAACTGTGGATTTATATCCTCTTTCAGTTCCTCTCTCATAAGTATAACCACTACTCTTTCGAAGGTCACTATCACTACCAACTGGTAGGTAGCACTGCTTGTCAAAATGAGAAAACAAAGAATTCTTCCTTTAACTGCAAAGTTAACTTTATCTAAGTGGATTAGCAAGAGCTCACCCCAGTACCTCCTCTGGTGGATCCAAGCATGAGTTATCCTTGCATAAAAGCATGATGACAACGTGGGTGAAATATTGGCAAAATCATTTTTACTACTCAACCACTTGCAGGTTTTTACGTCCTACCTTACTGCTGTGCCAATGTGTAGGGACCTCAAGGGAGGATGTGTTCTCCATGTCACTTTGTCCTCTGATTCCTTCCTCCTCCTCCAGTGTGGCTTTGGCTTTGTGTAGAGTGAACTGGTGGTTTAAATTTTGGTGTGTTGGCCATGGTAATCTGACCTTGGACTAGCACATAGCACATATGACAACTAGCATGAGATAAAATTCTGCTGTACAAGAGACATGTTGAAGCTTTCACATGTCAAGATCTGCAAGACAGTCTGCAAATTCAGTGACCTGTTGGGCTTGTTAAACAGCATCACATTATTAGCACTTAAGCTCCATATGAGCTAAGATCATATTTTTTTTCCCCAACAGTCAAGACTTTTTGTTACGATAGTAACACAAACTGGCAGAATTTGTTGTTTTTAACAACAGATATGTAATCTAGAACTGCCTTTAACTTCTTGTGTGTTCTCTCATAACACATCTTATTGCTGAAACCATATGAAATGTTCTGAAATAAGTTTAAGTAGTAATGTTCTATGTTTTCTCTTTGCAAGTTTTCCTAAGATTTTCACTGGCATTATTAAGAATCTATAGTCCACAAGTGACCTTGTAGCTGAACAATACTTCTGCTACTACTATATATTTTTTTTCTTCAACATTTTATATAAATAAATCAATTTACTCTATCAGACTAAGTAAATAAAAGGTTTGTTTATTACCATTAACTCAATAAAAGCTCTCACTGAATTTTATTATGACCTTGGTACTTGTTAAGTCTAGTTGTTCAAACATAGATATGAAAATGAATTCCTTAGTAATGATAGATTTTAATCACATAGAGTCTTCATAAACACTTGATTTAATTTTAAAGAAGTTGAAGCATCAGCTCTTTGAGGTTCTGCATTGTATTACTCTTCCATCACCTAAAATTCAATGTTTATTAACAGAAGGTATGGTTAAAAGCTACTTATTTCTTATTTGAAATGGTCAAAGTGCTGGTGTTAAACTATAATTACCTGGAAATTTAGGTGAAGGAAAGAATTATCCTGTAATGAAGGGAGGGGGTACAGTGAGTGACCTGCTGCCTACTCATGAAAAAAGTAGCAGGGAAATGGTTTGCCCTCACTATAAAAACTAAGAAGTCCGGTTGAGATCATGGTTGAGATCCTTTCCACCTTGCCGTGTTAAATGGTTCCTGGTCTCCCCTCCAGATGCCAGTGAAAGATTTAATTATACTGTAGTGATGGTAGCAATCATAAAGCAATGGCTACACTGACATTAAAGAATGATTACAGTCTTTATCTTTCTGTGGGTTAAAGAAGAGTTGATGCAAAAGTTCACAGGGAAGCTGGGTGGTTTGAAGAGCTGGTAATGGAACAAGGGCTGGTCCTCAGCTGAGCTGCAGCATCTGCATGTTGCTCCAACTCAACACCAGGCACAGAAATGACAGGAATAGGGCAGGGAAAGAAGGGGAATCATCAGGGGTGTTTTAAGCTCTGAAAGGTTCTGAGTGAATAGTTCAGCTGGAGAAACAGACTTTTTACAACTAAAGGGATGAGGGTTTAGAAAATACATTGTAAAATATATTATGTATGTTTCATTTTTTGATAGTGTCTATACTCCTATGGAATTACTGTATGTGGATTTTTTTTTTTTTACTCTCTATTGATAAAATTGACTAAAATAAGGTGCTAAAAATGAACTCTTGGGGATAGCTATGAAAGAAGAAATTACACTTTGTTTATGACTGAGGGATGAGGCTGCGTGCAAAGCTGATCCAACAGAGGTTTTTCATTGCATTTAATTTCAAGTAGAGAGGTTCCACAGCATGGCTCTGATGTTTACTGTGTAAGTACTTTATTTTACTACAGCAAGTGTATTATTGTCTATCACTCCTCTTATTTTCTGTCAACAAGGTCAATATTTCCCCCATTGGAAATCACATACCACCTCTGTGATTGCTGTAGCTTTTATGAAAGTGCAATGCTAAAGTAGTATCTGTGCTATTAGAGACTGTCTTGGCAGCTGTAAGTTGGGGACAGTCTGTAAGGAAAAAAAAATTCCATTGTCTCCATGGGACTGTTCCAATTTGACATCAGTGGGAATCTTTACCCTTTTTTGGTGTCCAAGAGAAAAAAAAACCAAACAGCTGTCACTGGATGTTCAATAGCATGTGAAACTGCTAATTTTGAAATCCTGCAATCCCCTCATTAAAAAGCGCAATTTTAAAAGAAGGAAAAACAATAATTATTTTGTTTGAATGGTTTTAGAGTTTTCAGTCTGAACATTTTCTTTAAAGATTCTTTGAAATTTTAGTCAGAAAAGATCTGATACAATTAGTGGGAATATTATTTGGAAAATGCATTTATGTGTCAAATCATATTTAGCAGAATTTGAATGAGACAAGTTCAAGTCTGATGGTGTATCCTGTGGTGCTCTTCAAAAAATATTAACCACCTTTATGCTGTATAAGTGCAAATGATTATTCCAGGGTATATTATTATACTGCGCTGCTCCCGTAGCTACAACAGTACTCAGTGTACTGTAAATGATTGGGAAAATACTTCTCTACACAATAAGAATCGCACTATGGTTTTAATTAAGTGATCCATTTCAGTAGAATATGGATTTCAACTGGATAATAGTCCCTATCAGCAAGATACATGCTAATTCATAGGCGGGAAATTATAGAAAATAAGCATCCAGGCAAAGTGGTAAACCATTAGCTAGTCACAATGCTCAGTGTCACTGACATTATTGCTATTGTATCTAACAATTCACATAGAAATAAGAACATAATAAGTAAGAGACGACAGTGGCAGGCGGACCCCACGTTGGAGTAGGGGACTTGTAACAGCTCTGAGAGTATAACAAGATCCCTTTTGATTTGGCCTCAAATCACATACCTTTTAGTCCTGAGGCAGCCTGAAACCACTCTCTTGTACATTTCTACCAAATTTGGGTAGTCCTGGTGTTGTCCTAAAAGTGGATTTGTTACCTGGTGTGCAACAGACCAATCTCACACACTCAGCAGAGATACTGCTTTATTCTGCGCAGGGTGCTCGGTGGACTTTCCACAGATCAAGCACGCCAGATTCATCAGGTGCGTCCCTTTTATACAGTAACAATTGCATCTAATTTATTCAACTACTCCTACCTAATACATACTGAAACTATCTAATGCATATGCGTAGGATTACGTTAACCATGACACCTCAGATGCCTTCTCTGCATGAGCGAGGGTCTCAGGTGGTCTTCGGTGGTCGTTTGAGGAGGTATCCCCTCCTCACCTTGACCGCTAAATCGCTCTGTATCGGGTCAGTGGTTCATTTTCCTGCCAAGAAGGTTGCACTATCACTCAGGAAGGATAGAAAGGATCAGAACTGATGCTCCAGGTGAGGCACCATTAAACAGGGAGAATAGAAAGGATCAGAATGATCTTGGCTACCTAACTGAATTTAACACAGGACTTTCTAATCTACCACAGGATTTTCTGTATCTGACATCACTGATACTAGGGAAACATCCGAGATCAGTACAAATGTCCAAAGAAGCTGTATAGATTTCTCCTGGTTTTTCTGTGTAACGGTAGCATGTCTACCAAAGAGCGATTATAATGGAGCAACGAACCAAGACACCAGCTTGGGAGAACGCAATCAGGCTGAAGACAGAAAGAAATGGAGAAGCAAAACAAATTGAGCGGCAGACATGGTGCACCCCTTAGCATCACGGGAGGCTGTTTGCTCTGGGAGCCGGGCGTTAAAGAAGCCTAGCTATAAAGTTAACTAGACATTTGCCTTCAACAAGTACGTGCAAACTCTCTTCTTTTTCACTGCCAGCTCTCCGAGCCAGGTCTCTCCCTTAGGAAATGCAAGGCACAGCCGAAGGGCCAGGGTCACCCCCCACCTCGCTGTCACCTCGTTGGGTATGGCTGTCGTCCTGGCACCCGCGGTGGGGGTGAAAGGTAGCCAGCTAGTCCCTTGCCATTTCAGGAATCCTCCTTTAATTTCCTGGGTTCACCGAAATGCAGAAAAGCGGGCTGACCCTGAGGTACCGGCAGTTGGGCCTCCCCTGCTGTGAGGCCTTCTGACGCCCGCCGGGCCTCGGCCCTTCGGCCTCGGCCTGCCCGGGCAGGTGAGAGAGGGAGAAGGGCTCAGGGCCTTCGGAGAAGGGACCCGGCTGGGGCTTTGCTGCAGAGGAAAGGGGCTGTGCCTTTTTTTGGAGAAGGGCTGGGGTCCCTCTCGGGGATCTGGGGGTGGTGGTTAAACAGGAGTCCAGTTTGGGGTGGGGGATGCAGGAGGGGAGGTCTGGGAGAGGTCGGGCCCGGGGCAGAACTTGGAGGAACTGTTGCTGCTGGATTAGGTCTGCCTTCCCTCCTCTTTTTTTTTTTTTCTTCCGTGTGTCTTTCAAGAAAGTCTGTTTACAATAGGAGGCACTGACATATGTTTGTTTTTACAAATGCGATAAACAAGTCAGATGAGCTGTTGTAACACAATTCCCTGTAAACGGTGGAGGGAAGGGGGCTGAGTTAAGGTTGTGCAGAGAGTCGAACCTCTGCCATTTTTTTATCTCTGATTGACTTTGAGAGCACGGAGCATGGTTTTAAGCTAGTGTTTGTCAAGTACGGTGTGTCACCTCCCTCCCCAGTCCACGTTTGGCGTTTCCTGCACCTGAGCTGGGGTGCAGTGTGGGCCCCGCAGCTCTCCTCAGACAATCTGCAGATCAGAAATAACTCTGCATGCTAAGTCTAAACCACTGGCTGCTTATATGGAGAGCTTTCTAATTGCAGGCGTATTTGCAGCTGCTTATCAGAAAATGACTGACGGATCTTTTCTTCCTTGTGTTTTGGATAGTACCAGGTTGCAGTCCTTTTATAGCATATTTAGTAATGGATTCTGGAGAAGGAGACTGCTGATAAAATTGTTTATTATGCAGTAATTTGTTAAACTCTTCCCTGACTAAGCTCAGCAATGGATCTGCAGGTATTACAAATGTGTGTAAGATTTTCTGCAGATTTGGAAATTAGAAAAAAAAAAATTAAAGATCATTAGTTAATAACAATGTAAAATAATTTTGTTCCAGTTTAAGTACAAAATCATCAGCGCTAATAAGATTGGCATGCCTCTGTGGCTATTAATGAAGCAGGCCAATATACCTTGTTCTTGGAGTTAGACCTCTGTGGAAATGTATGAACATTAT
Source organism: Haliaeetus leucocephalus (assembly GCF_000737465.1). Lineage (NCBI taxonomy): Eukaryota > Metazoa > Chordata > Aves > Accipitriformes > Accipitridae > Haliaeetus > Haliaeetus leucocephalus. The sequence continues at coordinate 5,907,571 of NW_010973013.1, read as the reverse complement.
GTTAAACTCTGGAAGGGAAATGTAATACCAGCAGCAGTAATCGCACACTGTTTCATGATTCAGGCACAAAGAATTCTGCTCCATATGATAATGAGAACTTTGAACCATATTGAATCTACTATTGTCCAGTAAATATTTTAAAGAAACAGTGTACTATTAGGTTTTGTATGGTTACTTTAAGGAACAACAGGTATATTGAAATTTCTGAACTGCACTTCAAGTCTGTTTGCAGGGTATTAAGTCAGCAGTGAGATTTTCCTCTTTGTCCCAAGTTAAAGGTAATGTTTTATGCTTGGCCTTTAAAAAAGGAAGTTGTTTCTTTAACATAAGCAAAACCAAGCCCATTGAAGAGGTGGCTGTAAGCACCAAAGAAGGTGAAATAAGCAAAATGTTAGTAACTTTGGAGAACAGCTATTTTTATTAAAGACTGTGGTTTGACACATTCAGATTTTTCTATCTGCCAACATGTTTTTGAGATTTGCTTGTTTTTTCTTAGCAACCGAAGTCACAAATAGGTAGACAGGATGAAGTAGCTTTTATTAAACACTGATTAAAATATATAATACTCTTTCGAATGAAAGAAATAATGACCATGTCTAAAACACTCTCCTCCTGAAAAAGGGGCTAAAGCATAACAACTTCTGCTGGTGTAAGTTGACTTGACTGAAGTAAATTCAATCGGCATCAGACAAGCTAGACCGCAGTCTAAGGTAATCAGGAATACAATGAGCCATGCCAATTACACATGACAAGAAGTAATTTGTATATAGATCACTTTCGTTAACTGGACCAATTTTGATTCTGGTAGTAGCTTAGAGACCTGATTTTGTTCTCATGCCAGTGTAAGTTCCTTGCTTTTGTTTTTTTGACTGGCAAAACTAAATCCAACATACACCTTATATCTAGAGACAACTGTGAGTCTCCCAGTATCAAAACACACTGTAAAATGACATAGGACAGCTTGTCTGCAGCCTTGCCGTGGGTGGTCTGCTTCATGGAAACTACTGTGGACTAATATTTAGGAAAAAATGTGCATATAAAACTAAGTACGTTCCAGGCTTTATCTGGAAAAGGCACTTTTCTACATCAAGTGAGAAAGACTGTTTTCCACCACCGGCTCAGAAGATAGAGCACGTTACCATCTCCTCATGCTGCAGGTAAATTATTTCCTCAGTGTGATATCCAGCCTGTCCTGAGGAGTAACTGAAACAATCAAAAATGTCCTTTGAATTAATAAAATACAGTAAGAACTGTGAAGCTCTGTGTAGCAAAGCAAAAATTTGTATCCTGGGCTAGCAAGACAGAAATCTTTGTTTTTGTCATTATGACGAGAAGAAGTGCAGGCCATATCTTCTGCGTATCTTCAAGACCTGTGTATCAGGTGTGTCACTGGAATATAAATTGTCATTAAGTAGATTGGCTAGGAGAGGTCTCATTTTTAGTAAAGGGTGACACAGGATAGGGTGACTCCTCAATACGTTTCCCCTCTACCTTCACAGGAGTGTTAGTGTTTATTTTAACCCTCTGAATTTTGTGAGATAAGGGAAGAGTTAATTTGTCTGAATGATATTATATCTGATAATGTGGATCTGAGACCTCAGGGAATATATAGTTGCATAAAGGTGGCAACTGCAAAGCAGAAACACACTGTTCACTTTAATCGATATTCCTGAGGGTAAGTGCTGCCCAAAGCTCTGGAGGACCAGGTGTGCCTGAAGTTAGCTAAGAGTTTACTTAGTCTGTCAGAACATCAGTGATGCTTATATTTAGAGATGCTCTCTTTTATTAAGGAGTCTCATTCTGGCTTGTATATTTTGACTGCGTCTAAGATATATTTATGGTTTACTGTAAATGTTTTCACATAAATTTGTCAGCTAGCAACAGTAAAATCAATGAACTCTGGTGATTGCTATCAGCTCCCCGTAAAAGCTGTTTGGGGTTTTTTTTTTTCCTTTTTCTCTTAATTGCAATGATGTGGGTTTGAGTCTTCTTGAAAACCCTGGAATAACAGAGTATTTATGTTATCTTTCACATAAAATTATTTATATGAATGAAGGCTTCTTTAATAGAAACTTCTATGAAAAGCTCTAAGTCAAAACCCGAAGCCTAGAAATTACTTTAAAATACTTTCACATTTCAAATAGCTTCCTAACTGTCAGTAAATATAACCAGACCATATTTCAAACGTTGCCAAACAATTTTAAAATTTTGTCCTGCTTTCTTACTCAAATGAAGCTATGCTTATTTTAAATATATCTTTGATATGTTTCCCAGGCTTATTATAGAAAGGTTTAATTTTCTTTTGAGTATTTTTTTCAGGCACCTCATTTAAAAACTGAAACAGCATTTTAGTTATTTCCTGTGGAGTTGTGGCCCCGATCAGTGCTTTTTTGCTGTAGTAATTAAACTGTGGATTTAATTAAACTGTGAATGGAGTTAAAGGAGAATTTATTACAGAAATTTGTGCCACAGTTGCTGACTGCTTCTTGATGCAAGCAGTGGTCCTGTGCTTGCTTACTATTGAAGCTGGTCTTCTGCCAAACCTATTTTCAGGTATGGGTCTGACATCCACCTCCTTAATGGCATTCCCCTCTTCCAAAATGTAAGTTGTTTTGACCACTGATGCCACAATAAGTGATAACTAGCTGTGGAGTTGGCACAGATAAATTTTCTTCATTGCCAGTTCACTTGACTTGATCAGACTATGTTGGAAGTTCTTAAGTAGCAAATTCAAGGTTTGAAGAATTATTTTCCAGCAGTTTTATTACAAAAGCATTTAGGAAGTGGGTGACAGGTCTTGATTTCTTTTCTGTCTTGTAACTGTGAAAGACCTGCTTTTTGTTAATGTTTGGTGTTCATTGCCGTAAGGCAGTTGCTTTGAAGTGAAGGACTTAGCAGCAACAGCTAGCAGGTATTCAGGTGACTTTAGTTCAGCTTTGGCTGCGGTGCATAGCGTAGCCTGCTGAGTAGGAGCTCTAAAAGCCTGGTCACTGGAAATGTAGGGCATAGTAATGCAAGAGGAATTTAGACTATCAGTGTCTAAGCTTTGTAAAATTCTTAGTTTATTAATTGGAGCTCAGGTTGCCTAGAATCATGTTAGAATACATGCAGCATGTGACAAGACTGTGTGGGAGTGTTGGATGAATGTACTGTAACATCTGGAATGATATTACTGTCCTGAAAGCAGTGAGATTTTACGTAATGTCAGTGATCAGCAGTTAGTCTAGTTGTCAAAGGCTTGTGGTTGGGTAATCCTGTATGTTTACTCACGGTGAATGGAGTTTTTGAGTTGGGGGTAGAGGGCTTGTTTGTTTGGATTTTTTCCCCCCAGTCATTCTTGGTCATAGTGAGAAGGTTCATGCAAGTGTCTCCTGTTTCTCATATGTATTGAGACTGCAGAAGGAGAGATTTGACTTGCAATAGATTATCCCACTCATTGACTAATGAACCGAATCCTTAATGGAATTGTTTGAGAGAGGAAAATGGGAGTTTAATCCTGCAGGCCCAGTGCTTGCCTGAGTACAGGTATGACACATGACTGAAGGTGATTTATGAAGGAGTTAGAAGCACATCAGAGGGGATGGGGTCTGGAGAATTAAAGACTGTTATAAATTCTGATTTACCTGCATTTCAGTAAACTTGACAAATAGCACTGAAGTCTGTTCACTTCTCAGGGGGACTTTCTGGTTTGTTTCCCATCAGATGTGCAAGACCTAACCAGACTTGTAACAGATCAGCAAATACGATCTAACGTTTGAAGAGGAGATCTAGAGCAAAGTCCCCTGAACTCTTCTGACAGAAAACTGCTATCTTGCAACTTGCAGGTTGCAAGACTCTCTTTTGGAGAGTCGTGCTTTTCTATGCTGTGGGGTCTACCCTTATTTCCTAATAAGCTATTACTGCATCGTGTGCATTCTTTCCACTCTCTCTGACAGGGAAACCAGGGGTAAAGCGCTGAAAGTTGGCCTGAACCAGGTGAGCTTGAACTGAAGAACTTTTAGGAGCATGGTGTGCCTCAGCATAGACCTCGCTTTCAGATGAGAATTTGGGCCAACTGTAATGAGAGTGTTAAGTGACTAATTGTGAAAATTAAGGACCTACTGGGATTTTCAAAATCATTACATTGTCTACTGCTAGCTTTACAAATCAGGCCCTGGACCTCAAATTTGCATTTAGGTGCCTAACTGTCATGGAAATCAGTGGAGCCTGAACATGAGCATGGCTAACAACAGAAGTCCACTCCTGGATTCTGGGTTCTTCCCCCCACCAGTTATTGCTATTAAAACTATGTAGCTTAAAAATACAAATAGCTGTCTGAAAGCTTGCAAGGTTTTGATGTGAGTTGTTTTAGGCTACATGAGACATCTAACTTGCATGCTCTGAGTAGCCCATAAAAGTGTTAAAAGGAAACTGAAATGGTTAGTTCTGGTCCATTGATTCGCACCAGTTATAAACAAAGTAGGCTAGTGACAACAGTTGCCCATTCTACCCCATTCCCCTGAGTGTTGACTTCTACTGTGGAAGACAGCAGGTTTTCACCTCACCTTTAATCTTTAGATAATGCAGAACTTTTGCTTCCTAAATCTGTATTTAGGTCCTTGCATTTTAGCAGTCTGATTCTAAGAAATGCTGAACAGTTTCACTTCCTAGGGTAGTCCTGGCTGAATTTTCAAAGATGCTGAGCATCTGCCACTTTTTTTAGAAACCAACTGTAAACACATAGTATTCAAAACCTTTGGTCTGCCCATAGTGCAATGTGTGGTACTGGGTGACATGAAGGAAAGGTGGATGTCTGCTTTGGCTGGGTGTTCTTTCATAACAGAAAGAACATGATTCTTATTTTGGGGGTTGTTGAAGTATTTTGCTTTGTGCAGCATAATAGGAGGGAAAAATAGTTTTGGGGCTTTCTCTATTAGGTGAAAATAACTATTGGATGTCTGACTGGCTTGATTAAAAGAAGTGAGACAATCTACAGTGCAAAAGAAACCAGGAAATTGCTTTGCAATGTTATTATATTACTGAGTGAAACATTTTGCTTACAGTAGTGACTAAGGAATTTTACATCATAGTGATTTTGTGTTCTTTTTAAATTATTTTTAACCTTGTTTAATTAAAAAAATAAATCTATATATTTGTTAAGATGCCACAATCTGTTTTATTCTAATTTGATTTGGTAATTAAAACCAATAGGGAGAAACAGGTAATGTATTGGAATATGAATATTTTTCTTTGATTAAAATTGTGGTGCCACAGTGTATAATAGAAACTTAATTTAGGGTAGTATCTAGATAATGTGTCAGATCTGTAACTGCTGGCTACAGGAACCTCTGGTGTAAATTGTTGCAGCTCTACTGATTTCATTGGTGCTAACTCAGAAGGCATCAGCTGACAAGGTAGAGAAAAATGGTCTGGAAGTGTATCAGGTTTTGAAAACGAAATCATCCAAGAAAGCAAGCAGAAGATACTGGTTATGAATTGATGATTAGGCAAGTGGTTTAGATGAAGGGTTTGGCGTTGCAGAGGGTTTGGAATTTTTTTTTTTTTTTTTTAATTCTGGAACTTTGAGGAGAGAGGCATCAATACTTTGGATCCTTTATTTCAATAGATGGCTAATTGATTTTTAGGGTAGAACTAGAGTGGGAAGACAACACATGGGAGCATTCCTTGTAAAATCACTATGAGAGGTAGGAGAATAGCCTTGGCGCCAAAGGACACAGGGAGAAAGATTCCTTGATTGGCAAAATGCTAACGGAGGGGTCTAGATGTTAAGCAAGTGGCACTGGAAATCCTTGTTTGTGAGCTTAATTGTGACGTTATTGGTATGACGGAGGTCTAGAAAAGACACATGACTGCAGTGTTGAAATTCATGGCATAGAAAGCATCAAGTGGGAAAACAAGTCAAACTGTTGCTTTTTGTCATGTATAAGTTAGAAGCAAATGATCTTGAAAATTTAGAATTGAATCCCAACAAGCAAAATGTGGTGTAATGGTACATAGTGCTGGCAGCAAATCAGCAGATAGTTGTTAAGGAAAGCATTTAGCTTAGATCTGTCCCTGAAATATAGGAAACTGTCCTCTAATAGCACTGGAGGTGTCTTGTAGTATGCATTTTACCAGCCCTAAAATATTGGTGTAGCTTAAGTAAGTCTGGCATCCATACCAAGGGAATGCTTGATGTGAGACTTGATTGATAAAGAATTTAAGGAGTGGAATATATTGAATGCTAATCTACATGGATTTGCAAGAAATAGACCTTTACAATTTAGAGGTTTTTTGAAGTTCAGTTTTTTTAGGTTACATGTTTGATTGATAAAGGCGTTGGTGTAAAGTCTGTAATAGGTGTTGTGAGAGTCCAATATTCTCAGACCAGGTTCTTTTAGGTATTCCATGCATGGAGAGTGTAATGTTTAATGTCAAACTTATTTTAAGATATTTGATGTTACATGTGATTTTTGATTTAGCAGAGTGATACAAAATATACTGAAAACACAATATAAATGTAAATTACACTTAGAAAAATATAACAATTGCAATAAGCAGTACTCACAATACCAGTGTGGTTCTGATTACCAGTCTTAACAGTATGCTCACTGTCAAGATGCTGGGCATCCTCAATTGCCACGAAAGAGTACATGGGTTGAAGCCAGCTTAAGCCTGTTGCTCTGTTTGAAAGTCTGTTGTTAGTTATGTTTTGTACTCTGGTTGAGCCGCAGATTCACTCCCCCCATCCTGGTCTGGCCAACTCAGGGAGACATTTACACCACCAGTTGATCCACTCAACTGTTGATAGCTATTTATCTTAACCAAAGGCCACCCTCTGGTCCCTTTTGTGTTGAGATAACGTCAGCTTCTTTGTGTTCTCTGAGCTTCCTGGGCACATCACCATTGCCCATCTCCTCTGAGTGTTATTCCATTGTAGGGGTTCATTCAGCCACTCACTTTCTACCCTTAAGGGTTTGGTCAGTCACAGATGTCTGTAGGAGTTTGAACTCTATAGCCCATGGCATTATGATTAAAAAATAGTATTTCCATGGCTCATGCTAAATAGGATAAAACAGGCTAATGCGTCTCAAAATATAATTGTAAACAGACGGTTATTTTTACACATCTGTGTTTCTGGTGGGGTGCCTAGAGGGACTGACTGCTTTTTAACCCTAAGGTATTTTACATTTTTGTTTTAATCTGCAAGCAAAAATGCAAAATCATCACAAATTCAAGATTGCAGACAGCTCCAGTTTGGGAGAAGTGGGTCAGCAGCAAAGAGAATAAGCTGACTGCTCTGAGTAATGCTGAATCACTTGGAAAGGCGGGTACAAGGAGACAGTGTTCAGTATGGCCAAGCATAAAATCAGGCTTGTAGCAAGGAACACTGAACACACATCGGGCATGGGAATCTCTGGCCTGTGGAAAAATTTAAGGGTACAGACCAGCTGAAAAGGACTTAGAGTATGACCTTGAAAGCTAATATAACAGTTGAATTTAAGAGCAGATGAATACAGGATTGAAGTGGACAAAGTCACAGCACTTGTCATCCTGCAGTCAGGGTAGCGAAATGCAGGAGCAACTCATCTCTTAGTGTGTTCTCCATTGCCAGAAATTTTCATCAACAGTGGCTGTTTCTCAAAAAAAAATACCTAGTTCAGATTCATTTGGGAAAACGTGTTTTTGCACACCAGCTGAGGCCCCACACCTCTCATCAGTCAGACCTGCTGCGTGAAGGAAAACTTTTTCTCACTTGTTTTGTGAAAGTGGTGGGCAAGGTAACCCTTACAGAGTGGTTGAATAGCTATTTTTGCTTACTAGGGCACTACAAAGCAAATGGAGTATTCCACAATGTCTCCTAAGGGTGTGACTTTGCTGTCAAAATTTACATGATATGTCAAATGAACTCCATCTCTGCAGTATGGAGATTTGATTAGGTTTTGCACATTATCATAGGGAAATCCTGGTTGTTGTGCTGTTTTTTGGGTGGATCATCTTTCCAGTGTTCACTTCTTTCTGCTGTTCCTAACCCATTAGTCTCTTTTTATAAGCTGTTAGATGCCATGCAGAAATAATTTCTTCTATCTAGTTAAAGAGCTATGTCACACCTATTGCAGACAACCGATGCTCTGCTTTCCCTCCTTCTTTTTCTATTCTTCAAACTGCTTCCATCTAGTTGTCATCACTAAATTATGTTCAACTGAAATAACACTTTTATTTGCTACAAGTTCAGGTTTTTTTCAGTTTCTTCTTTGCCAACTTATTTGGTCAAATCTCTAGTGTTATGTGAAAACCAACGCCTCCTATTGATAATATTTATAACTTTAATATGCAGTGCTGCAACCATTTTAGGAATTTAGGATTATTACCTTTGAAGCCTCTCCTCTGGTCAGATAGTGTGTGAATACTGAAGTGCATCTTAGTGAGCTTTAAAACCTGCTAGGTTTTTCATGTACAAAATTTGTGAGAATCTTTTTGTGTCCCTGCCACAATTATGTTCAGAATGAGGGTGTATATATATATATATATATATATGAATGAAGGTTGATAGTGCTTGATAACTTCTAGGTGGGGATTTATATTCATGTACGTATATAAACACAGAAGTATCTGCACATAAATATGCATCTGTGAGAATGGCATTTGTTAAATAAAGCATGCAGCAATCTATAGCTGTAGGGAGATAGCACTGCTATCTGATGAGGCTAATGGCTTCAGCACTGTGTTTTGTTAACAGCTTTTGGTTCCTTTCTGAGCTTCTTAAGAAAAAGAAAGCATCTGATTTCACATCTTTCATGAGAGAAGTGTATTGATTTCTTTCTCCTTAGACTCTTTCTTTTCACAGTTTTTGGGCGGTTGATCAAAATACTGGTGAAAGCAGAATCTTTCAACCTTCCTGTGAGTCTCTTGGCACCTTAGGCTAACCAAACCAACTCAGAAATTTGGCATCATGAGTAAATGTTTGTATATTATTGTGCATTTTATATACATAAATATATAAATATATATATAAAATGTTGCTAACTTTTTGTGACTAAGTGACCAAGAAAAGTCAAGGTAAAGACCTTTTTATTAGTTAGTCTTTCCAGGTGAGTTTGTGTGGAAAGCTTATCTGCATGTGTTCAAAGTGTGTGTTATCAAGAAGTATTGAATGGGCATCTTTCAAATTTCAGTAAAGATATATAATAAAATCAAAGTTCTTATGGCAAAGGCAATCCTTGGTAAAGCTATAACTGACAAAAGGCTACATAAAGTACTCGCTTAGAAATATGTTGCTGTTTTCTAATCAGTGATAATGGGAAAGTTAGGATTTGTCTTCACACAAATTTACACTAGATCGCTACATTGGTTAAAGTAAAGCGAAATAAATTGTTGTGGACAGACTTAGCTAAGAAAGGCTGCTCCTAATTGAATTGAGCTATACTGAAAGTCTGGCTTTAATGGAAATAAGAGGTTCCACATACTTGTTTGCAGCAATTTAGCTTATGTAGTTTAAAATTTAACAGAAGCAAATTATAGTGTAGATGGCCTTTTATAGATTTGAACTATAACCATGGGAGTAGACTCTCAGCTGGTGATATATGCCTGCTGAAGTTTTACCGCATTCATAGTGGTATCTGCAAACTCTGCCTCCTTTCCCAGGTATTTTGTGCTACTTTTACTGAATGCACACAGTGGGGATAGGTGAATTCCCTGTGAACCGTGAGGTTTGACTTGGTACCTAGGGAGACTTAATTGCCGTTCCAAAGCTGTGTTTCAAATGTTTCAGCGTTGTGCCTCCTCCTGATGAGGACAGATTGCAAACCCTGTCCTTTTGCACCTGTGCCCATTGTCCCTGGAACACCCTGTTGCAATTCTGCAGGATGGAGTTTCATATATTTAAATGATGGGCACCAGTATATTGCCCGGTGGATTGGGAACCCTTACATAATAACAATTTTTTGAGAGTAGCGTTGGCAGTTACATGCATCTGCTCCTATGAATAAGCAACCATGAAATTGGTTTGTTTAATTAAAAGCAACTCCCAGTCCTCCAAAACAACCACCCTTTTACAAATGCAGAAAGTCTTTAACAGAAAGGCAGATGCATGTGTTTATCAGCTTTCCCTAACTCTGCAAGCCTTGTAGACCTATGAAAAATAGTTTATGTATATGTATTTACAGAGGTGCTAAGGTACTTAACTGCATGACTGTTGCTACTTTCCACAACAGCTGTAAGAGTGGTAGAAATTCATATGTGTGCAGTAAAATACTGATGCTGGTAACTTCTTGCATGTAAGAGACATCCTGTGATGTCAGTGGAAGGTCCTGGCGATACAGAGGACTGTCAGGGCGAAGCAGGCTCGCAGGGTTAGTAGTGTGCACATGTAAATGTGGAGAAAGATACCGTATGAATTTGGGGGGTTTTTTGGGGTTTTTTTTGGTTTGGTTTTTTTTTTTTTTTTAATTTTTAGAGAACACAGAACATTAAATTAGATTTGGACAGTGTTTGAATATGCAAAATATAAAATATAAATAATATAAAGTCAGTAGCATCCTATACTTTATAGAATAATGTATCCTTATACAGGCTCAGAATGACTGTCGAGGGCACTCACAATGCCTCCACGTAGAGGGAGGAGATACCATGAAAGGAGCAGTTTAGGCATCTGCACAAATGTTTCAATCAGTTACTTAGTTGCGATTACAGCTGTCAGTTGTATAGTTTAAAAATACATTACTGAAGCTGTAATGCCCTCCTTGGTTTTAATCATTTTCGCCAAAGCAAATCCCACTCCAGAGGTTTGTCTGCTCTAACAATGCATTTGATACAAACTTCCCTAAGGCACCAAGCAAGATGGGCAACCAATTTGGAAATTATAATAATCCAGTCAAAGTTAAGATTGCCTTGTTCTGTTGGGACATTATAAAATTTGAACCATGTACATACATCTAAAATAAATTAGCTGTGGGTGGTTGCTGGAGTTTTATCACTCTAGGGAACTCTTTCTTTAAATTTGAGATACATTGGACTCCTATTATCTGGTAATGCATTAATTTCAGTGGCATATATTTTTAGATTAATATTGGTCTCAAAATTATTTAGTATTTGGGATAAAATGGGGTCATAAGAAGACAGTTTGAAAGGCAAAGGATATCATTATTATTTTAGAGTCCATGACCACTGGCAATGAGATACTTGCATCTCACCTCTGTTTAAAATACCTGCTTCACTGTGAAGGAGGTTACAAAAAAGCATCACTTAGGTGACCAATGCTGATGGTCTCTGCTTGTCATTTCTAAGCAATTTTAAATATATGCAATACATTATAAAGTATATATATATATTATTTTTTTTTCTCTAAAAATATGGTTATTTAAAGCCCTGTATTCCCTAAGCTGGTGTATGTAGTCTCTGTGTCGTTCCAGTGTGGGGCTGCAGAGAAGCCCCCAAATCCTGGAGCCAGTTCAGGGCCTAAATCAGTCAAATCGGCAAGGGAGCAAACAACAGTTTGAAGGACTTGGCAGCTAGCTGTAATATTTTATTAATGTTCTTTTTACTGTCTCATGGTTTGTGTTATATGTACATACTGAGAGGTATGCCTGAAGGATGGTGGTTCTGTTAACCCGAAAGAAACGTGAAAGCTTTGATATACACTCAAGCTGCATCTAAACCAACCTGCAGGTACGCACGTTGGTGTGACCCTGGCTCATGTTCTCCTGATCAACTAGTGGTTCCCATCCGTTCCCCAGGAAAGTAGTGCCAGTTCACATCTGCCATAAATTCAGGATATGGCTAGGGTATATCTAATTTAAATACAACCTCTAGGACTAGTCCTAGTCCTGTGACCTGTGATGAAGACTTCTGATGACTCCTAGAAGAGAATGACATGGAATTGAACTTGGTGTTCATTCTTGGAAAGTACTGACCCCTTTCTGGGTTCTATCAGGCACCTGTTGAATTGTAGGAGGATTTCAGGCTATTTCAAAATGTTACAAGATCCAGACAGTGAATTAGACAGAGGTTATTAGTGACAATTAAAAGGAAACAAAGGAGAAAACTGGAGGGACATAGATCTAGGCAGCAAAATAAATAGCCTGCTTGGGGGCAAACAGAAGGGAGTAAGATGATGGTTAGGGAAACGAGACTCAATAATTGTTGTCTTTTTGTTGGTTTGGTTTTGTTAATGTTGCACAGACCAAATTATGGTTGAATATACTGACAAAGAACTTTTCAAGCTGGGAGAGGGGGGAAAAAAAAAAAGAGAGGGAGTCAGTGCGAACATGGAGAAAAGGGTGCAGCTGTCTATGAGAAGCAGATACCAAAAGAGAAAACTAAACATCAAGTAGCAGCAAAAAGCATTGCTGGGTATTTGTTTGCTTTTGAGGCAACTAATGAAGTGCTGTGGAGCATGAGAAGGAGCTGATGATGGAGAGGGGTAAAGTGTAGGCAGGAGTCAGTGGGGCTAATGACCTAATAACTGCAGGGAGAGGAAACAAAAGATATTTAGGAGTAGAAGAGACAGGATGAGATATGAGATGGGGAGCTCTGAAAGAAGAAGTTGGTGCAGGCGCAGAGCTTCCCAAGAAGTGCTCAGCAGCTGTGTGAGGAATGGAAGGCAACAGCAGCCGATGAGAAATGAAGTACGGCTTAGGTCCTAGGTGTGTGTTTAGGGTATGTGTGATAAATTGCCTTCATTTGTCCAACCATCCCGTCTCGCAAAGGGCAGCACAGTCATTTTCTCTTGCTGTTAACTCTGCATTTCTCACTGGAGTGTCTCAGGGGAAGCGGGTCACCCTGTCTTCTGCAAGCTTCCCAACCAACCAACCGATCAAATGTAATCAGCGTAATCCCCTTCGCGCTAAAAACTGTAACAGGTCTTTGTGACAAATTTTCGAGTAGCCCTGTTACTCAAAACAGAAGTTTTCACCGAATGTAATGAGGATATTTTTGCACATTTACTATAGTTACTCCTTTTTTTCTTGGTGCTTTGTGATCTCTATGAGAAGGTAATTTTAGATGTACAATATCTGGCCTGTAAATCTCTTCCCAGATTATCTAAGCTCTTACGCATAATATGATTTCTGACACTTCTTGAGGAATTGTTATATTTTCTCTTTATTAATGATCTCAGTCTGCATATGAAGTTAATGTAATTAAACAAGCAAACCTGTCCCAGGTAGCTGGTTATCAGAAAGGTTTGTGCAACCTGGAATTGGTGGGTGTTTAAATTTTGTGTTGCTTACCTGGCTTCATACACTAATAAAGAAGTGAGTATCCCAGAGCTTCAGGCAAATTGGACCAAAGTATATATACTATTTTTTTTTCCCCATGTGCTCTCTGAAGAGTCTGTGTAACTGTGAGGAGCAGCTCTCCACGAAGGTGCCTTTAATACAAAGTCTCAGTGCATTGAGTTTAAATAAAGGCTTGCCTTTGGTGTGCACATCAACCCTCGCTGACAGGAGCACTCCATAATATGCAGCCACTGTAGCAATATGGTCAGATGGAAAACAACATAAAAGCCATAAAAACAGTTAATAAAGAAAGTTATTTAACATTAACCTTAAAGTATTTTTCAGGTTGAAGTATATTAAAGAGACTAGAGCCTTTATGTCCATTTGTGCAGAAAGAAGTTCGTTCCCAAGGGCCACCAAGTTAATTGGCTGCCAGGCAAGATCGTGAGTGTACGCCGCAGCAAAGAGGAATAGATGCAAAACATTCAGACTTCTGAGCCTGATAATCTTTATAGCCTCTTGCGAGATTAAAAGAGTTTGTCTTCATCCCATAGGAAATGGCACAGTGCAGCAGTATTTACACAATATGATCAGTATTCAGTATATTGTAAGGCAAATTCAATTCCACTTCATAAAGCTCTCACTGTGTGCTGCCATAATCAATAGGAATAGTACATAATAGTAAATATTATATATAAGTAGTTTTGCGTCTCTGTCAAGTGGCAGTGGGTGTCCAGAATCTTGCTGATTCACTTCCTAGTGTAAATACCGTAAGTTTTAACTATTTTTGTAAACCAGAACCTTAGGCTCTCAGGGAGAGTTAAGCTGCCTGTTCAGCAGTTCCCACCTATCACTTTCAGCCCAAGCGTCCCACTGTTTTCTAGAGAGCAAAATCAGCTCTGCTCCAAGACCAAGCTCAGGCTCAGCTCTCACCTTCTGTGTTCTGAGAATCACATCTCTGCAGACTTGAGTTACCAAAGTGAACTAACATGTTTTTCCAAGATTAAATATGTGTTTTCAAGCTAAAGACTGAGTAACAGTGACACCTGTACACTGAAATCTTTTTTCTTTCCTTTTTAGAAGCATTTTAAAAGCATCAGCTATCTATAATTTTTGTGTCCAAAAACTGGCCTCATCTTTCATGATGAAAGGGAAACTGATAAGAACAATTGTGCTTGGGGTGGTTATGAGCACTAGGAGGAAACTGCTTGGAGGCTATCACATTTTCTTTCACAGTAGAGAATTACACTGACGCAATTTGATGTAGAACAAACTTTGAACGTGCTGTTAATCCCAGTTTATTCCACAGCAATAAAGTTTTTGTGAGAGTCAAACCAGTTCACTGAAAGGAGAACATACACCATCTGTATTGTAGAAATACTCTACATGAACAGAAACGGAAGAGATTCTCTGGTTAGTTGAGAAAGGAGGTTAGATAGGGGGACAACAGAGAAGACAGTGAGAATGGCAAACTGTTCAACGAGTGGCTAAGGTAAATCAGGTGCCCTTCTTTGTAATGCAGAACCAAGATCAAAAGGTCTTAAAACTGCGTATTGTCTGCATACGACCTCCAATTTAAAGAATGGGTTGGATGTTTTCATACTTTGGGGGCTGATCTCTTCTTGCCTTCCAAGGAGACGTTGGTATAAAAACGCCATTTGAACTTGAAGCTCTAATTTATACATCATTAATTTGCTGCTTATTTCAGTGACAGCTGCATGAGATTGGTAGGGCTTTTACTTTTCCCAGAAATGTTGAGCACCAATCACTTCAAATGACATCAATGAAAATGATCAAGGACTGGTTTCCCTGAGAAGTTAATCCTTAATTTCTTTTGTAAAACATGGTTTTATACTCTGCAGCACAATTAATAAGTAAGAGAGTGGACCATTTATTTGATTTACCAAAAGGACTCTGATCATAAATTGTGATTCTTGATAAATTTGATGGAACTGAGGTACAGGCATGCCTTGCTACCTGTTGAAAATGTTTTCTTTTTGAATATTCTGGTGTAGGCATACCCTTGTGATAGAGCATGTGACAACAGTAGCTGATTTCTGATCTTTTATAGTTTGGGTTAAAGGGTATTTCTGGATGCAGCCTTTGCTGCCAGTATACAAAGGTCTTGTTTGCTAATATATCTTAGACTGCTGTTTCACTATTTCAGTGCCAAAACACAGTGACAGAAGTATACTGATGTTCTCAATTCATGTGTACCATGAATCACTTCTCAATTACTTGACTTCGAAAGAGGAAAGCAGGTTTCAGTAAAATAGACTGTATACTGAGTTAGGTCTTCCTGGTTTTCAGGGACCATTCCTCCTATTTTTTGTTTCTTTCCCCTTCTGACTTCTGTATGATTGGTGCTGAATGTTTGAGGTGAGCGTTTTTTTTGTTTTCTGCTGTGGCGTAGGTACTGAGTATTTGAATTTTTCAGATTCTGGATTTTTGCACAAGATGTACCCCATTATATTTTTATGACATTTATATGTACTTTATTGTTATTTATTTTTTGGACAGATAAGATGAAGAAAAGTGTTAAGGTAAAGGCTGAGGCTTAGTGTTGCGTTGTTACTGGCATTGAGCATCATTTAACATAATTTAAAATTTAACATAGATTTTTTTGTGTTTAGTTCTTTCAAAACCATCAGTCTTGCTGGCATGTTGTACAGCAGAGTTTCCTAGCCTTTCCTTTTCTATCCATAGGTGTTGGTAGGGACAGCAGTGCCAAATTTTGTGCCAGGATATATATTTTGAAGAAGGTTGCAGAGGGCTGGTTGGCTGTGTATCAGGGAAAGCAGTGCGTGTGCTTAGACTCGTTCCTGGGTCGTCCTTGGTGGTCATGGAGAGGAGGGTTTGCAAAGGCAGTGCTTGTTCCTCTAGTGCAGCAGGCAGGATCCGTCCCTCCGTGCATCCAGGCTCTAGGAGGCTCGAATTCAGTCCTCGGTGGTGGGGAGCAGCCTCCAACAAAAGCATGCGTGTGCTTTGAGGGGGATGTTGCTTCCTAGGCAAAGTCCTTGAATGCCTTGTGAACCTCAGTGCAAGAATATGGTCACGACAGCAGCTCCTGACCCTGTGCTGAGGGGGTGCAAGTTGTAGCTCTAAGAGTGAACAAAACTATCAGTACTTAGAGTTAGGAGAGCCACATGTGGTGATCTCCTGGCTTGACCGAAATCATTGTCAAAAATCAGCCTTTAACTGAATAGCTGCATTTCTTTTTAATGACACTGAGAAAAAGGGCAACGAAGAAGAAGAGGTAAATAGGTGGGCAAGATCATGCTTTCTTTCCCCATTTCAGCTACCAGCTGGAGCTGGAATCTTGTTCTAGTCTGTCGTAGCTAATTTGCAGTAGGGATAGATTTTTTTTAACAGCCATGAATAGCTGGCTGTTTTCTTTGCATTTTGGAGTGCCCCTAATGCAGCGGAGCACATATTTGTGCTCCATGGCACTGCGCTGTGCCAGCTGTGCGGTTCAGTGGTACCTGTGTAGCTCTGTATTGCTTCTGAACCCACTGCTTTCAAGTGCTCCCCCCACCTTATTCTGCTGTTCCATTCTTGAGTTACAACAACATGCCTTTTAAGTGACTGGCTGGTATATAAAATCTGTATTTCTTTACCCTTGTAAATCTTAAGTACTCAGTTGCATGTCTGTTTTGAAAATCTTATTTTTATAGTGGAGACTGACTGTCTTTCTTTAGCGATAATTTTTGCATTTTATTCCTGCTGCAGTCTATGAGAGAGAAGCCCATAACAGTGATACAGCTGTAGCCAATCAATATTTTTTAAAGTCTGGCTTGTTTATCATTCGATATCTGTGGTATTTTTTGCTTATTTATATGCACTTGTAATAGATTTAAAAATGTATTAATAATAAAAAGGAAAGTATTTGGCTTTGTGCTATGTTGTTAAGATACAGAGAGGTCGTGAAATCTTCTCATATACATGCAGAATATTTTTATCCACCACATTTGCAGAATGTTTTTTCATCTCACTGTGCAGGGCAATGGGTTGAGAAGGGCTGAAAACAAAACAAACAGCTCCCACAGGTTCTAGACCTTCCAGAAAACCGCAAGTCTGGTACCAGAGAAAGGTTGAAATGCATGTCTAAGGATTTCTGTTGCACTGTGTATTGTGCTTAGTTATACTGTTCTGGCATGTCACATTTCCATCATGTCTGATTTGATACAGCACACCCATATGTAACCAAAAGAAAACAGTATCACGTGGTTAGAAACCCTTCCAGTCTTTGAAAGTCGAAGATTTGTGATGTTGTTTACACTCATTCTAGTTTTATTAAAAACCAATGACTTTAATAACTCATTTTTTGTTTTCTTTTAAACAAACATGGGGGGTAATACAGCAGTCCAGAGTAGATACCCCTTACCTTCTGTTATCAGAGAAAGCCTTGCAGTGTCTCCCAGACCGTGGTGGTTTCATTTTGTATATAGCTTGCGACAGCACTTTGGAAGCTTTGTACCAGCTGGAACATAGTGACTAGCCCAAGGGGCTCTGCAGACAGAGCAAACACTTAAATGGCAGAGAAAAAAAACCCAACAATGCAAGAAAGAACAAACCTTCAGCCATTCTCTCCTTCCTTCCCTGAGGTCTTACTGCCTGAGTATCTTCTGCTGCTTGTTCCTGGAGGGGCTGCTGCACTTCTGGGCATTACGGCTGTATAGTGTAGCAATGCACCATCAGTCTTTTGAGATGTTTATGGTAGTTCCTGGAAAGTGGAGCCAAACACAAGCTGCAGCTCAAGGATGCATTTAGGACTATGTCTTGATCATTCACTTTGAAAAAACAGGTTTGCCTAATCTTATCTGTGTTTTTTTTTTTCTTCCTTTTGTTTCATGCTGCAGGTTTAAAACCTGTGGGGCAGAGGAACTCAATCCATAAAGGGCTTTATCAATACCTAACTGATGTTGTCCTCAGTGCAGCAGTAATTGCATCTATAGGTGGAAGCTGGATCTTACTAATAGAAACATGTTTGTTTATAATTAGAAAATCGGTGGTTTATTCTGGACATTTTGTTAGTTACTTTTAAGCTTCATAAACACAAAAGGTGGAGGGAAAGGTTTAATTTCTTTTTGAGTTAATTATTGGTTGACAGGTGTATTCTAGGACCTTGTGATTGGAAGAAATTAAGTGAATTCATGATGTTAAAATAGATACCAGAAAAAAAATAAAAAAAATTGTGTCCCATAATCACTGCTGAAATGATTTAAGTTCACTTTGAGGGGCATAAGTGATAAGTTGGTCTGTTTCTTTTTTCATGCTATCTGGCATGCACAATAACTGGTTATTATTTGTATTGCATCTGTCATCCCACAGCAACTGGAGCATTATTAGGTTAGATGCTGTATCTATACATTGTGAGGGGTTTCTGGACATGAAGAGTTTATATCGTAAAGTAACATGACAAGAAAGAAGATTTTTGGAGATTCTTGTTTGTGAGAAGAGGGAGCGATGCTCAGAGTATCGCATGATTTTCCCAGATGTCATTGTAATAGTGCTGTCGGAGCTGGGAACTGTGCCCAGACACCTCCAATTCGAGTGCCACTGCCTCAGATTCAAAGCCCATCTTCCTCTCTAACGGAAAGGGTTTTTTTTGTTGTTGTTACTAAATTATTTATAGTATGATTTCATATGGGCACAGTTTAAAAGGATTTTTATGCTTAGCTCCTGCTATTACTTTGGAAACTACCTGGTGAGCATCTTCCTGTTTTTAAGAGGAGCTCTGAACTTGAGCTCTAGCACTTCTAGGGCAGCTTCAGACCTTATCTTGGACTGACCGTCTTTGTTACTGAAGGAAACAAATGGAATTTGTGTCGTAACAGATCGACAGTATAAAAGGAACACAGCCTCCAAACATTTTTTCGTAAAGTAATGCAGAATTGAGCTCTTGGCCTGACAAATGCGTTTGAGGTTCTAGAGAGGTGTGCTCAATTTTATTCCTCACAATTTTTTGGCCTATATCTGATTTGCTGTAAGCTACCTTTGACATATTTAAACAACTTTCTTTCAAAATTATTTCTCCTGTCCTGCTTCTTTGTATTTAAATAGAAATCCAAGCACCCAGATACTAGGCAGTGGAAGATATTTATCAGTGGCAATATTTTATTTCTTGGCAGAAACTGCAGGCAAATGAGGTAATCGTGATGGCTTCTGGAGCTGCTTTTGGAGTGTGTCACGCAGCTGATGTAATGATGAGCTGATCAGGCTGTCTTGTCCACCAGGACACATTTTGGCTTTGATTCTTCTTTCATTCTGTAGGAAAACAAGCTGCTGTGCCAGTCCCATCCAGCAAGGGACTATTGCAGGTGACTGTTCATTATCAAAAGGAAATGGTATTTTCTCATGGCCGTATGTTCTTTGGGATTCCCCTCTGCAATTCTCCAGAAACCTGTTTGTTGCCCTCAGAGATGGTATATATAGAAATTGAATATTGGAATTTGGGAAGAGATTGAAAAACTAATAAAAGTATGACAGAAGAAATACTTATTCTGAAAGGAAAAGGACTTGTATATAGATAACCTTGAAATGAAATAAAAAATTCATGATGGTGTCTTGTGACTAAGCACATGCCTTTGTGACGAAACCAAATACGAAACTGAAGCTTAGGATATTCTGTTTACAACAGTAGTTTTCTCCATTTGTTTTACTGGTAACAGAGACTTAATCAAGTTTCTGTACAGCACTTGAAATTATTTTGAAGTTATGTTATTAATATTTTATTACAAAAATGCTCAAATTAATTAAAAAAAACCACAATGACAGTAGACAATGCAAAAGAGAAAAATAAATTTTGATTGCATTGTAAAAGTGAATGTAAGTGACAAGTTCTTCTCTGCTAGCGCTTTCCTTCTTGTATGTGGGAGAAAGTATTGAAATTTAGCCAATAGGCAAAGTGGCTGATATTATGTAGTTGAACATTTTGAGGAATAAATCAGAAGGTACAGTGAACATTTTTTTGCTGCCTAGATTTTTTATCTAGTTACATTAGGGTTCCCTTGTCTTTCAGGATGATGTATATTGGAGATGCAGACTTCTAGAGGTTGTGCTGATTTTGGCTGGCATAGAGTTGATCTTCATAGTAGCTAGTATGGGGCTGTGTTTTGGATTTGTGCTGGAAACAGTGTTGATAACACAAGGATGTTTTTGTTACTGCTGAGCAGTGCTTACACAACGTCAAGGTGTTTTCTGCTCCTCACCCCACTCCACCGAGTAGGCTGGGGGGGCACAAGCAGTTGGGAGGGGACACAGCTGGGACAGCTGACCCCAACTGACCCAAGGGATATTCCAGACCATAGGATGTCATGCTCGGCATATAAAGCTGGGGGAAGAAGGAGGAAGGGGAGGGTGTTCGGAGTGATGGCATTTGTCTTCCCAAATAACCATTAGGTGTGATGGAGCCCTGCTTTCCTGGAGGTGGCTGAGCAGCTGCCTGCCCATGGGAAGCAGTAAAGAAATTCCTTGTTTTGTTTTGCTTGCATGTGCGGCTTTTGCTTTACCTATTAAACTGTCTTTATCTCAACCCATGAGTTTTCTCACTTTTACTCTTCCTATTCTCTCCCCCACCCAGCTGGGGAGGAGTAAGCGAGCAGCTCTGTGAGGCTTAGTTACAGGCTGGGGTTAAACCACGACAGGATATACCTGTGATTTTCACAGTTAACTGGGAAACATACTTTCCACAGCCAAAAGGGACAGACCACGCGGGTCTATCAAAAGTAACTGGTAGTTCCTTCCAGGTAGACCATTATTCCTCTTTTCTCTTTCTTTTTAATTTCAAAGGGAGTTCCAGTAGAGTTCTGGCGCTGACCTTGAGTGCTGTGCGTGTAACACTCTGAAAGGAAGAGGTGATGGAAATAGATGGTAAAATGAGAGCAGCTGGCCAGGGGTGGTAAGAATTTGGTGTTTTCCAACAGAAAGTTTTGGCACATCCTGATTTCCGCTCCCTCCCCCCCCCCGTGTTTGTGACAGAGAAGACAAGAATGCACAGTTTGGTCATGTTCTTTAGAAGGCTTGAAGCAAGGACATGCTTTGGGGCTCTTGGGACATCCCATTGATATCTCTGTGAAATACACTTAAGCATAGCACATTTCATTTTGATACTGAGGCCTGAAAGCTGGCAAAACACCTGGGCACACAATAAAGCATGCATTCAAGGAATTCAGAATTAATTAAAATGTACTGAGTGACGTAGTCACATTTAGCAAAATGCCCCACGCATGCCAGTGTGCTCTACTGAAAATTTCAGTTATGTTTCATCACATGCAGGCATTTTGTGAATTCTAGTCTGAGAAAACTGGAGATTTTGGCTCACTGTGTAATTCGTTAATTGAAAGTAGTGACTTTTAGTGTTAAACAGTGCATGGGCAGCTTAGAGCAAGCTGAAGAGTATCTGACCTAAGGGAATTGCAAAGGGAATTTAGGGAGGCAGGAGGCAATTACCTGAACTGGAGTTTGGCCAGGAGATAGGAACTAACATTGCAGTGCTTATTAAACCCCGTCAGTAATGAAGAGCTATCTTTTACTGCCGGATAGTAATGGATGCTGTTGATCTTGGAATGACTTGATATGATTCACTTTTTCTGGCAAGAAGTGAATGACTGACGTTGTCAATAACTATGAAGTTCTCACTGGATAAAGCATTTCTTTTGTCTAGTGTCTAGTGGGCTTCTCTCTGGCAAACTTATTCCCCTCTGTAAAAGCCATTGTTAGAGTACCAAGAAGCCTGTAAAGAGCATTCTGCTTGATTTGCTAGGTGAGCAGCCTAATTCTTTGTTGCCAAGAACCTTTCGGGCATCGTGAAATATTTCTGTAAATTGGCAAAAAGGGAGTTTGCAGGTTTTAATTTTCTTTTCCAGGATATTTCAAATGATGCTACTGAATGATGATACAGTGTATTTATCAGAAGTTATTCCACAATTTCTACAAATATCCTATTATTATCCCTGTAATATGTTATGACAATTTTTTCTTTTCAATGTGAAATGATGTTATATATGTATAACAGATTTTTAAATACTTAATCAAGATTCCAAAACCTGCATTTAAGCATATGTATTTAACTTGCAGGTTTACATTATTTTTTAGGTTCATCTCCCTCCTTTATTTGACAGTTCTTTCAAAAAAATTGAAAAACCCTCGCCTAAGGCATAATGTAGAGCTACTGTTTTTGTGTTTATTTGTACGTAGAGATGAAATAGAATTATTTCAAAGGCTTACATTTCTCAGAGGAGTGTTGGGACCCAACCAATTTCAAGGAATTCTTCAGGAGACTCTGAGAAATTGAAATTAGCATTTTCTATACGTTGTGCCTCCCCATAAACTATTAGAATAACTAGTAAGGTTTGCCTGGGGAGGCAATATGGTTTTGCTGATAACCTAAAGATCAGAAATCTTGGTTTCTATTCCAGTTCAATTTCCCTCTCTCTATATTTTTTCTCTCTCATATTTTGCTGCTTTTTTTTAATTAGACTGACAGACCTTTGGTCAGGGACTGTTTTACTGTTTTTATACACTGTATAGCGTAATTATAATCTTAACAGTATGTGAGATTCTCAGCACTGTATAAAATAAAATTCAAGTACTTTAAAACAATTAGAAATTACCGATTTCACCAAGACTGTCATTCAGCAAAGCACCTGACTGTGTGGTTCACTTTTAACCTGTAAATTCCACTCTTGATTATTACTGAGACCATTTTAAGACTTGAATTTAAACACCTGCTAAAGTGCTGTGTAATGAAATGTATGCTAGAGCAAAGCTGCTCAGAAATGCGTTTATAAATATGTTTTAATTAATTCTAGCTCTATCCCTTTTCTGAGGCAGACTGACATGCTTATGGGGAGGACCTTAAAGCTCTGCTTCAAATGAGACTTCAGAAAACTAAATAAAAATTAATGTGATTTTTTTTTTCCTTGACAGTTAATAAAGTTTTTCCTTTATATAAGCACATAGCTATGAGAGATGTATTTAGTTGCAGTGAATTTCACTAGCCCAGAGAAAGACCTCTAAGAGATATGGTAATGCAGTGTCTCTGTTTTAGTCTACTAGACCGTCAGCCATTTGCACCGAGTGTTTGAATGTTGAGGCTATCATTTAGGCTGGCATTTGAAATCAAAGTTTTGCTGAATTTTTTTCATTTTTAAATGCAGGTGGAAGACCTGGTTAGTAACAAAACCAAGGAAATAAATGTGAAACCTGGAACACAATGTTGCTTGTCTTGATATATTTAAAGAAGGCACCTTGAAGCAAAAAACCTCCTGAGAATTTCAGTGAAACAAAATAGGCAGGTCTTGCTTTTAATTTGAAGAGTGCTTCAATTTGTGGGTATACTATATACCTGCACAGCTGCTGTATGAGCAGTGAGTAGTACAGGCAGTGTATATGGCTTACTGTAAATTCCCTAACAAATATCCCCCCTTTGCATTTATGTATTTCCTTTCACTCAAGGATTTTGTCATACTTCACAGACTGCAGGTAGATGTGGAAGGCCCTCTTGGAAACCCGGAAGAAAGCAATAGCAAAGAAAGATGGACTGGCTTTTCTTACTGGTGAATAGCAGAGCTGGGAGCAGAATATGGAGCTCTGACCTATGGCCACGTGTTTTAAACATTTTGAGCTTGATCTAAAACCTATTAAAGCTAATGCTGTAGTTTCATATTCCCACTGCTTTTAATACTCTTTGGCTGGTTAATTGAAGTGAATGGGAAAGCATGAGCTGAGTCTGAATCCTTTGGATTTAGCCAGTGTCACTTTCCTTTCAACACTGCTTATAGATTGCCAGTCTTTGACCACTTTCCCTGACCAGTCAGCCAGCTATGGCTTAAGGTCTTTTCAATTTAAAGACATTTTTGTTTGTTTTTTTCCCTTCCTGCTCTCAATTTTATCTTTATTTTAAGGTTCTTGATTTACCTGGAATAAAACTTCATTCTTCACAACTTTCTTTAGATGCAGAATGCTGTCAGGAAGATGTGTTAAATTTTATTGCAGCATTTCATAAATGGATGCTGCTTATTCAAGAAAACCCATTTCAGCCAGCTAAGTGAAAATAAATAGAAAGATATGCATTATTTACAGGACATAATGTGAGTAAGTAGGCTGCATGCACAAATAGCAGATGAAAAACCAGCAAATGTTGCTAGGAAAATGGCTGTTAGGGAAAAAAGCTTGTCTTCAGGCACACATGCTGTATATATATACTTTGGTAAAATCAGAGGTAAATCAGTTTTTCACAATAATTGTCATCCCCAGACTTCACCCTGAGAAACTGGAGGCACTGGCATTCACTTCCTTCAGCTGTAAGATTAGATGTTGATTGCCATCTTCTTTCTTTATGTAAATGGGAGAAAGAGATTAACCTGTTTAATTAGGACATCATTTTCCATGCTGGCTAAGGCTTTTGCTTGATCTTCCTAGCTGGTATTTCCATCTGCCCCAGAAAATGATAAGCAGCCAGCATGGTGTGCATAACGCTGGCAAGTAGGATTCAGCCAGGCAAACTCTTCCTCACATCTCAAATAATGTACAATTTTCTTGCCTGTTACAGGGTTAATTCTGACCAAAGTGACATTTTTTTTTCTTCATGCGGAGTTAATGACTTCCAAATTATATCTACCTTGCTAGAGATAACCTCTTGTCTTGGATGTAGAGTGCGTTCTGTCATTGTCAGCTGTCTCAAGTTAATTAGGATGGATAAGATAGGGCATGAGAAGCTACCAATGTTTCTTGAGAAGTTGAAGTCCAAGAGTCGGGGAGCAAAAGGACAGAGCTGTTCTGCAATGGAAAGCAAGATGGGAGCAAGGGTGACAACTCTGCATGCAGGGAAAGGCTTCTCACAGGTCTCTACATAGCAGTCTGATCCGAAGTTACACACCGTGCCATAGCAGAGCAGTCTTGAGGGCTGTCTCCAAGTATTCAGGTTTTCTGAAGCTTTCCTGACCTTACCAGAACTTTCTCAGTCAGTAGAAAGTGGCCAAGAACCTTGCAGACATGAGTCACAAGACAAGGGATGCGATGCTCGTGACTCCTGCACGGTCCAAGGTAACAGATTCTGTGTTATTAGGGAGTTTAGGCTTTCTGGGAGGAACTACAGAACTCAAAATTAAGAAGATGGGATAAAAATATTAAAAATACTAAATGAAATATTAGGCTGATTTTTATTCTACCAAGAACCATTTTACCTATGATCTGACAACGGGACCGATTTTTTTATATCTGTGCCCTGTGGGCCTGACCCAAAGCCAAAAGCTGCCATTGATCCTGCATCATGCCAGAGTGTTCAGAGAAAAGAGAAATCCAGCTACAGTTGTGAAGAAAAAGGAGCAGAATAGATCACATTTCTCTGCATATATCTGAATAAACTCTAGGTTTCTGTTGATAAATACATTGTAGCTGCTGTAAGGAACATTTCTAATATGCCATAAATTTAAATGAGTTCTGGGATGAAGAGACACTGTCTTGGAAGATGAATCGTGAATGCATTTTTTTCATACACAGGGGAAGGCTATATAATTATGTCTTAGTTAATTCATAATAAGAAAATTCTTATAGTCTCCTTCCCTGAATAAGCTACTAAAGAAGCTAGGACCTAGGGAAACAGTGCCTTACCTGATAAATTGGCTTCATGTGACAAGAACAAGAGCTGTTAACACAGATAGATAGCTGATTACATGGTGGGACGGTAAAATGATAGTTCATTAATAAAACCAGCCACACAGTAGTCTTGAATCTTATACAAGAATCCTCCTGATTAAGATATGAGCTATTGATAGTTGCATGTTTTTCTTGGTAAATGATGATTTGTGAATGAACTTCTACTTTTTGATAGGAAAGTTCAGAACAAGCACCTCAAACTCTTCAGCTTTAAAAATGCTGAACATTTCAAATGGAGATGGTTTGGTTTTAATCAGTATTGCAAAACAAAGCACTCTACAAAGAGCTACAACAGTTTAATTTAGGCCTTTTTAGCTTAGTATGTCAGGCCTATCTATTATACTACAATGTATTATATATTGACTTGCCTTCTCTTTTGACATTGAAATTAGTGTTGAAGTATCAGATTCCCCCGAGACTGAAATTCTGTTTTCTAGATAACTCTAAGTGGATCTCCTTCTCTTCCCATACTGGTTTGATTTCTTAATTTTTAATGCAATTACTCTTGATTTATACCACTGAATGAGAAAGTGTTTTTTAAACCAACAGACATGAGCCACCTGGGTTTTCTTAATTGCCGAAATGAGTTGTTCACATATGCCTGCTTTATATGTGATGGAATTATTTTATTTAATGCTCAGGTTTCCATTCAAGAGGAGGAGGAGTGCATATTGGCAGCGCTGTTGCTAGCTGAAGTGATTTGTCAGTGTACTGCTGTGCAGTGTTGTGTGGATTTTCTAACTCTGCTAATAAACCATGCCTTTTACTGGCATCCTTAAAAGCCACCATCTTTGTTCTTTCCTTTCCTCTGTTTCTGAACTGGCTTGAATGGGTACCCCAGCACTCTCAATGTAATGTTATAGATAATTCTGTTTTACTCAGGTGCTTGAACTACCCTTTTAATTTTAGGTTTGGGACAGATGCAAGAGATCCTGCCACAGTGAAGGCACAAGTGGCTAGAAGAAACCTCTTGAATGTTTTCCATTGCAGGGTCCAGTAAGTTCATGTTAATCCAGTGTGTCTGGGAGACAAAAGATTACAAACAAGGCATTTTAAGAGAAAAATTGTTTTAATTTGTGCATCTTTCAAGGGGCATTGTGCAAAGATTTGGAGTTGCTCTGTTTGGAAGATGAGGAGAAGTATATCTGAGTCCTATAAGGACATTCTGTACATTCATAGCTATTTTATCCTTACTAAAAGAGGGCCTAATTAAAATAATATTTTAGGCTTATTTTACTGATTTTGACTATCTTTAGTCTTGTATATACACCCAGAAGGAATATAAAATCAGGTAGGGGTTCTTTATCCCACTTGCTTTACATCTGGTGTAATAATTTATTCCTGAGCAACACCAAAGTAGAAAGAGCTTCCTTCTTGCTATTCCTTGCCTTTCTGGTCCCATTTCATTGGCATTAAGAACTTTTTGATGGCACCTAAATAATATCACCAAAAGTATTTAAACTCACACTTGAAAAGGGGCATATTTTACACATAAACATCACACTGTTTGCTTTCTGTATGGTTAAATTTAAGATTTAATAAACACACTAATTACACATTTATATTGATGCTGCTGACTGACAGTGATTTAGTCAAAAGGGTGAGCCTGGCTTCTGCTGAGGACAGCTCTTGCTACTCAGCTAGGTGGAGGGCTGGCTGTTGTGAAAGCAGTGATGTAGAAGGCTACAAATGCCGGCAAGTAAGAAATCAAAATCCTCTCTAAAACCATAAAGACTGAATCTGTCTTCTGATGCAGACATAGACATCATCGCTGCTGAAGGCCAGGTTTTCTGGAGTCCATTATTTCTCTTAGTTGACTGTCACTTTCAGCTTTTGCTTTAATTGACCATAACTTGTAAATACTGCCTCATATTTCACACTTAGTTACGTTTCGGTGTTTGAAAAATGGGAGGCAACGTTTATTTTAGATCACGGGCCTTTACGCTTGTTAACACAGGCTTTATTTCTGAGGAACAAGCCCTCCCATTTTGCTGTAACCTTGCCTTGAGCCAAGCAGCCAGGCAACATCTGAGCCAAACCTCGCGGCAACCTGTTATTCCTGTACAAGGGATTCTTCTTTTTGCTGCCTGGGATTCACTTGTGTATTTCATCTGTATCCCCTGTGCCCCACTCGTTTCGGGGAAGAGCACTCTGACAAGAAAGTTTACTCCAGCAGTGCTCCAAGCTAGTTTTTGTGATGTTCGCTTGTATGTTGCACGTGTTACCTGTGCGACAATTTTACCCGTTACAATATTTTTAGCTGTGGTGTCTAGAGCATCCTGATGTGGTGCCTCTTTCAAATGAAACTTTGTGAAGGCTTTATCTTTGCCTTCCCAAGTCCTTGCCATTCCCATCTTTAACGCTAAGCTTCTTTCCTTGTTATTACAAGGATGACATTGACTACTAAGGAAATAGTAGTGATACATTATTACTTTCCCTCTTCCTTTTGTATATAACTTGTCTGTTGGGACTTTCTAATATTTGTATTGGATACATCAGTGAATAGCAATTTCTGGACAAATTAAATGTTAATAAGTCCTTGTTATAGGTGTCAAGAAAAGTAACACTAATTTAATAATACATGATGGTTCACTGATAAGAATCACTGATCCAGTCCATAAAGCCTAAATAGCTTACATTCAGGTGCTTGCTCAGGACAAATTAACATGGCTTCCGTGTTACAGAAACAGCCAGGCAGGTTTGTGAGATGCTGCGTTAGTAGCTTAAAGGATACCTTGGTGCAGTTTCTCTCTCATTTCACTTTAGAGTTTACTTTCCTTTAAAAAAGAAAGACTTATTTTAAGAGGCGTTATCTAATAAATTCAATTTAGCTATTAAATTCCATTGAAATCAAGGGAGAATATTTCCATTAGCTTTAATGGAATGAGAAGGGGAGTGTTGGAAGTGTGAAGAATTCTCAGTGTAGACAGATGTAGCAAAATGTTTGTGTGCTGTTTCTACCACCAGTTGTCTGTGTCTTTTTTAAGTGCAGCTGCAATAGCATAACTTATCATCTGTCTTTAGTACCTTCTCCTGCAGGACTCTGTGACTTGTGACTGCATAATGGTTTGAGCTTGCAACAATATCCCATGAACTTGATAAAAATTATCTTTCGTAAGTAGGGTGACTGAGGAAGGGATGCAATAATATGACATACCAGAGTCCTAGAAAAAAACAGGATGTGAAACATAAGTGTTTCATAATGCCTTCATTAATGAAGAGTGTTGTCTGCATTAAGCTAGGGAGAAAGGATTGGTTAAGATTGGTTTAGAGTTTTCTTTATAATTTTTAAGTCTAAGCAGCTATTCTTTTCCTCATACTGCTGGTTCAGAGATAAATGCATGGTCTGAGAATGAGTCTCCTCTCAGTAGTATGCTGATGTACTACCAATGAAGAGAGAATGTGCCTGTCATATTTATATCTTGATAAAAATATTTCATGAATCTGAGGGGAGAAGCATGCAGAGTATTTTTATTAGTTTGCATATATGTGACAAATAGCACAATTTTGGAAAGCCACTTAGCATGCCTTGTAAAATGTTATTTTATTAGCCATACTTATAGTTTGATACCATCCTGAATTTTTTGGAAATTTCTTACTGTAAAATATTTTTAGTGTACGAGTTACTAGTTTACATAC
The DNA here is from genome assembly GCF_000737465.1 of Haliaeetus leucocephalus. Classification (NCBI taxonomy): domain Eukaryota; kingdom Metazoa; phylum Chordata; class Aves; order Accipitriformes; family Accipitridae; genus Haliaeetus; species Haliaeetus leucocephalus. The sequence goes on along the minus strand of NW_010973013.1, from coordinate 5,878,076 downwards.
ATTTTCTTACCACTGCTGGGATTTTGGAACTCTTTCTTAATACCATATTATATTGTGTGATAGATTTAATTGGATAACTTTGCTGCTCTTGCCTGCAAAATAACTGTGGAAATGTCAGAAGGATTTGCCCTCCAAATAATTCCACACTTCATCACAGTTACTATCAAAAGAAGTGTGGTGTATTTGGAATATGAAATCAATGCATCTTTTACATATTATCTCTCAAATCTGTTGTGAATCCTTAAATAGAAGAATATAGCTCCAGAACTTAGCTTTGTAGGCAGCCTTCTGTCCAATTTTGGCCTATGTATTTTTTGGTACTTCTTTTTGTCACAGTCTACCAAAATGATTTCACTGCACTTTACATTCTTTGCCCGCACCACTTGGGATGTAAATTGTCATTAGAACTGAGGACAGTTACAGTCATCTGTGTTGGCCCAGTAATGGACTCTACTGCATGGGTACCTGCTGAGGTGGCCCTATGCTCCTGTTTTTTGTAGGACAGCTGTTTGGGACACACGGAAATATCTTTATGGCAAATGTCTTGCCAGCAGAGAGAAGCTTGGCTTCTTCCCAATTACTGCCTAAGCTACACAGGCCACTAATTTAGGGAAGGCTTTACAAAACCAGCTTTGGTGAGTTTTTCCAGCCCTCTAATCACACCCTTTGTGCTTCCTTTCAGTGAAAGACCTTTGCATACTAAAATTCCCTTTTTTGGCATTCCTGTCAAACCCTAGGGTCATAATGAGGTCAGTAGGAATTTAAGCTGCAAAATAAATTATTTATCAACTATCTCTCCAGATTTGTACAGCTGGATTTTATTTAAGCGACATGCACGTAACTCTTAGCACCCTGGAAGATAGTTTGACAGCAACATAATAATGACAGGTTTGATCCTACCACAACCAAAGAGCAAGTACAGTGATTTTTTGATCCTTTTTTCATTGGCAGCTTTATTCTGCAGCTGCACAAGGAGTGTAATAGAATTTTTCCATGAAGGTTATAAAGCTTAACTCAAGTTTATTTTCCCATTTCATTTGTGTTAGAAATATAGAAGCTGACCTTGGCTGCTATGTCTCCTGAGACTACTTTAGTTGTGCTTGTCTTAAAGGCAGGAGATAAGGACAGAGTCTGCTAAGGTCACTGAGCAGTATAATATGTGCAAAACACCCGTGTTTGAAATTACAAGAAGAAAGATAATAAACCAACTTAAAAATTGGTACATTTTGTCAGAGTGGGAAATGTGAGTGAATCTGGTGAAAAGGTAATCAAACTACTTTATGCTGAAGAACTGTCTAGCTAAGTAACTTGTGTATATAAATTAGATACGTGTACATTCAGATTGCTTTAATCTGGTAGAATGAATACCCAAATTTGCCAATATATAGCAATCTACTCCATTTGAGCAAATAATCCTAATTTGAGAGAAATGTGGGTTTGGAATGAAAGGAGTTTCTTCTGGCCTTGACTTACCTGTTTTCATCAGGGTGAGTGGAGGAAAAAAGAAGGGTAGAGATGAGTCATTTTCCCCCTCCTTGTCTCTTGGAATTTTACTTCGGTAAAATGATATCTAGGGGGAGACCAAGATAAAGAGCTCATTTCACAGCTGAACCATCAGGGGCTGAAACCTGTGGGAATTCAGCATACAAAAATGCTGGCAAACAGTCAGCATCCTTCTGCAAGTGCCCAGTGTCTGCGTGGAGGCTGGAGACCTCATCTGGAATCCCCCAGGTCAACTATATTTAAAATTATGACATAAATATACTGACCTTAATCCTTGAGTACAGTTATTGAAGTGGAGTCTGGACAGTATATTCTGTACTGCACATAGGAGAAATTGCCTAACAAAAGAAAGAAATGGAAGTTTGTGATATAAGAAGGTCCCTCCTTCCAGTGTTTCTCTTGAAGTGGTGCTGCCTAGAATGGTCCCGCACATCTGGTACATACACGGTTACTTGGACCTGTCAGCAGAACATCATCATTTTATGTGTGTCTTCCCTGAAGACAGTGAACAAAAAGGTCTTTTTTTTCTGGACCCCTGTTCTTGATTCTGATCATAATTTGTTTTAATTGTGTGATAAGGAGCAAGTTAAATTGAATGTATAGTTAAAAACAGTCAGGTTGACAACAGATTTATTCAGAATGCACATAAAAAACATTCACAGTGGAGAAAGATAAACTCAATATGATGAATAGAAAGCTCTAAATGGCCTTGAGATTTTCAGTGTTTCTGTTAGTAAGTGCTTGATGGATGACTGCTTAGGTGTTATTGATAAGGGTTTTTTGGGGGGGGGAGGTGGGGTGGGTTTGCAGGTTGGATGAAAGTGTTTTTTCCCCCACATTGAGTCCCTCATGTTAGTGGTGGCTTGCTTTCCCACCAGCACCACCCACATTTTTGTCATGTTGTCCCAGTTTTTTCTCCCATCTTCCACTCCTCCATTCTGCACCTCCCAGACTATAAATAATGTCCTGTTGCTGTTAATGTGCTCTTGGCAGAGTATAGTGCTTGCACAGTGCCAGGATATGTATTTATAGCTTTTACATCCTCTACTAGCTCTGCATGGGTCATTTCTCCCACCCCCCTTCTACTCTTGACAAAATGAAGCACCTCAACTGCACTGATCTGTTTTGGAGCTTGTTTGGGCATCTAAATTTTCCATGCATCTCTGAGATGTTGGTACATTAGTGTGGACTTCTTGGTTACTTTGAAAGTAATGGAGTGAAACCATCCAAACAGTTATCCTGAAATTGTTGAGTCTCCAGATAGAATACAGCTGAATTGAAATATCTCTGTAGAACACAAGAAGCCTCCACAGTAAAAAATACCAAATTATGGCAACCAAAGATATATTTTTTTAATTTTGATTTTTTTTTTACTAAGGCTGGGAAAAACGTATTATTTGGATAAGTGTAATTACTGTGGAACATCTGTAGCATGAAACTCTTGGGAAACTTGCATGAAATTGGAGAAAAGCATGAAAGAATTTCCAGATACAATACAATTCCATGCAATATTATTGTCAACTCATTTTTTTTAGATGAAGGTATACTCAGAAATCTATGTGCCTCTGGTTTATGTGTCATAAATATAAATGCTGATTTTTTTATACAGTAGAAGCAAAATCTAGAAGCAACACTGAACATTTCTGTGTGATTTAGAAAATAAGGATTTCCTAAGCATTGTATCCACATCAATTTTTATACATTCAACTCAACTAAAATAAGGATAATATTGCAAGTGTGCCAACTTACTCAAGCAGTTTCTGATAGCTAAGTCACCATAAGTAATACTTTAACCTGTGAATAGGTTAAGACTGCATCTGAAGAACCCTGCCCTGATTTTGTAGGTCTATTGATCTTGCTTGCTGTCACATCACTTTTCAGTAATCTGCAAACAAAAGGCTATGTTGACTTTGTTTAGCTTCGGCTCTTGTGGCACTCTCTGTTCTGATCCTCTCCCACATCTTTCGAAAGATAGAATTCCTGGTACTACTTCAGCAGTAATTTCCTTGTTATTTTTTCCATCTATAATGTGCTTGTGTGAATGTTTTTTTGCATAATATCTTTCCACCGCATTTTGAATTCTTTCTTATACACCACATGGGGATAGTCTGTTAATTTTTCTTGGTACAGAAAAAAATCCTACTTGTGGCAAGCAGGGCAAGGCTTGGCAGGGAATGGTTACGAAGTAGTGCTGAGTTACTGCCGTGCTTGCTGCATTTTGTTTTTGCCTACTTGAGAAAATGTTGGGAGGTAATTCAAAACTGTATTTAAAATGAGCGCCAAACCTCAAGCCACTAGTTTGTAATTTTTATTCCTGTGCATTGATAGAGGGACTCAGCAACAAGCACCGTGCAAAGTTAAGACTAACCTTTTATGGTGGGGTGGATAGAAGGGCAGACTGAAAAAAATCTACGTAAAATCTTTAATTTGGTTAGTTGCTGACGCTGAAACATGGAGAAGGAAATATAAAAAATGCTTTTGGTTAAGGAAGTGTTTTACTGTTCTGTTGTCACCCAGCTCTGGTTGTGAAGCTACTGGCAGTCATATCCTGTCGCACAACCTTGAAGAAGAGAAACTACTAGTGACTCGAGACTATCAAATTCTGACCTTCCTGGTAAAAAAAGGTCATTTTTCTGAGTGTCTGGTATGTGTTCTGAGTCTCTGAATAAGTCTGGACTACTTACAGAGTACCATGCTAAAAGTCAAACCTGGTAAACTAAACTAGATTAAATTGTCCTTGCAGGCCATTTTACCCTTCATAAATGTCCACATTATGTTCATAGTTAGAGCTGACCACAGTGGGGATTTTCCTGCCAGTAAAAAAAAATAAAATTAGACATTTTTGAAACCTTTCCTTTGTTAAGAGTAAACCGAAAAAATTCCAGGTGCGTGTGAATGACAGGGGGATAGGCTGCTGACAAGCAGGGCTTACTGGGGAAGCAAAATGAGAACCAGTAAACAAAAAAGTCAGTGTTATTTGACTTATGAGAAATTTGGACTGAATCCAAAGATGGTACAAATAAACTGCGAGTTATCTTACTGCTTTTCAATCACACTGTTCAATGGTATTGATGTGTTTCCATGGAAAACACGGTTGCACTGAATCAGCGTTTTCTGAGATGAGCGTTATTTTGTCAGTGGACCATTTCTGAATTTAATTCCCCCACAAGACCCATGACCATTTCACAGGGCAGAAATGAATGTTGCTCAAGAAACACACACCTGTTCAGTGCTTTGTTCTATCATTGAAAGCCTCACTTAGCGAACTCTACTCTGACCCTGCTTTGGACGCAGAATGAATAACTGCTGATTTTTCCTCTTTCTCTAAGAAACTTATAAATCTGTTGGATTAAAGAAAAATGTAGGAAGTCAGGATGTTACTTCAAGAGAGAGAAGACTTGCTAGAACTGTGAGAGGGTATGGGGACTTTGTGCCAAGGTACGTTCTCCTGTAGTGAAGTAGTGCAAAGGCTGTTCTCTCTCTCAGATGGACATCACTAGCTGTCCTCAGGAATGTCAAGATTTTCAAGCCCTTTGACTGCAGAATGCTTACTTTCCCTTTCATCAGTGCCTTTAAACTGACCCCCCCTCCCCCCGAATTGCACAGTATTTTATAATTAATGGGTAAAATATGTGAACAGGAACAACAAGGCCCACAAAGGGTCTTTTAAAATGCACTTCTTTAAGATTGTTATTTAAATACCACAGGGCTGGAATCGATTGAAAATACAGTCTTGACTTCCTCAATGTGCAAGCCAATGGAAATCTATAATAACCTCTGGGGAGAGAAAATCAAAGTTTGCGGGTTCAGTGACTGTGAGAAGATTCATCAGCTCCAAAGCTGAGTATGCATGGTGTCAAAGCAGTTTTCTACTAAACAAAAGTATACTTTTTGAAATATTTTCCTTTGGCTTATTTCTGCAGTAACTGCACTGGCTACTCCTTATTAAACTGCAGAAAGGAAGGGAATGCATTCCTGCCTGTAAGTTAATATAAAACAGTAAAGAGCACCTGTAGGAGTGTAATAATGTATTGCTAATGGATAACTTTGGGGTGTTACAGACAATGCAGAAAAATACAACAAAGGGGCCAGATAGTAGTAACTGGTGGTTAGCATTTCACTAAGAAAAGGAATGACAGAGGTTAAGGGAATTAAGATCCATATCCAATGAAAGGACAATGTAGACAATTAGAGGGATTGCCTTAAAACAGTTTTATACCTAATTCTTTTATCATGTCATGTTTAACTTCAGTTGAAGAATCAAATTGATTTACATCAGAAGATTGAAATAAACATGATTACATTAAAAAGGGAGATTTGGAACTGAAAAAAGGAAATACTTTTCTGTACAACTTTTGATTAAACTGTAGAACTTTCAGGCACAGGAAGCTATGGAGGTCATGAACATAATATTTATGAGATGATAAAGTAGGTATTTATATTGGATAGCTGTAACTGCTCTACTTAATGATGAGTACTTCTGGAAGGATTTCAAACATTGAGCTTCAAGGCTTAAACAAATATTGGTTGAAGATGAGGTTTGGGAGCACATCATTCTGCATCTTCTACCTTGTTCTGGAAGAAGACATCCATTGAATTAACATGTTGGTATTGCATTGAAGAAGCCCAATTGCACACCAGCTAGCATGTAGTCAGCAGGCTGAGGGAGGAGATAATTCCCCTCCATCCAGCACATGTGAAACCACACCCGGAGTGCCATGTCCAGTTCTGGGCTCCTCAGTACAAGAGAGACATGCACGTAGTAGAACGAGTCCAGTGGAGATGACCAGGATGATCTGTGGGCTGAAGCAGAAGGTGTGCAAGGAGGGGTTGAGAGAGTTTTTTTGGCTGGAGGAGACAAAGGGCAGATCTTACTGCACTTTACAAATACCTGATTTGAAAGAACAGAGAAGATAGAGCCAGACTCTTCCCAGGCATAGGCAGTGATAGAACTGGAGGCAGCAGACACAACTTGGAATGCGGGAAATTCTTTTTTGGTAAGTTTTGTTGGTTATTTCTTTATTTAACAATGAGTGTGGTCAAACGCCACCTGACATGTGAGGGTGGAATAGCATGTTTTGAGAGGCTGTGGGATGTCCATTCTTAGAAGTACTGAAAATGTGATGGGAGATGGCCGTAGGCAAACTGGTGTAACCTGACTACAATTCATAGTTAAATGAGTATCATATAAAAAATACTTAAAAAAATATTTTGTTGTCAGAAATGAAACTATTTGTGACATTTATCTTCACACTTAGTGTCCGTTGCTTACAGATAACTGGGCAAATGTCAAATGTTTCCAGTAGTCCCATACGTTTTCAGGGGGTTTTATACCTGGCAAGGGTTTTTGGAGCTGTGATTTTTGTGTGGTGGTTTGCTTTTATTTTTGGTGTTATGTGTTCATTGACCACTCAGGACAAAGGAGTGGGGTGAGTCCCAGCTGGTATATTATTTGCAATATGAATGTCTCTAAAGCTCATTTGAAGAGGCTTGTATGTGACTCCTTTTAGGGTAAAGTTTCCTAAAGTGCTTCAAAGATTATATAGTGATGTCAATGTTGCTTTTGCACATTATACTGTAATTTCTTAATCTCTTTTAAAAAAACTGCTTCTGTATTAGAACTTGTATTTATGCAGTAACCAGTTGCAAGGTGTCTATATTAAGCACTGCTGAAACAGATCTTTTATAATTCTGAAATTGCATGCAGATTATATTATATTCAGCTTTATAACACTTTCAGCTAATTTTTAAATGTAATCTTTCAATAATTCTGTCACTCAGTTGTCTAACAAGTTGCTCACAGCATAATGAAGTTTATTCTTAGACAGTGAAAGACAGAACAGCCACCTCCACTGGGCTTATACCTGCTATTTTGGAGAATAATTTTTGTTAGGAAAGAATATATCTGAGGGTTGACGCCTTGGGAAGCTGATTCTGGAAGTAATATTCTGGAAACACAGCAGAGGGGTATATGAGAGAGAGTTATGGATAATGGAATACTGTGGTAAGGAAGGTGAGGAACATTCATGGCACTACTGAGCTAGTTAGCAGAGGGAAAGGAATTGTTTTAGCAGCACTGGAAAGATGAAGCTAGAGCATTAATGAACTTGTGGATTTAATGCAGAAGTAGAGGTAAAATAAAAAATCATAGAATCTTAGAATGGTTTGGGTCCAGCCTGACCTTGAATGTTTCCAGGGATGGGACATCTACAACCTCTCTGGGGAACCTGCGCCAGAGTTTCACCACCCTCATAATGAAAATTTTCTTCCTTATATCTAGTCTAAATCTTCCGTCTTTTAGTTTAAAACCATTACTTCTTGTCCTATTGCAACAGGCCCTATTAAAAAGTCTGTCCCCATCTTTCTTATAAGCCCCCTTTAAGTATTGAAAGGCTGCAATAAAGTCTCCCTGGAGCCTTCTCCAGGCTGAACAACCCCAACTCTCTCAGCCTTTCCTCACAGGAGAGGTGTTCCAGCCCTCTGATCATTTTTTTGGCCCTCCTCTGGACTCGCTCCAACAGGTCTATGTCCTTGTACTGAGGACCCCAGAGCTGGACGCAGTACTGCAGGTGGGGTCTTACCAGAGCAGAGTAGAGGGGGAGAATCCCCTCCCTCAACCTGCTGGCCACGCTGCTTTTGATGCAGCCCAGGATACAATTGGCTTTGTGGGCTGCAAGCACACATTGTCAGCTCATGTCCAGCTTTTCATCCACCAGTACCCCCAAGTCCTTCTCAGCAGGGCTGCTCTCAATCCTGTCATCCCCCAGACTGTATTGATACTGGGGGTTGCCCTGAGCCAGGTACAGGACCTTGCAGTTAGCCTAGTTGAACCTCATGATGTTCCCATAGGACCACTTCTCAAGCTTGTCCAGGTCCCTCTGGATGGCATCCCATCCCTCAGGCATGTCAACTGCGCCACTCAGCTTGGTTTTGTCTGCAAATTTGCTGAGGGTGCATTCGATTCCACTGCCTATGTCACTGATGAAGACATTAAATAGTACTGGTCCCAATATGGACCCCTGAGGGACATGACTTGTCACTGATCTCCATCCAGACATTGAGCCGTTGACCACTAGGCTCTGTATGTGACCATCCAGCCAATTCCTTATCCACCAAATAGTCCATCCATCAAATCTGTATCTCTCCAATTTAGAGAGAAAGATGTTGTGGGGGACCATGTCAAAGGCCTTACAGAAGTCCAGATAGGTGACATCAGTAGCTCTTCCCTTGTCCACTGATGTAGTCACTCCAAGATGATCCTCCTGCCTTGGGGATGAGAAGAGTAATGGAGATAGGAGTTTGAAGGGAGATGAGTTAAACTGAGTGTGACTTTAAGAATCATCCCCAGGGACAGGGGAGCTGGACCTGTGCATCTTATATCCGACCGTCTTGCAATACTGTAAGAACACCTTAAACAAAGCCAACAAGCCCTGGTTCACATCAAGGCCAAGAAAGGATGAATAACCTTTAAATATTACAAAAGATATAAAGAAATGCCACATCGATAGCAGAGGAAGTCACTAGTGAGAACTGGGCAGAAGAATGGTCAGAAACAAGTATAGAAATAGACTAAGTAGTATAAGAAAAGAAATTTGAGTGATTCTTCCTTATATTACTGACACGTTGCCCTTGCATTCATTTTGTAATTAATATTACAGTGAGAAACATTTTGAGAAAACTTGCCTCCCAAAAATCTAGCCAATTCAGTATAACTAATGCTTACATGCAAAACAGCTTCCAGACTTTGTAACCTTTAAGATATGTGTATTCAAATCGTTGAATTGAAGCAGCTCTGCAGCAGTACTGAATTGAAAGTAAGCAATCAGCAAAATCTGAAGACTTTTTTGTGGAATTAATTCAATTGTGACCTAAACTGCTATGAAAACTCAATTCAGCTGTGTACAGAAATATGAGACACTTGAAGCAGCATGCAACTTGTAAACACCAAATATTTTCCCTAAGCCTCTTTGCATTTCTAGCACATTTTTGTCTGCTTGTTCTACTTCCATTTGATACGAATACCAAATGAGGCATTACTGTAGTTGCAACTATATGAAATGCACTGTGTTCATTTGTCATGCTGCATTAAACTGTAAAGGCATTAATGACCAATACAGGGAATGGTGTCATTAAACAGAGGCTTAAACAGACAGAGCTGAGATCATTAATGAAGCCAGTAGATAGGAGGTACAAACTTCAGGGACAAATTATCACCATGCCCAATTTATTACTGTATAAAAGTCCGCAAGATGTGGAAATAGCATTGAAAATCAGTAGGGATGTAATGTTCATCTTGTTTGAAATTAAGGGGTATTTGTTAAACAGACTAGTTCCATTACAGGTTTTAGGCATTGCTTTCCATTGCTAGTCCCATGAGAGCTGGGCCATATGCAGCTTAACCGCTTAAAATGAAGTGCTGGATTTTCAGGCTGTGTGATCTCATGGTACCTGTTTACGTAGCTGTGCTGAAGCTACGTATAGATGTACAAGTCTCAGAGGGTAACTGGATAACTGTGTACTGTACAACCAGTGTATAGTCTCTTTTACAGTGTAGCTGTTTATACTCTCTATAACCTCTTACTTGGCTTATCGCAAACGCACAGTCCTTAAGTAAAGCGTGCCATAAGGTTTTATGAGAAGACACGGATTATGTTTTTCAAAACACTTCAGCTCTGTTTCCAAAGAAGCTGCTAGCAGCACTGTGCATTGCACAACCGCGTCTTGGGTGGCAGGTTTTGGGAATGCCAAACCAAATTTGGCATCTATCTTTGTGCCAAACAGATTTTACAGAGTGAATGGTGGGGAGATGGTTGCCTGCTTAGGATGGAGTTTACAGTAAGTCCATGGCACATGAGGAGAGGAAGGAGGGAAAGGTGGTGGAGAGGCACCAATCCTAAACCAGCAGAGAACGAGGTGAATCTGAAATTTAGTTTCCCTCACAAACTTAGGTGACTTCCTGGCCCTCAGTCAGGGCCTTCTTAAGGCGTGGGATGGCTCCGTTGCTACCATCACTGTAGATAAGGATGGTTAGTGGCTCTGATCCATGTCTTCTGAGGTACTGCCATAGGTGGCAGAGCCACCACCCAGTTTTTCTGGAATGGCTGAACAGCAAGTGCAGTTGCACAGAAAGTAGGGAACCCCAGATACGAGTCCTTCCTCGGTGTGAGAGGATTTGAATACACATTTCCAGAGAGAATAACCCAGGAGGGAGGCTGAGGGGTCTCACTCCCTCCTCCCACCACATGTCCTGCTGAGCTGGAGTTGCTGGGCAGCAGTGGCATGAGTTCATGGAGACAGGCAGCAGGAAGCCAAAGGGATTAGGTCCCTGTAAGTCAGTCATGAAGGTGGCAGGTCCCCCCTCTCTTGACTGCTTGTGTAATTTAGGGAGAAGAGCCACTGCAAAAGCAGAGTGATCTGCCCTGGGCATCACTGTGGGAAAGAGGCAGAGAGACAGCTTTCAAGTTTTACCAGCTGCTGCTGCTTTTGCCTCCTACTCCATCTTTTTCGTGTGACCATGGACAAAGCGGTGGCAGCCTCCTTACTACTGTTGTGAACAGCACCCAGAGGAACCTGGGAGGGATGGGTGTCCTGGGTATGGAAGCTGCCAACTGCAGATCTATGAAAGAGTGATTAAATAAAATGCATGAGCAAACCTGCTGCCAGATAACCTTGTTTGAGGACCAGAAATAGCAAAACACATTAGAATTGCTTGGGCCACAGTGGAAATGGCCCGAGCACTCTTGACTTGTGATGAAGAATGTCACCATATGACATCGAGGACATCTTCCCTCTCTGGTGCAGCCTGGATGTGCCCTTGGATAATTCACTGCCCTTTGAATGCTGCTACCCAAGCAATGAGCCAGGGTTTTTTGTGAATCCTGCTTTTGAATGTGTAACTCCAAATTCCTCCCAAGGCACATTTTAAGACTTTCATTGCTATCTCAGAATACGTTTTGCTTTGCTTGTGTTGCCTGGGCATGTAAATACATGTCAACCTCAGACCAGAATGAGACTCAGCAGGCAGGCTCCAGAGATGTGGGATAGTCAAGGCCCCATTCACTGATGTAAATAATAAGAGAATAAGGATCTTTAGACAGGGCTAAGAGCCAGCCTTGTAAGCAGAGAGACTGGTGAGGCTGGAGGGGCCATGAGGCTTTAGAAAATGCTGCTCTAGGGGACCAGGCTGTTTAGCAAATGTTAGCTGGTGCAGCAAGGGGTACGTGCTCCATTCTGCACTGAATGCTGAAGAGGACCTACTCTGAAGATGTGAGGTAGATACCTACTTACCAGTGTAGCTGCACCTATCATTACATTTCAGCCTGCTCTTTCAGTCTCACTTCTGGTGCCTGAGTAATCCTTTAATGTGGTCAGAGCCAAATGCACTTGGCAAAGGAGCAGAGGAGGCTCGCAACAGTGGCTCATGATAACCCCAAAATTAAGAGACTGGAAAGGGATTGGCCTGAGGCCAGCAGGCTCTAAGGGTACCGAGCACCCTGCTGTCATGCTGTTACCTGGGGAGCAGGGTTTTGAAATCCAGGGTCGAGAGACTCAAAGACCGACTTGAGCAGTTTTAACTGCAGAACAGGCTAGGTCCTGACCTGGGTATAGCAAATACTGGGAACAGACTGGTGTTGAAGAAGATGTACCTTGAATGCCTAATTCCAGTGCTCTGGAAAGTGAGACGGTCTGGAAGGTGTACACAGGTGTTGTGGAGAGTAAGGTGAAAACTTCCTCTTTGCTTTCTGAATCATGTTTGCTTGCGTATAAATGTTCATTGTCCCTGTAATGATCCTTCCAGAAGGCAGGTGAAGTAAAATTAATAGTACTTTTTCTTCAAATGACTGCTTCTTCAGTACTTCTTCATGTGCTGTCTGTTGGCATGGAAACATGATGCTGAAGCTTTGAGAGCTGATCTGCAGAGGCCAGTGTTACCAGCAAGACCCCCACCTCTCCTGACTGTCTCCAGCTTATCTGTTGTCTGCAGCTAAACCTGAATTGGAAACTGAGCACAAATTGGGGCAGTGTTCTGGGATAAAGAGAAAGAAGAGTTTGAGCTTCTTAATAATGAGTACAGCAGGTGATAAGGAAAGACCAGGGGGTAGTGGAGGAAACAGTAATCGGAAATGTGGAATACTGTCTGATTTTCTCAGTTAAACTTACTTGGCTCCATCAGTGACAGATTTTGCCCAGTTTCCATGCTTTTATGGCAGTAGTACACATGGAGCAACATTTGCTTTTGGTCTGCTCATGTGGCTGTAGTTATAATAATGACCAGGCTAAGAATTAGTGTCTGCCTTTTTGATGAGAGTACATTGGCGTATTTATACTTTTTAAGACAAATGAGTTAGAAGTTATTAAGAATTATGTTGACATGCTCTTATTGTACTTATTAAGTCAATTAATTTGACTAAATATCTTTATCACATCTCATTGTAGAAATTTTAATGAATGTTAGTCTCTGCTACCAACAAAACTACTCCCATACATATGCATAAGATATATGTTTGTAGGTACCTACTGCCCCTAAGCCCAGAAAAAGAAGATTGTATAAAAATATTTGAGAATGTGTTAAAGATTTCTCTTCACTGCAATACTTTCACTTAGTTGCTCTTTGACCTGCTGCATCATAATTTTTTTCCTGTGAAATAATAGCAAAGACCTGCTGGATAAAATCCTTTTGTTCTGCTTTGCCCGATGCCTTTTTCAATCACGTCATTAACATGAGATCTTTAGCACTTGTGTGAAATTGTTGCCCGAATATTTTCAGCATGTCTTTGCTGAAGTACTTTGTCACAGGGGTTCATTTAATGGGAAAACTCAAAGGGGGTATCACTCATATCTTTTAATGCACTGTGCATTTGACACAAATCCACAAAATTGATGGTCATAGCTTCAAAGCGTCCCACAGTGGCACAAATAGCCTCTCATTCTGGTGGAATATTGTTTTAATATGTCAAAGTGTATTTGAGGAATAATATGATTACCCGTGGATAATGCTCTTGGCCTCACTGTGGTGATTAAATAGATGCTCGGTTTGCAGTGAGTTCTGCAGCCCTCTGTTAAGCCTGACCTTTCTTCCTGGCTGCAATGCACCGTGGCGCATTAGCATGTGTTCTGCTCGTTACACTGAGAGGCAATTGCCATCCTGAAAAACGTCAGATATCCCAGTTAGTACACGATCGGCTTTTCTTTTCCCTTGGCCTTAACCCACTGTCACTGAGTATCCTGAACAAATGCTGAAGACAGTTGGCAATATTGTAGAAAAACTGATCTCTGCATCTGGCACAATGTGTTTGGCACAAGCTAGCACTTCAAGAGTGAGTGTTGTGCCTCTCTTTTTCCCTTTGTCTCCCTTTGTCTTGCATAAATATTTGTGTCTTTAATTCTGAATCTTCCATATGGTTGAAGGAACATAAAGCTAAGGTCCCATAACTGAGGTTCAGAATGAGCCTGGCATATAAAGCAGTAATAAAAGGACCATATGTATTCAGAAAAAAGAAAGTTTAAAAGCCCAAATCTTGCTTTTCAGCTTGAAGCTCATTTCTTGAATGTTCTAGCAAGCCTTTTTAGTGCTCTTGCTCTTTGGTGGCATGGGGGTCGGTCATGACAGGGAATTGGTATGTCCACACCACAAGTAACCATGAAGACTGAATGCTGATCTTGTTAAATATGAATTAACTTCATTGGTCACAGTGGAGATGTTTCAAACCAACACTAATATAATGAAATCAGATTCTCATTATAGTAAGATGTGATGTTCAGCAACTTAAAAGGACAATATTGTTGACATGGCTGGGGCAAGAAGATAGGTCTGTTCTGCCTCAGCCCTTCCTGCTTTTGGTGATGCTCTTCATGTTGTCTCATCCCATACTTACAGGGCTATTGCCGTTGTTACTACACACTGCAAAGCGTTGGGTCTGGTATCACGTTCTGCATCCCCTCAGGTGAGAAACTGGAAACCACTGTAGATGCAGTGGAAGAGCTGGTACATGATAACAAGGGATATGTCTCTGAAGAAGGGGAAAGTGTGCAAAGGGTGGTTTTATAAGAACCAAAGCAGATTTCTCAAATAAGTAGTAGTGTTTTACCTCCAATTCCTACCACAAAAGCTCTTCTAGGAATGCCACTGAAGTGTGGCCAGTATATTAGTATGGCATTAGTTTCTCCCCCATGTAAATGCTGGCTGGTTGAGCTACTGTAGCCACTGGCCAGCTCAGGCTTGAAATCCTAATGTTTTCAGATGCTGTGGAACCTTTCTGTGGAGGACTAGGGGTACAGCGCAGTTGGCTTTAAGTGATGGACTGCTGCTCTGCAGTGTTCACTGCTGCTCTGTATTGTTAAGCATCCTTGGCAGAGCCTACCTTAAAGAGGAATATTTCAACTCTGCTTTTATTTTCTCCTCACGTGAAGTAAAAAACTGAGTTCACTGTCTACAGGGTGGGGTCCACTTCTGATTTTACATCAGCATTAAATTAATCAAAAACTTTAATTAGGTTAATTAAAATTAATGTGGCTGATTTAAAATAGGCTTCTAGTAATGTAATAAACATGTAACTAGGGAAGGACTGAAATTATACATTAGAAAGAGCATGGGTTTTAGTCTGATCTTGCATCACTGCAAAGCTCCCTCTATCTATCTATGTAAATAATTCCACTGGTTTCAGTGTAAGATCAGAAATAGTTGGATAATTTGACCTTTTGAATATGTTCTAATTGGCTTCCCGCTGCTAAGCAAACTATCCTCTCAGACACTGTGTTCTTTCATTTGGAGAGGATTGTGTCACTTCACTGAAAATAGAGGTCATATCCTCAGTTTGTGTGTATTATCCAGTTGCATTCAAGTCAATAGTTATGTCTGTTTTCTGACCTGGGAGCATATCCCCCATTTTCTCATAAACATGTTGCTTATATGGAAATAGATAAAAGCAACTAAGTGGGAAGAGATGGTTTCAATATGTAATGAGGTAGATATGCTCATTTTCTGTTAAAATCTCCAGTATGATCTCTAACACCACATTATTCACTCCAGTGTTTGTTCTCAAGCACCAGGGCTCCTGCTTTAGTGATGTGTTAATGCTTGATCAAGCCTTGAAGCTTAAAGGTTTTAAACATAATACTGAAAACAACTTCAGCTAAGAGGTGAATCAGAAACTTTGATACTCTGGTCTGTCATCTATGCAGAAGAGAGGATCTTTCAAGATGCACTGTGCATACCAACGCTCCTTATAATCCCTGCAAGTTGGGAGAAATTGGTATTCCTTGATAGTAAATTAATCTTTTCTTAAGAAAAATAAAAATAGGGTGAATACAAAGCTCAGAGATAAAAAGTGAATTACTGTATTTTTGCTGCAGTGCAGCTCTGAAGAATGAGCTGTGTACGGAAGCAATGGATACTTGAGAAAAGTTAAGTTAATATTACCTCCTTCAGTTAATCCTACCTTTTAGCTGCATGTCTTTCAGTGTATTTTCCATATTTTATTGCTTGAATAACATGCTTTTACAACAAACAGCTGAAAACAAACTGATAAATGAAAGCACTCTGAGAACTGGTAGTTTCACTAGTCCTGCAATTACCCCATTAGTTATTGTCTGGACAGCTAATACTGTATTTCGTTGCATAATGATGTTCTTCCCTTCTGCCTACATGAGCATCGCAAAGTGGGACTTTCAAAAGTACATGGGGAAATAAAGTTCTGCCTTGTTTTCAGTTTGGTTATCAATGCCCCTTTCCTTTCAATGCTTTTTAAAATTCTTCGGAGAGAAGGGGAGAAAAGAATATATTTTCTCTGAAAGGTAGTATGTCTTCCGTTTTTAGTTTTGATCTGCATTAGTGGTTTTTAATGTTTAGCTCTTTTAGCTGTCCATTTAGCTTGAAAGAAGAAATAATGGCTTAGGTTTGTATGCCACATCTCTGATAAGGGCATTTGCTGTTCCTACTGCAAATTTATTAGCTCTTTCTCTGCAATTTAATTTTGGTCTTCTTGGTATTAGTTGGGCAATGATGTGACAATATGGAGATGCTTGCTGTTCATTTTTATCTGTGATATTTACCTTGGGATGACAGATCCTTCTGCTGCCCTGATTTCCAGACATCAGGAAATCTAGTGTGATGACTAGGAGGAATAGAGAGATCCGACTCCTGGCCCTGTTGTACCATTTATGAACTAGTTCATTTCTGCAGCTAGAACTCTTTCATTTATTTGCATCACCTTAGCAAGATGAGGGCTGTAAAGAGGAATGTTGTTGAAAACTTCCAGTGAACTTTTGGACTCTAGTAGTTTGCTACGTGCCAGACTGCAGCCTCAGAGTTGAATCAAGGCTGGTTTTTGTGTTGCTGAGGAAGTCACTGAACCTCTCCTTGCTTCACTTGGTGAGGATTAATTCATTTGTGTTTCAAAAATACTTTGAGATGGTCATCTGGATGGAGTCATAACAGTGCAAAATGTAAACAGTGTACCACAGTCTGTGGCTTAGCAAACTAAACAAGCGCTGAGGAATACATACAGCTGAACACTATCCAGGTATTGCTAGATTATCTTTATGTCCCTAGGGATTGTAGTGCTGAAGTATGAACATGGGGGGTTTTTTTCTTTGGAATATGTTGAAAAAAATAAATTGTTTATTTGCAAGACGACTGTCTCTTTGAAAGTCTTCATACCCACATTTTAAGTGTTGCAAGTGAATGTAGTGTAACATTATCCACATATGATTTCTCACATGTTTTTTTCAGAAATACAGTAAAAACAAATTGTGCTTAACGTATTGTTTGCAAAGTAAGTTTCTACCTTCTGGGTTAAAATACTAAGAAGGCATCTTCCTTGAGCAGGAAAATACACAAATACAATTGTATATCATCCCTTCTCATGCCGCTTGCTATGCTTGTGTGAATAGCACAGATCTGTTGATTCCTGCCATATGTGGTTTGTTTAAAAAAGTGATAGTCCAAATGTCAAAGTTTTCCCAAATGTCCCCCCTTTTTAGATCTATATATTCATTATTGTCTTCTAACTAGGCTTTTTTTTTCATGATCTGAAAAGAAATATTAAATCCAGAACATTTCTGTAATTTACAGAAAGCTTTAAGCAACTTAAATATATAGTTGGAAAGGAATAAATAGTTTGCAAAGAATAGCATTTAGAAGAATGTTCCTTTTAGTATTAGCAGTATATTTGTCAGCAGACTGTGGTTTACTCAGTTTTTTGAGTTTTTCCAGCAAATGTTTTTGAATGTTTACTCTATTGATTGACGGTGAATATTCAGTGTTTGAGCTCTGTGCCTACGAGCTCTGTGCCTACAGGCTATTGATCAGAAGCATTTTATAATGTTTTTTCTGCTCCTTGATTAGACAAACATGCAAACACTCTGGCACAAATAATTGTGTGGGTGAAGCTGAGGCTTGGTTGCCAGGAACACTCTTTCTTTGGTTTTTAAAATTTCTCCAAAGCCTTTGGTCAGAAAAACAAGGTGACTCAAACATTTTCAGAGAACCAACCCAAAGAGCTCAAGAAGGGCTGAAAAAGGACTTAAAATGTCCAAAGAAGTAGTTGTAGATGTACTTTTTTAGCATTTTCCTTGTCGTATTTAGAACAGAGAAGAAGGTCACAGAGCATGTAGATCCAAATGATCACATCCGTAAATAGCAGTAGCATTAAAGATTACTGCCTAATCTGGGCAAAGCACTTCTGTTGATCCTCATCCTTCAGCTGTGATCCACAGAAAGCCCACTGGGTTTGATCCCTCTGATGCCAGGGGGGATATGGACAGCCCTGCCTCCTCCAGGACCCAGCCCTTAGCTGACTGATGGCTGGGAGCTCTAGGCAGCAGCTAAGATACAGCTGTAAAAAGAAGGATATGGTCTCAGTTTCCAGCAAAACCACTGAGATCCCTGTCATGCTGAGGGCTGGGAATAAGGAATGGAGGAAAACTATTAGCTAAGGTCTCCTTAGAGCAAGGAATGCTGCACAGTTTCTTATGGTCTGTGAAAGCCCCTAGTAAAAAGTAAAGAACATTAGAGCTACTGAAGACACTGTTCAAACTCCGATTGGGGTCCTTTGAAATTGTCAGCTTTATCTCATAAGCTCACTTTGGTTCATGCAGGGGGTCAGGGAGAAGAGCAAGAACTGTGCTCTTCAGCTGTCAAGCCACTGGGAAATGTCAAGCTGTCAGGCTCTGACGGTGGGAGCTGGCGGAGCTGCTGAAGTCACGCAGCACGAGACGGCATCTCTTCTCTTCTCTGTGGCACTGCTCTAAATATGACCTCAACTACACGGATGAGCTGAGGCTCAAGCCTCAGAGAGAGTATGAGAAGAGAAGGGTGGATGCCAGTAAAATACTTCTCACATTCAATAGTGCGACAGTGTTTGAGAGTCAGAGGGAAGGTCACTTCGCTTCACCTGAGCCCAGGTTTTATCTACTAACTGCGTCTGGGCACGTGCTCTCTGTGTATCTTTACAAGGGTTCATAAAGTGGTTTGTACTGGGAGTAGTGCAAACTGAATTATTTATTTCACTTAATGCAGATCTTCATAAACTGTTTGGGAACTGTGAGAGTATTTGTTCATACTTATTTGCCAAAGGCTGAGGTTTGCAAAATATGTGACATTCTTTGAGGTCCTGCCTTTCACAGTGAAGAGAAAACAAGGATCCGGGGAAACTAAATGAGAATTTTGCTCTTGAATTTGGTAGGTCTAGGACTCTTGATGTATTGATTAATCGCCCTGACTGGGCTACTGAAAATTTTTAAACAGGCAAATCACATATTAACAAATTGCAAATAATACAGTTTTCTTGCATAAAATCTTTATACATTCTCTTTTTCTGCTGTGCTCAGCATTCCAGCTGACTAATATGACACTCCTTTTGCTGTTTTTCTTCCCCCAGCTTTCAGCAGTGGTCAATCTGTCTGTAGTGGGTTTCTCTGTTGGGAGGGACCATCATTTTGAGGCTATTTTGAAAGTGCCTATCAATATGGGCTCTGCTAAAAAAAAAAAAAAAAAGGTGAATAGCATGCTGCCAGTCCCCTGTAGTGAACAGGGAGCAAGAAGGCTGATATATCTGGACAAACTGAGCTGCCTTGCAGAATAACAAGTAGATGGGTAGATTCCTTTTGGTACACATGACTCACTGCTACAGTGGTTTCTCTTTCATTTATTTAGCTATGTTTGCTCTCAAGCACATCTGTGCTACAGCCATTTTTCACCTCTGTTTATCTGCCAATATAAGGTATATATATGATATTCCTCTTGCTCAAACTGAGAATAGCACTGAAAACCTTTCTTTCATGTAGCAGAATATACAGAGTGCTTTGAAGGTCCTTCAGTGAGACAGCTGTAGTGATCTAAGACTTCAAGGCACACAGAGTGCTCAAGGACACAGGTTGAAATTCTGGTCTTGGCCTTGAGCTTTGCTTTTACATGTTCTAGTCGGCTGTTTTTTTGCTGCCTTCCAGTTTTGAAGTTGCTGATACAAGATGATCATGCTTCCTGCAGTCTCTCTGTAGTGTCAAAAATTGCCAGAATTACTGCAGAGAAGGAAATGCAGGCAAAACTAAAAAGACCCCCAAAAACCCAACCAACAAACCAAACAAAAGCCCAAGACTTTGAGATTCTGATGATGTTTGCTATAAAGGCAGTTGTGGAGCTGGTTCAGTCTTTACAAAGATCTTTCAGGAGCCTTCCAGTTCCATGCAGGGGTCCCTGTAGACCATTGCACAAGCCAGAATCTTGGTTGCATACACTTGCCTTGATCATGGTATATGTTTATTTTATTTGCATTCATGTTCCAGTTTGGCTGGGTATTGCTTCTGCTACAGGGTACACTGTGTAGCTACACAGTAATGACCAGTTTTGGTTTACTGGGAGGGAAGCGTGGCTTCTGCTAGTATCTGGGCCCTCTCTGCTAGCCCACCTGGGAGAAGGGTCACAAGTGGAATTGAATCAGTTCTGTGAAATTTGGGCTGAATTATTAAAATCTGGCAGCTGCATGCATCAGCATACAGTTAATGGGAGGTTTGGAAAGGCTTTTACATGAACGTAAGGGTCATTATTTACTTTGACTTGTAAATAAGCTTGCACATTGCTCTGACTTACAACACAGCTATTCCTGGTTCCTACTTGTTACATCTCATTATGTCTTGTACTTTATTTTACCTTTCTTGAACTTTAGACTTTCTCAAGAATGTAATTAATGTGCTTCTGGCAAGCATTTGTGTATCATTATTGACATATTTCAAAGTAAGCTCATTTTTCATCTTCTCATTGCTTCTTTGAATTGTTCTTTTTTTCTATGAAGGAGAACATTAGGCTCAATTCCTTAAGGATGTAACCTAGATACCGAGGGCACACATTTATCTGCTGTTTGTCTATTCAAAACTCTAATCCTAAATCTAAATACTCATCTCTTAGTTAGTTGCATGCACGAAAGATGGTAGATGCATCCACACAAAGCTCCTTTTTTTCTTTCATCACTTGCATTGGGGAAGAGTTCTGTGATGCTGCGTTACCATGGAGTGGAAAAGGAATACAGTAATCCACGCTTTTTTTGTCAGAAAGAACAGTAACAGCTGGAAAAAACTTAATTAATTTATAGCAATTATACACTGATTTTATATACTGATTATATTACTGGTTTATTTCTTCAGTTTGGAATTGGGTTTTTTGGCCTGGAGAGTACATGTTTTTGTGGGTTTCCCTTTCTTATAGTGTAATTCCATTGTCTTCACAGGCTAGGACAACCACAGCCCCAGGACTTGAAAAGGTCAAAAATTGCCACAAAATAAAGCATTCTTGCCTTCTTAAGGCTCAGCTTTTCTAAGAGAAAATTATTTCTTGAAAAGATTCTTGACAGATATTTCAGTGTGTTGTGGTTCAACCCCAGCCGGCAACTAACCACCACGCAGCTGCTCGCTCACTCCTCCCCTCCACTGGGATGGGGAAGAGAAGCAGGGAAAAAAAAGTAAAACTTGTGGGTTGAGTTAAAGACAGTTTAATAGGACAGAAAAGGAAGAGAAAATAACAACAACATCATCAACAACAACGACAACAACAACAACAACAACAACAATAATAATAATAATACAAAACAGGTGGTGCACAATACAACTGCTCACCATCCACTGACTGATGCCCAGCCAATCCCTGAGCCATGATGCTCCCAGCCAATCTCCCCCAGTTTATATACTGGGCATGAAGTAATACCCCTTTGGCTCGTTTGGGTCATCTGTCCTGGCTGTGTCCCCTCCCAATTTCTTGTGCACTCCCAGCCTCTGCTGGCAGGGCAGCATGAAAAGCTGAAAAGTCCTCGAGTTAGTATAAACATCAGTGTGTTACCAACAGTATTCTCATCCTAAATCCAAAACACAGCACTATACCAGCTACTAAGAAGACAATTAACTTTATTCCAGCCAAAACCAGGATGCAGTGGTATGTAGGTTGTGATGTAGAGCACCAATTTAATGAACTTCTTGTAGATGTACCTGAAAGCTAAGCTGTTGCTTGAGATACTTATTCTGACAAACCTCAGCCTCATAGTCTAGATTCATATGGGTTACAGACAGAAGTTGAAAGAATGATCTTTTGACCCTGATGTACTGGAGGCCTAAGAACCAGTGAAATGCCTTGTGAACTTGAAGGTAAAGCTTCTTTAGGATATACATTTGGTCTTGTATCAACATGATTAAGCCTGTGCGAGCCATGATGTAGGGGATAGATTTCTGGGAGAGAGCATGGGGACTGTCAAATTATAAATGGATAAATTATAGTGGTTGTTTGTAACAGTTAAGTCATAAAATAAGAGAACAAGGCCACCATGTAAGATAACTGTAATGTAAGATACAGGTATTGAAGCACCAAAGCCGCAGTAGAGTTTGATTACTTAAAGGAAATCAATTAAACAATTTGCAAGGATTGCTAATGCCATTTTGCTTTGGAAAAGCAATCGAAGCACAGTCCCGGTACTAAATGAACAGCAGTCAGTTAGTTATAGACGGTGAGCAAGAAAAGGGTCTAAATTGTCTCTGTAGATTATTTACACAGCTTTTATACAATATGAAAATTAAAAGTTTATAGAACTGTTTTGTGCATTAGCTCAGAACACCCTGACATTCTCCAGACACATCCCTTTTGGGCTGGAAAAAGAGATCTCTGTTCTGCTGCTATTAGTGATTGCTCTTTTGGCACAGAGAATTTCTTAAAAAGCTTTCAACTTCGTAGTGTGGGGAAGAATCAAAATCAAAGTGGGATTTACAAAGTACCTGTTCTGTTGAAGCCAGCTATTACCTTTGTTTCAATGTCTTAGCTTCTAAAAGAAGTGACCTTTGCAAATGAAGAAATAAGGCATATATACAAGAGAAGAGGCAGTGAAGGATTTATTGTGGTGCATGCATTTTCAGTTCTAAAGGTTTCTTCATTCATTATCTTCTTCAGTTTCTCCTTTCAAGGGACAGACAGTTTAAGTGGGGCTTGTTTTTCTTTTCAGATTTAATGAAAGCTAGAGACTGCATGGTGAAATACATGCTTGCAATAATGAGGTAACAATATCAAGGCACTGTGAAGTGCTAAAAGAGTACCTTGTGCTATTTATTTAGTATATCACACATGCTTGAATTTGTCTGGGCTTTCCTGGGTATCATTGCACCAACACATTCAGATATCTGGAAGAATCACTGCAAGGAGGCACCTGGGCTCTGCATGACATCTCAGGCCTGAAGCTGCCCCTTCCTGAAGCCCAGCTAGGGCAGGGTAGATGTTCCACTACTGAATCTTGCATGCAGGGAACAACTGATTTCCCTCCTACAAGCTTTCTTCATTCCCCACAATATACAAAATGGCTACTACTCCTGTCACCTGGAATGGTAACACGGTAGTGCTAATACTTGCTGTTTGTTCTTCCCACCTGTGTCAGGCTCCAATCTTGATGGGTCTTCTTTTTGCTGTCCGCTGAAGTACTGGCTCTCTGTCTCTATCAGCCAGGAATCAGAGCCCAGATAACTCGCCCCAGCCCCTTTTAATTGCTGCAAGCTTCCATCTTTTGACTTTCTTGATACCTTTGCCCATGCTGTACTAGTCTACTGACAATGCAGAAGGAAAGTTCCCCCCCCCCCCTTCTATTATCATGCCGTAGAGTTTCAGATCTTGTCTTTTTCCTTAAAGCCCTGTGAAAGTCCACGTTTGCCCACACTTCCAGCCTGATTGCTTATAATTCTGTCTTTACTCCAGTTCTTCGCTCATCTGTAAACATAGTCTGTGCCTTTTTCTATATTGTCTTATGTTTGGAGACTATCTTTTCAGGTTGAGCTTGATAAGTCATTGCACTTTTGTAATTGATATTCCTTCTTAACACCACTTCCATAAAGCCAACAAGAGGTGAGTCTCTACAAATGAAACTCGTTTCTGGTTGAATCTCTGTGTTCTTGCTTGACAGCAGAAGCCAAATGATCTCATTCAATCTTGTCTTACCTTCTCTTTCTTTCTTGCACTAACTACATCCCTTTGAAAGGCTAGCAGTGAGCTCTCTGAGGCACTGCTTGTGACACACGTGAAAACCATAATGTAACAGGCAAGTAAGATTTTGTGTACTAAGCATAAGAGTGTTTATTTTAAAACAAAATAAATGAAGTGGAAGAGAAGGCAGCTGAGTGTATTGTGTAACTGGTGCAATAGAGAGATTCTTGGGGAGTACTGAATCTGTATGACACCATTTGCACAATAACCATATGATTGTTTTCTATGTGAGAAAGGACTTGCTTGCCTGGATGATATTTTTGCATTGGCCACCTGATTTGGTGTCCATACTCCTAAACAATCTGATTTCTGAATGTCATGGATTCAACAGGGTGTTTCTCACTCAGCTCTATTGTTGTTGTACTCACTAGACTCAGCATTGAGAGACAACCTGGGATGGGGATAGAGCATGGTTATCCTGGTTTCAGCTGGGATGTAGTTAACTGTCTTCCTAGTAGCTGGTACAGTGCTATGTTTTGAGTTCAGTATGTGAAGAATGTTGATAACACTGATGTTTTCAGTTGTTGCTCAGTAGTGTTTAGACTAGAGTCAAGGATTTTTCAGCTTCCCATGCCCAGCCAGGGCACCTGACCCAAACTGGCCAACAGTGTATTCCATACCATGTAACGTCCCACCTAGTTTAGGAACTGGGAAGTGGGGGGGGGGGGAATCGCTGCTCGGGGACTGGCTGGGTGTTGGTCGGCGGGTGGTGAGCAATTGCCCTGTGCATCATTTGTACATTTCAATCCTTTTATTACTACTGTTGTCATTTTATTAGTGTTATCATTATCATTATTAGTTTCTTCTTTTCTGTTCTATTAAACCGTTCTTATCTCAGCCCAGGAGTTTTACTTCTTTTCCTGATTTTCTCCCCCATCCCACTGGATGGGGGGGGAGTGAGTGAGCGGCTGCGTGGTGCTTAGTTGCTGGCTGGGGTTAAACCACGACAATGGTTTAGTGGAAATTCAGAGATGCTTGTGGGATGCCTTAAAAAAAAAAAAAAAAAAAGCATTCTGAAACACAAGCAACACAATATCATATTCCAGCTGTGAATGTTTGTGTGAGTTGGTGCAGATTAGAGGCTATGTGATAATGGGCTGGGAAGTAGGCAGTGGTATTTTTAACAAGAGGTTAGTCCTAAAACTCTCTGTGTGCATTAGTGGAAAGAAGTGGTATCAAGCTAATGAGATCTGCTGATGGCTTTTCATTTCATTAAGCCTTGATTCACATCCATGGAACTTAATAAATACATGTTAATTTCTGCCTGACCCCACGTGTGGGTGGCTAGGGGAATACAGGAAACGCTCTTTGCTTCTTCCCCTTTTTCCGCTTCTTTTCTGCTCCCCAGAACCACACTTTGCTCTCCAGCATTTCTACTCCAGAAAAGGAGCAGTCCTCTCCTCTCACCTGTAGTTTCTTGGCCAGCTGGTGAGACGTATGAGAGAGTACCCCAAGCTATTCACTATTTGCAATTCCTCCATCTGCCAGGAATGTTTTCTGCCCATCTTGGCTATCATTTCTCTCGGAATAGGCCTGTATGAACTCTCTACAGTCTGTCCGTGCAATGGTGATATATCCTCATTTCTCCACAATGGTGTGCTTTTATAGTGCGATAATTAATTCCGGATAGCTGCTTTGTGGTAAAATCCTAGCTGGAGTCAGGTGGTCCTTACCTTGACATAGGTGAAATTAATCTATCGTCTTCTCAACTACAGTTGACCTCAGCCAGCTATGTTAACATGATATCTATATAGCTGGTTTTCTTACAATATGTTCTAGCTAAATCAGGTTAGTTGTTTTGCTGTCAAATAGCCAACTTTTTCCTGGCAATGGAAATATAAACTTAGTGTACTGACAGTAGAAGAACTCCATCAGATGGAGTGAGGGTGGTGAAGGTAGAAGCTTGTGTTCTTAAGAAGGGAGTAGAAAGTATCCCATTTGATTGTGTGTTGAAGGGTGGGTGGTTTGCTTTTGTGGTTTTTTTTCTTTCTTTTTTTTTTTCCTTTTCTTTTTTTTCCCTGAGCTGATTCTGGTTTCATGAATGTTTTCTTGCCATTTCTGTTTCTGTATATATTTGTTGGGAAATCCTGACAGGTGCTATGCACGGGCACAGAGCCTACCTGGATGATTTGATTCATGATTCTAGAGAAGTTACATGCCAAGAATTTGTTTGTAGACATTTGCCTGTCATCTTTATTATCTTCTGAAAAGGGTCTAAAAAAAGTCTCATGTGTGTAAGTTTAAATTTCTTATACTAAATTTTATCATCTTTGTGGAAGAAATTCCTTTTTTTTTGTTTTGCATTTGAACAATACTTACTATGGCAACCTGCTGATCTCTGGTTAGATCAGTAAGATACTGTGGCAGTACTCCTAATGCCTACAAAAATAATAGTGAGTTGTAAGGAGACTGACCAATTCTTTTAAAATTTCCTGTGTTGCAGCATACTAAACAGAAGCAAAAGTCCATTTGACTGAACCTTATAACTCTTTTTAGCATGTGATAAATCATTCCTTTCTTGGATCAACTTCTCACTGTTTTTTTTGTTTTGGAGCTCATGCTTTAAATTCAGCAGCAATAAGCAACTGTGATCATAGGTCTCATGACACTTAGCAAATTTAACAACAGTATTAGTACTGGTATGGTGAAGATTGTCTTGTTCCCTATGTAATTTACAGTAGTAGCAGTGACTCATGCTAGAACTGAGGCACTGATGGCATCATGAGTGCTGGCTACATCTTAAGTAAGATGTGGTGGAGGTTCTTATAATGTGCATTCTTAGCAGCCAGACAAACAAAGGCTGAGATTAAGAACCATTTGTGTGGCTTTAAGGTGGGATTTTTTGTGGGTTCCCCCCCAAAACAACGTGCACAAGGTCATTCCAGGAATCTGTTACACAGGCAGGAACTGAGTGCAGCTCTTCAATTCTTACATATCAGTTTGAATAAAAGACATGTTGTATTTGTTTATTAGATTCTCCTTTGATCATTTCTACAATGTCTTTCTAGTCATAGTGGAAAATTGTGTAATAGCCGCTGAATTGAACGTGTTTCACTTTTTCAGTTGTTTATTTGGGAATAATCTTTCTTAATTCCTCCTCTCCTTTCAGTGTTGTTTCCTGCACTGAGAACAAAACCAATTGCGCAGTAGGATTATACATTTTAGAGTAGTTGAGTTATTAAAAAAGAAAGGAGGAAAAATTTTGCAAAAGAACTGTTTCCCCAAGAAAGAATAATGTTGTGCACCTGCATTAAAAAAACCCCAGCCAACCAAAAAAAAACCAAAACCAACAAAACTTTTCCATATTAAGCAAGTACAAAATACAAAGATTGGAGTTAGGGGAACATAAAATATATTGTTTGCATAATGTAATTTTTAATGGTACTTTATTTTTAAACATGTGAATTCCTTGCTGTTTCTATTTGAAGATCACATAAAAGACATGGAAAAAATAGCATAAAGCACCTATGGAAATTCTTGCCTAATACCTGAATGCAGTATCAAAAACATGACTTAAAATGTGACATTTTTAAACAATTCAAAATAATTCATTTGGAGTTCACTTGGCTTCAGTTATATGTTAAGAAGCCATATTTAGAAAGTCATTCCCATTTAACTGCTTTTGCGTATTGCAGATTGTTACCTAAGGAAAAAATGTGTAAGATTTCTTGCTGATGATCTAAAGAATGTGAGTAAGATAGCTGGCAGATGGCTTACAGATATCATTCTGAAATATCTTATACTGACAAATAACAACGGTGTGTATAATTAGCACTCTGCAGATGGTATGCAAAACGATCTGCACTTAGTACAGAAACTCTTTTCCTTTTTTTGACAGTCTATTTTTGAGAGTCAATTTTGAAAACATGGCTTGTAGTGCTGCTCAGGACAGACCCAGACGTAGCTGAGAACGTATTCCCCATCTGGTTCTGTGTGAGAACAGCCCTGGGGCTTTGGGGTCCTGGTCCACGTGCAGAGGGTGCTGCCACAATGTAAGAAATAATGACACGTAGGTAGATCACATTAGACTAATACAAAGTTTGCAGACTTGTAGAGAGAGGAGGTTGAGACAAGGCACAGTGGAACCATTTTGCTTTTATTCCTCTGGATTTAGTGAGTTATCAGATATTTTTAAGCATGCAATGCATTTGCAGTCCAAATGTTCCTTCCAGCACAAATGATTGAACTTGCACTTTCATACTGGGCCTAATGCTGATCTCCGCTGGTGTTTTTTCACCCAGATGTCGGCAAAAGCAACTGGCAAAGAATAGACTTCAATGGCCTCTTCCTGTAATGATGTTGCCACTACCATGCAGTTGTATTACCTTAACAGTTAGGAGCCTTCATCTCTGATCAGTTCCCACTGTGTTTGGAACTATAGAAACACAAAAAACCTAATGTCTTGCTTTAAGGAATTTTCTGCTTAGTGTAGACAAGATGTTACAGGTGAGCATATGCAGCTACCCGAGAGACTGTAAGGACAGGAAAATGATATTTTGTCATCTTAGCGTATGACTTTTTTGCTTATATTGCTGCTGAGGAGAATATAGAGTTTAGAGGGAAAATGGCATAAGGAACAGCAGGAAGACAAGTGGAAAGATATTAATTCAAAAACCCACAGCAAATAAAGGATGGCAGGAGAGTTCATAAGCCCAATAGGGACTGGAAGTAGTCTTTCAATAGTTAATGAAAGATTTTGGAGAAGTGGTAATGAAATACCTTAAAAGTGAAGGAGGAAAATTAGCTTACGACTTCTGTGATAGAGGAAGGAGTCCACAGAGGGATACAAAGTGAAAAAGCTGTTGTAGTTGAAGTGATTGGCTAGGAATATGATCCCCCCTGCAGCGTTTGGGATGGCTATGAACAGGTACAGGCTTTATTTTTCAAAGCCAGAATAAATGATATTACAGTAAGCAAGATGGAAGTGAGAGTGTGAAAGTGAATTTTAGTAGCATGACAGTAGCCAGACAGGAAAGATTATAACTCAAAAATGATACACAAGATAGCTCTACAGAAGTTGGATGTGTACTCAGAACTGAAGATGAGACAGGGTTTTATCATCCTGAACAACAAACAAAATGGTGAGTTATAATGATCAAAAAAAAGAGAAAGGGCCGGTGGAAAGGAGGGGTCAGGAATCCCTTTTTAGGTTTTCTTGCACTTCAGCTCATGGCTAAGAATCACTGACAAGTTGGCCAAGATATGAATTTGCCTAGGAGACAAATGTGAAGTATACACACGTCCTTGAGGTGATGGCAAGGTGCAGATATCTGCATTTCTGATCTCATGTTACCCTGGGATACGCTGCACAAGAACTGACTCCTTGCAAAAAAGGGGAGTTAGATGGATGTGCTCAGGGATAATATGAGAATAAAGAGAAAGAAAAAATAAAATCACAGAAACAGAAAAGCTGATACAATGTTAAAGCACATGAAAATGGGGTTCTCGTTATAAAATCAAAATTATGAAGCAGCCGTTAGAGACTGGTAAATGCTGAGCAGAGCATGTGGGCAAGAAAGGTAGCAGCTAGGTAAGAAGAGGCTGAGGCTGAACTGTAGAAAAGGGATTCTTGATAGCTGGTATCAACAGTGTATTTAAGGATCTCAGGAATGAAAGGTCAAAGAGGAATGCGACAAAAGGAAAGAGGCAATGATGTCATGGGTATGGAAACAGCAAACATGCTTGCAATTTGAGGGGAAAAGCCAACAGGGTCGAGAGGTAACAAAGGGAGAAGAACAGTAAGGCTGGGTCGCTGGGACATATGAAGGGATTGGAGAAGAAAAGAAAATGCAAGATTCTGCATCCATTGGAGGAAGGAGAGGAAAAGAGGAAAGGAAGCAAATGAGGAAGAGAGAGATGATAAAGTATCTTGTCAGTGCTCCCGTGAAGTCACTCATTCAGCTTCTGTGCAGAAACAGGAATTGAAGTGGGAAGGTGGGTTAGTCTGAGGAGCCAGAGGCGGTGGTAAATTTGCAAGGATTATAGAAATGTGCAACAGGATCCCAAAGTGACCTTCTCCTTACACTGAACATGTTGGAAGAGACCAAAATGTCTTGTAAATTCAATAGGTAAGTTTTATAAGAACATAAGCTAGAAGGGTATCTTTGAAAATAGAGAAAACTTCAACTGAGACAGATAAAAAGGGTTTGTAAACAAAACTGCCCCTTTCTGCTGTGCTCTTGCAGGGTGGTAGCTTTCTTTCATGCTTGCTTCTTAACAACTTAGGCCTTCCTCGGAGAGCTCTCTGCAGGTTGCTTGGTGTCTCTTTCGTCCCATTACGTCTGAGGTATGGCTGTGTGGCTGTTTCAGGTAATGTCAGTTTTTGCTGGCTTCCGTGGCTCGGTCTCTCCTGGGCTATGGGATCTCTGTGCTGACCTCTCGTGCTCCTGTGCTACATCTCTCAGCCTACTCCAGCCAAGCAGCCTGGATGCTTTGCTCCTCCCGACTGCAAACTTGCTCCCAGAAGGTCCACCTGACCGGTTTGTACTCTGATTAAACATAATTCTCTACCTGCAACAACAGCAAAGCGGTCCTCACCCATGACAACATGGGATTTAGTTCAAGTGAAAGGAGAGATTTGCTTAGTGAACTAAATGCTGAGAGGACAAATCCATAGCAGACACCTGATCATGTTTTTTCCTCCAGAAATATTGAGGAGGCAGGAAGGGGTTTATGCGGATGCGCTGGGATTGCCAGATTAGCAGGTGAAGGAAAGGAGAAGTGATAGTTGTACCAATATCAATAGGTGAGACTAAAGACGAAAGAGTCGTCAAAGTGGGAGAGAAGTTCACGGGGCTGGTGCATGGGAATTAGTGCTACCGAGGGTGAAAGACCCCACGGGAAGGGTTGGCTGAGGTATTGGAGTGGGGAATCACTGCTGTAAAAGCGATGAGAGGCAGCAAAACCAGCATGTCTTGACATGTTGCAATTACTGGAGCAGAATTTCCAACCTAAATGATTCTATGATTCTATGCAAGGGAGGTTTAGGTTGGATAGTAGGAAAAATTTCTTTACTGAGAGGGTTGTCAGACATGGGAATAGGCTGCCCAGGGAAGTAGTTGAGTCACCATCCCTAGAGGTATTAAAAAAGTGCATAGACAAGGTACTCCAGAACATGGTTTAGTGGGCATGGATGATGGTTGGACTCGATGATCTTGAAGGTCTTTTCCAACCTAAATGATTCTATGATTCCATGAAGGGCTGAACCAGTGAGATGAGGAACCGTTCAGCTGTGGGTTGTGTGAGTCCCTAGTGTGAGAGCTGAAGGCACCAGGAATTGCTGGGAGAGGTGCGTGTGCGGGGAGGAATAGTGCGATGGAGCAAAGAGAAAGTCTGTGCTGCTCAGGAGAGGAAAAGGAAGAGGAAGGTGTTTAAGCAGCAGGCAATGGCAGAGAAGAAGCCAGACAGGCCTGCTATGATATGTGTATGTGATCTGAGGTGAGAGCAGCTGGCTCTGTAAGGGAGAGATGCTTCAGAGGAACCTTGCTGAGTGCTCAGGTAAGAAAAGCAGTGTTGGGTAAAGCTGAAATATCTGTAGAGTGTTGGCCATCTGCTGTCAAATACCTGTATGTACTACAGACATCCCAAGCCTGCAGCCTTGTTTCCTTGCTGTTATCCTTCTCCACGCCAGCCTTATTTTCTGTCATTTATATCTGTCTTGTCAGACAGGGCAAGTAGCTGGTGGGATGAATTTCAGCAGGAATTAAACTGATTTTGGAAACAAAGCTAGATGAAAGTGGATGATGTGGCTCTGTTCAACTTGCGCTTACACAGGCATCCAGGGCCTGAGCATTGTCGGTGTCAAAACACCTGGGGGAAGAGCTAGCAGCTAACAGAGCAGGCCACCCAGTTTGGGAGACTAGGAGGACCTTATGAAGAGCCACCTGAAAAACTGTTGGGACAGCATGAGTCTGGAGAGGAGAGACAGTTCTTTAGGAAAGAGCGTGTTGGATTCAAATTACAGCGGTGTGGTTTTGACAGCAGGTTTAATAAACCAGATTGATCCACATTCACCTAGCCCAGCATGCAGTCAGAGCACTGTATTTTAATACTCCTTTGTAGCT
This sequence comes from Haliaeetus leucocephalus, assembly GCF_000737465.1. Lineage (NCBI taxonomy): Eukaryota > Metazoa > Chordata > Aves > Accipitriformes > Accipitridae > Haliaeetus > Haliaeetus leucocephalus. The sequence goes on along the minus strand of NW_010973013.1, from coordinate 5,846,012 downwards.
ACAGTTACACCCACCCCCAAGATGAGGTCAGCTGGATTTATTGCTTACTGAGAGTGAAATGAACACTTGGAGATTGAATAATTCTTTCTTTTTCAATGTTAAGGTCTATTGTGCACACCTTTTCTGCTGTTATTCCTAGTGAGGATGAATACACCTCAGATGACTTTAGCATTTAGTGCCACTTTCAGAGAGCTGTCAGAACAGTACACCCAGGGAGAAATCTTCTCTCAGTTCTCTTATACTCAGGTCTTCTGTAATACCTTGTGCCATTCCTGTCGATAAATATGAGCACCTCTTCAGCCCGATGGTGCGTGTTGCTTAGCCTCTCCTTGAATTCAGATGGGCAGTTTTGTTTCTTTCTGGTCTGACTCCAGGGCCACATTTAAATGTGGTCTGCACCACTATGTACTTTGAGCAGTGAGTAGAATTAATGAGAGACCTGAAAACTGCCTTTGGGTCTGCGAATCTACAGGAAAGGCTTAAATGAATTTGAGTAATGTGGGATTCCTAACTGCACTCTTGAGATTTACAGTGATATTTTCCCCAGAGTTTGTGGTGCATAACTTTATAGAGTGATAAACTGTAGATCTCTAAATGTTCCTTGAGTTATAATAAATATATTGGGCTACTACAGCTCTCGATAGAGGGTGATCATCTAGTTCTACAATTCTAGTCTCTGCTCCCAGGTGATCCATTTAAAGTTTCCAGGGGGTTGTCAATGAACTGAAGTCATGATGTGGCTGGTTAGCCTGGTTGTGTGTGCATTCTATATTGATCTGATAGTCTTGATTCAGTACCAACCACTGTAATAGCATGAGTGTGCCTTTGTGGACTGCAAAAAAAATGTAGGGGTTAAAATACCTCAGAGCCACACACACTAAAACAAAAATAGCTGGCATTTTAAAGAAGTGTGTGAATATAGTGGAGCACAGTAGAAGCCAAAGTGACAACTTCATTTCATTATATGGAGACTCAGTCTAAAGACTTTAACAGTTAAAGACACAAGAGAAGAAGGTAGTGCTCCACGTTGGTACACTAAACCTCCTGTTTACATTTCATTTACTGGATTCTCAGTTTTTGCAGTGACTGTATTCAGATCTGGAGGATTTCTGCTTCTTTGCAGGGAAGAAAATGATAGAAACACTCTTTGACTGGGGAGTGTTGTGGGTGAAAAATAGTTTGATGTCTGTGTGTGGGGAGTGAATGTCCAAATTTGAGCTTTTTCACGGTCAAGCAGAAGTCTGCTACTTGCCAGCTGCAACCACTACAGGCTGGATTTAAATTTTGATAATCTGGACTAAACTGAAGAGTCATGGCCTGAATCCTCCAGTTAATATAGAGAGATGAGAGAGAACCACCAGTATGGATGGTGATCACTTATTGAGCTTCTGCACATAGACTATTTAGATTGGGAAAAAAGTCATTTTGGGGCCTGGGAAGAAGAGGGCCTGGAGGCCGAAAGAAGGGTTCCTGAAAGGAAGAAATGGTTTCAAGGAGGAAGGGCTCTGGAAATAAGAAGGTGAAGGTCCTGGCTGGGGGTAAGAACTTGAAAGTGGAAGAAGACCTAGAGATCAGAGAGACACGTGGAAACGAATGCTGGGGGATGCCCAGGGACTTTGGCTCATAACGGCTGAGATAGTTTACTGTGAGCAATGGAACAGCACAAACCAGCATGACTTCCTACTTGACCTTTCCAGACCAGCATTGACCAGGGAAGGGAAATCAAGATCTAGTGGATGTAATGCTGTGGTGGGGAGTAAGCAAGGGAGTGCGTAAAATAATCAAGTAGAGCAAAAGCGCTAACCATGTTACTTCATAAATAAACCCCAGTATCCAGAGCCACTACAGGTTGTTGTTTTCTCTGTCTTGCCAGGGACACGGAGAAACTGTGAAAAAATGAGATCGTCTGATACATGAATTCTTAACCTTGATTTTCTCGGGGGGAGAAGACTGCAAGTGCTGAGGGGCTCGTGTATGTAACCACTTTCAAACTTCCCAACGGAACACCTTTGTACACCCGCCACCTTCCTTACTCCCTAACTACTAAAAGGATGTACCATGAAGTGCAAGAGCACCTGCAAGTCTCAAAGGTCCACCCTTGACAGCAACAGCAGCGGTGCTGTCTGCTCCTGATTTTCTTCTCTGTATTGGGTGGCAGCAGCAGCTGATGTAGGTGATGTAGAGTGGTTTGCATAGTGTCTGTTGGGAGCCGTGGACTGCCTTGATTTTCCGCAGATGGCCCTAACAGTGTTTGAGCCCTTCACATTGATTTTTGAAAGGCTCACACCTGGACCATAAAAAAGTGTTACTGAAAGTCTGGGATCTCAACACTAGCAAATTCACATTCCTGACATAGGGTTTGACTGTATGCAGGCTTTAGGATTTGCTTTCTGCTTCTCTGCAGAAGAGCATAATATATGAGAGTGAGTAAGAATTGCATAAGATCAAATGTAGAAGGAAATCTTAAAGCTATTTACTTTCCTTTCAGCAGTTCTAACTCCCATCTGTATTACTCCACAGTTAATGGAAAGTAATTCTTTTGACTTCGGTGGAGCTTTTCCTGATCTGAATGTCTGAGTGAGGGAAGTCTCACGTGCATAAAACATATCATATACCTGAGAGCCTTGGGATTTCTCTTACATTGTTACATCTGCCAATCTTCATGGGCTTTTCTTTTCAGTTGGCAGAAGTCACTCTACTTAACCCTTTTGTGTCTTCCGGTGTCATGCCTCAAATGTGTAGGTTCCACTGTTTCTTTGTGTATTACTTATTTCTTAGTGCTTGGTTGTAATGCCCAAGAACTCCAGTTAGGATTGAAACTCCAAAGAATGAAAGCACAGATTTGAGGACAGTCCCTAAACAGAAAAAAGGGAGAAAATTCTTCCCAAAAGCCAGATTAGACGAGAAGTCAAGAGATACAGGAATAAAATGACAATTGCTACAAACCAAACTGAGAGACACCTTAGAAGAAATATTAACAGGAAATGGAAAAAGATTCTCCAGCCTTAGAAACTGAAAAGAGCAGTGACTGAAGAATGGTTCGCTGTACAATGAGGGAGAGAGGAACATAATCCAAGCATAGCTAAGAGGTGAACTGAACGGTTTGTGCTGGGATTTAGCAGACCTAGGATGTTGACCATTAGAGCAAAGGCAAGATGGCTAGCAGCCATGAGGTTATGGAAGCAGAAATTACTACTTTCTAGATGAGAACCCAAAGAGCTTAATCTTTTCAAGTCAGGAGACCAACTAATTTCTGTCCCACGATGCTGAAAGAGCTGGCACATGAAATTGCAGGACTGCCGGTGAATATTTTTAATAAACCTTAGGGGAGAATGGATATGACTCCAGAATAGCAAATGCAGTATCTTTATTTAAGAAGGGGGAGAAGAAGTGATGTGGGAAAGGACAGGCCATTAATCTCACCTCAGCTGCATGCATGGCTTAGAACAAAGTTTGAAGGAAGGACTAATTAAGACACATGAGAGAATGGGCAATGGGATAAAGAGCAACCTGGCTTTACCACAAGTAAGCTAAAGAAAAGGCAGGCACCTGGCTTTTTTTGTCTTAAAGAGAAGTGCTTAAAAATTTGAAAGAGTGCTGCTAAGCACCTACTCTCTGGAGAAGATTCTTAATTATCACTCCTTAGCGGCTCAGACTTTACAGTGGTTGTACTCAGCATTTCCCTCCAGACTTCCCTAAAGTTTCCTGCTGAATAAACTGATCTTCAGTAGTCATTTAAAACATAGCTGTGGTCTCCTCCCTGCGTACCAGACACCAAAAGCTAGCTGCAAAGCTGAGGCTTACTATGATAATACAATATTTTACATGATTGTTTCTGCAGTATTTTATTTTTAATGTTGATGATTGCTTTGGGTGTCTGCAGTTAAGTGTCCTTGTTTTGAAACAAGGACAGTGTGTACTGAACCAGCCAGAACATTAAAAAGAAATTTTAGTGGGGTTTAATTTTGCTTCAAAACAAAACCACAACATTCAACATTTTTCAAATACTTTTTAGGAGCAGTCTTCAATCTATGTTGTTATGAACAATCAGTTGTTCAAGTAAGCAAAGCGAAGAGACCATTTTTCTGTGAACATTATGCAATTTAATTGTAGTATCTTAGAATTACTTAGAATATGTTCACACTAGGGCTATTTTTATGATTCTTGTGTAGTGTAGAGAGAGATCAGGGAAAGTTGGGTTGTGTTAGGTTAAGTGCTATCTCAGCCTGCTTCCACTCTCCAGTTCAGCTCGGGTATTTCTACACTACCTTGTAATCTGTGTTACAGACACACGCAGTGCCACTTGGGCAACGTTGGCTGAAGCATAGGTGGTTGTACTGGATGTCACGCTGAATCATATGCGACTTTTCTGTTTCTTTAAATTGCTAGATCTGTATGCAACAGTAACCATATATACTGATAGAGATATGCATAGTAAAGGAACTAAATGCTTCTTGAAAATTGCTGTAATCAGCAATATATGCTTAAAATGTGTTTCCTTCAAATGTTAGTTTACCCTTTTTGCTCTGTATATAAATGATCCTCATACATTTTGAGCTGTTTAGGATATTGCTTCATCAGAGAACTTTAACTGTGAGATCCTCAAAGCCATTAAAGTTTTTGGTTCTGAAGACATTTCTGATTAGCTGCAAGTTATCTTACAGACCACCAAGAAATAGGAGGGGTGTTGCTGCTTGTAGGTAGGGGAAAATAGCAGTGGTGACCTTCATCTGCTGTCTACCTCAAGAAGCAGCAAGACTTCCTGAGAGGCTTTCGGAAGGATTTGCACGTGATGCTCATATGTGTTAGGTAGGCCTGGCCTTTACAACTAACTCCTGCTCTCTGGAAATGAGGTACATCAGAAAATGCTAGACCCCAAGGAACAGGGCAGGTACTGCCCAAAGGCCACGCTAAACTAAAGAACTACATGTCTCTGATTCAAAAAAGCTTGCAATGATGGAGAGAGGAACATGGAGAAAACACTAGCTTGTTGTCAGTAGAAGGCTGCAGATGTAGCAATTAAGTGGTAATTCAAGCTTCCTGATCGTGGTAGAATCTAGCAACAGTCAGAAAAATTGCGATCTGCTTGAATCTCAGGCCATGCAACTACATGTGGCGAGGTGATTTTTCCTTTTTTGAATTTCAGTCAGCTGGTAGCAAATGTCTTTATTTTATATAGTCCCTTACAGTCTGCTGAAACATATTTCTGCAGTTCCTAAACTCAGATTTCAAGTCTTGTTTGTTTTGCTGAGAATGTATATGTTTCTTGTTTTCAAATGCCTGCAGCAAACAAAGATTTTCCCTCATTTTAGCCTTTAATCATTTCTGTCCATGGTACATCCTTAGTTACATTTCTCCTGTCTTTTAGTCTCTCTGCTCTTACAGACCTCTTTCTGCTCTTCTCAAAATTCAAGTTGGCTGATGAAGATAAAAGAATTAGAAAACATTTAAGAACAATAGGATATTCCATTATCCCCCAAATATAAAAGCAGACAGAATGCATACCACTGCATGTGTGCGAGGGCTTGAGAAAATAGTTATTTTCTATACCTAGCTCAGCTGACTATGTGCTTCCAACCATTAATCTGATAGGGCAGTATTTCTTTGTGTGTAACTGAGGGTGATGCATAAGGAAGAGGGAAGAAAGGGTAAGAGGAAGCACAGAAAAGCAGTATGTCTCTAGACTGCTGCAGGTTAAATTCAGGTATATGAAGATCTCTGAGACTGATGTAAATTTTGGGTCACTGTTTGCTTGTCACCTTCATTTTTACAGTCCCCTTATTCAGTCTAGATTTTATTGTCTTTTGATGTTTGTTGTTTTCTAAGACAGACAGAGAGCTGGGTGAAAACCTGTGAGTCAATTCTCATGAACCTTGGAGATGTTCAGATATGAACCAGATCTTGCCTTGAGCTAAATTCTGACCAGATTTTAAGAAAAGTAAAATAGTAGCTAATGCTCTCTGTCATTCCATCCAATACTTAGGGTGATTGGCAGCAAAATTTAAAACACATCATGATGTACTAGTTAGGCAACCTACATACTGATAATCTGGATATTGCCAGGTGGCTTCTAAATTCATTCTGACTTTAGAGCTATTACTGATTTCGGCAATATGTAAAGAGCAATATGTAAAGTATTTAAGGTGGAAAAAGGGATGAAGATATGGTATTACCTTTTGTGGTAGGTTGACCCTGGCCAGCAGCTATGCATCCACAGGGTTGCTTGCTCACTTCACTTCCCCTCCCACGCCTGCAGGATGAATAGGAATATAGAATAGGAAGATCACAAGTAAGAAAACTCATTGGTCAAGATAAAGATGGTTTAATAGGTGAAGGAAAGAGGGAGAAACCCAAGAAGTGATGAAAGGGCAACTACTCAACGCCTACTGGGCTCCTATTGTCAAGGGCAACCTTAAGAAGCAGAAATTTATGTAGTACCCATCTCCCACTTTTTTATGTCTCTTCAAGAATCCTCCTATTGTGTCAGGAAAACACATACTACACTTCTAAACCCCGTGAGTAGTAAAAATGCCTTTGTATGCTTTGGTTTTAGATTGTGACTTGTCTTTCTTTGTACCTCTTTACTTTGTGCATCTTTGTAACTTTAGAGAGGATTTCAGATGTGCTCATTTAGAATGTTCAGTTGCCCTCAACAAATCATTCTCTGACTCACTTTGTGATGAATTTACTTCTAATTACCATTTCACTTTGAAATGGTAACTCTCTGCTCTGCTGTGAGATAGCTGGAAGAAAGATTGAGGCCTTTAGGTTCAAATCAGTCCAAACCCCCGTGAAACCCTGTGTAAGATACATGCGTATGTATCACACAAACACGTATATTTAATGCTTTGGGTTTGCAACCGGGCATTAGCTTAATATCCAGCATGACTTTACAGAAAAATAAAGGGACACTGAAATAATCCACACAGTTTACAATTCAGTACTACATGGATTTTTATTGATTACAGCTTTGCATACAGTCTACAAACTAAACAAGTTTATCTGAGTGGAAAAGAGTAAGTATAAATTAAAACATGGAAAATTAAAGATGGCTAATGAGTGCAGCATTTTGATGTTTTGTAAAGCTGATAAATTATTGCTATAAAGATATGAAAAATGCAGAGATTTTTGCACAATAACTGAATTTATGTATTCTGGTTTTGCTGTGAATGCTTAGGCATTTAGTAGTCTTTTTTTTAGCTATGCACAAGAAAAAATAAATACTAGAAATCTCATGTCCTAGTTTCATGAACACTGGGAATGAAGAGTAGCTTCTACTGTCTGACAAGTAAAGTCTCCTTGCTATCAATTGAAAGAAAGATTCCTACTAAATTACTAATTTCTTTCAGACCTGTGTGTTGACTTAGTGGTAAAGTTTTACTTAAAATAATCCTTGGCATAATATGGCGCATGCTAAGAAGAGTGTGAAAGACAATGCAGCCAACCAAATGTTTGTTTGAACCATTACCAGTGGATGTAAGAAAGGAATAGTATAGCCTCAGTTTGGGCTATGATCAAACATGATTAAAACTGATGAGGCTGGAACTGGGATCAATACGTCTAATTACTGGTAAAATATTTTCTTAAAAAAAGAAGGCTCATACTGTGGCAAAAGCTATCAAATTTAAGCCATAAGGGGAGATACAAGGATGAAACTCAAGTTTGTCCTATAGTTGTAATTGTGCTGTAGCTGAATATCGGGGCTGCACCCATGTGCACACCTTGTGCACTTAACTTACTAATTCCCTGGATGGTCCAGGATCTCACTGATGTGTCTGCCTAGGTGTGACAATCAACTGGTTTGAGACAGTGGATCGAATTGAGACAAGGTGATTTCTGAATCATAACCACCTTCTCAACAACATATTTGACTATTTCTTGCAACAGCTTCTCAGGCAGGGATTTCAGAAAGTCCTGGAGGCTCCCCCAGGCAGCTCCTGCTGTGTCTAGATCAATTTATGTGTTGCAGTGTGCTGATGTTAATCAACATCAGAGCTGAGTGGAAAACCTGGCCATGCAAGATAGTGTAGGTGGTTTCTACTGCAGAACCGACCGAACTGGACATAGATAAGACACTTGTAAATAGTCAGTAGAAACTGTTCTTGCAAGTGCAGAAATGATCATGTAGGGCAGTCTTTTGTAGTTAGCTAAGACAGATAGGAGAAGCTTTGTGCGTAGGGTAGGGTAGTAAATAGTGATGCTTCACGAATGGGCTGGAGCAGTCAAGTACAACCAGGCCAGATAGATATAAGAAATCAGCTGAAGAGAAGTTCAGGGAGTTTCCCTCAATTCATCTGAAGTCACTGTTGGAAGGACATTTGTGAATAAGTCTCATTGTCAGTCAGAGAGCAGCTGACCCTTCCTATTCAAGAGATGTGATTGCCCACGTCAGCATTACCCTATGCAAAATTCTCAATAAAGTAGGGTGGTTTTTCTTTAAACACAGTCTGTGATTGCCTGTGTGACAATACTGATAGGTATTGCATCATAATCCATCACAATGAAGTGAGGGTTTTTTGCTAGGCTACTGAATGCTATATGGCTGTAGAAATATTTACCCATGATAGTATTGACCACTTGACTAACTGCATCCTTAGCATAAGTGGAAGAATGATCAATATTTGCTGAATCCCCAGGGTCCCAATGGCTATTCTGAAACCAAATCACCTAATAGAATTTGCTGAATAAAAGTTACATTATTTCATTCTGAAAATGTTATTCTACCATCCCTCAGGTTTTCTAGTGAGTAACGGGGTTTGTTATTATCAGCTAAAGCCCTCAGAGAATGGCGATTAGTCTTTGAATGCTAACCACCTTCAAAACGTGGGTGATGGATAGCTGGCAAAACTGTGACAAGGAGCCCTGTTCGCTACTGGAGTTGTTCTGCAAACAAAGCCAAAAAGGCATTAGAAAGATGCTAAACAACAACAGAAAGTAGACGGTAGAGCCAAAGGAGTACAAATCCGGAACAGAAGACCCATGCATTTACAAAACTAATCAAAGAAGTTGAACTAAATTCTTTCATATGCTTCATGGGTAACAAAATAGAGAATGATTGCTTATTCATAGACATTAATTTGATTGAGTTACTATTAATGACACCTGAGGGGGAGGTTTTTATTACTGGAGTAAAAATGATAATCAGGAAGTATTGAGTGAGGAAAATTGGAGAGGAAGTGTCAAATTGCACTAAAAATGGCATATCCTGTTGCCAAATGACTGGTACCCCAGAGACAAATCACGTTCAGCGCTTGCCAGTTTCTCAAAGCGGAAACCGTTATTAGCCATACGAACTGTATTTGGGCAGAAAAATAGGAATGATAATTGAGAACTAGTTAGGAATTTTTTAGTACATGTCTACAAATCAATGATCTAATCCATGATCAAGATACTGAGCATGAGATATGCTCATGTTAAAGAAAAATTATGTGGCTAGACAAAATGAAAGCAATCTTAGTATCTTGTTTCCCTGGCCAATGGACAGATATTAGCCATTTTAAACCAATCTGTACTTCACTTCGTTCACTGCTTGCTTACGTAATTTAAGAAGTTCAGTTGAACATAACTAACTTCATGAGCACAGTGCTGATACATTAGCACTCCTTAGGGAACAGCAGGGGCCTAAAAGACTATAAATAAAAGCGTGAGGCACGCCCCCGTAAACCAGTTTTTCATGGGTTTACACAGCATTGTGTGAATGGCCCCCTGTGCTTTATTGAGTCTGTGTTCAAATGGATACTGGAGTCCTGTCTCGTGCAGGGGGGGAGAAGGGGAGGAGCAGGTCAGAAGGTTCTTCAACAGCAACTATTAAAAGGAAAATATTCTTTATCTACAGATCTAAATAATTTGCAAAGAGCCTTCTTGGGTCATTGATGATGGTTTTTCAGGAAGTTTTCAAAATCATGACGAACTTCCCTGAAATGAAAGAAAACAAGTTTGCAACATAAAAATACACTATAAGAGACCATTCTTGGTTGTTCTTGGCCTATCAGTCTGGCATCAGTCCTGGACAAAACAGTGCTAGCCAGTATACCTTTATAGAAATGTCTGTTACTATTGAATCTAAAGCATTGATAATTTAATGGCAATATAATTAAACTTTGATAAGACATTGCATTAATACTACACAACTTTCTCATTAGGAATAACAATGACACAAAATCAAATTGTTATACAATATATGGGTGAAAATAGCTAAGCAGTGTGTCTCAAACCCAAACTGTAAACAGGAAGAAATGACTCCTGTCTGAAATCTTTCCTGTTTCTTTGTCTCTTTCTAGAACTGGCTTAACAAGAAGACATGTAGCACTGGTGAAGTTTAAAGTGATGCAAGTATTGGGAATATGGCAGTTGCTGGAAGAGAGAAGACAGCTGATGCAGAATGACCTGAATTGGTTTGGTATACTGAAAAGGGCAAAGAAAACTGTCTTTTAGTGTGAAATTCTTCCTGTGGAGGTAATGAAGGTAAGGATGGAGAATTCTTTTCTGGCACATGATTTTGGAAAAGTCTTGAAACTCCTGTGGATTATCACCCAGATGTGAAATGAGTCTAATGTTGTGACCATAAGACTTGGGTTGTATACAGGGGGAATTATCAAACAGTTGGGGTGCAGAAGGTACCTCATCTGGACTTTTGGTACATACAGTCAATAATGGACTAGAGTGTAAATGAATACTCACCCAGCCAAGCCCAGACCTGAAAGCTGCTTGGCTGACTTACTGCATTTGGCTGTGCCACCATGGTGCCATTTGAAGGTCTCGACACTGTCCTCCTCTGGGAGGTATAGGTGCAGAATACAACAAATAATATATGACTAAAGAGTCCACGCTATATGGCTGTTTAGTCAGGCAGGTATGAGCGTAACAAAGTCACGAGGCTGGTAGTTGAAGGTGACAAATTCAGAGGTGAAATAAACCATATGAACAGGGACAATAATTAACTTTTCCCTTAGCATGACAAGCATGGTGGTTTTCTGTCCACCTTCAGGGACTTTTAAAATGAAGAATGGGTTTCCTCCTAAGAGTGCACATGCTAGTCCAAGCAGGAACATTTCATCAGAGTCCCATGGCTTACTTTATGCATGAAGCCAGCCATAGACCACAGCAGTCCCTCCTGGCATCATGATCTGGGTTAGCAACCTCACAAGTAAAAAACTTAAAGAAAATCATCGTACTGTTGTATTGACTCACACAACAACAGAGCTTGGATCAAACACACCTTTGTGAGTCTCCCAGTAAGCAAAGTAAGCTGTAGCATATCAGAAAACATTCAAAATGCTCTACATGTGAAAAAGAAAGCTTCTGGCTCTTGATTAGCCTCAGAAATTTCATCAGTGGCAAATTTTCAAAAGGTAAAAGTACAGCAAGAGAACTTGCATAATTTACATTCTTCGAATGGGTTCAGTTTAGAAGGTTAATATACAATACACGGAGACCCCACAGGCATAGTGTCCTATCACAGAACATTATCAAATGCCAGATGTGACAGCCTGTGAGATGAAGGTCAAGAATTTATCATCCTTTCATTAAATAATCAAAATGGAAATCAAAGAACAATAAAAAGGGAGAAAATCAGCAGCTATAATGGCAGCAAGATTAGAACTAGCTCTTTCAGAAGGATTACTGTTAAAGTCCTCTAGATTTTAACAGTAAATGGCAAACTTGTGTGTTTTGTTGGGGTTGAAAACCCTGAGCTACTTTCTCCAGTGTGATGACCTTTCCATTGCAATTTTCCTTTGAGCAAATTGATAATAGGAAAATAAGACAGAAGATAATCTCAGCCTGATGTGCTCTGCCCATTTGCTGTCTTGCTAGATGCTCAAGATTCTGTTTTCAAAGGAGAAAAAAGCCCTTCTTTCATTTGAAAACTCATGAGCTATATAGCTTTAAATCACAGGAGGTACAGCAACTTCAGTGATTCCAGTAGTTTGCACTGTGTGAATAATTATGTTTTTCCTATGAGAAAATGAAATTATTACTTGGTTTAATATGTTGCTTCTTAATTCAAGGAGAGGTTTGCCTTTTTAAGCTTTATTGCAACGAATGAATTTTTCATTTACTCTTCCTTTTCCCCTTTTCCCCCCTGTCCTTCTCTCCTTCCTTTTTATTATGTCATTAAGAGAGCTAGATATATTTTGGCTGCTATGGGCTCAGACACTGATACAAAGAAAAGAGGAGGTATCTTCATCTTTGAATTATATGGTGACCAAATAAACACATGAATTTCATTTGCCTGTAGACTTTTAATGACGGTTACAGATGAAATAAATACTAAATCCTTTTCCTTACTGCGAAAGTCCTGAAGTGTCCATTTTTCATGTAAGGTGACCTATGTTTGAATATATATACTGATTACAGCATTAAATTGATAGTGCAACTGCATCTAAAATAAAGGCAGACTCCTAGCAATTCTGGCAACAAATCCAGTCTCATAATAATGTAATTATTTTATATATTTTTCTTTTGCTAGGCTTTGATTCTATTTAAAGGAAAATAATATATTCCTCTTTTCTTCTGCACAGCAACAGAAGAAGTTGGGAGTAACAGAATGTTCTATTAACTGAACTAATGGAGCAGCTCTTTCTGCTAAACTTGTATAACTCTTTGGAAACACCATGTGCTGCTTGTTCACTTTCAGTCTCTTTCCTAATCATTTTAGCAAGTCAAGTAAGGTCCCCTCCTTCTTTAAGGATGTTTCCCTACATCACAGTCTTGAAGCCTCACTTGCTGCTAATTGCAGTGATTGCAAATATGTTGACACTAAAGCTTGGTGAGTGCTGAAAAGAAATCTGCAAATATTTATTTGACTTAGTAAGCACATTTGCTTTGGCAGTGTTCACACCCCTTGGAGATTTTCTTTCACTAGCAAGCTCTTAATGGCATGAATGGTTGCAAAGCAATGTATTTTGAATAAATACTGCAAATTTCTGGAAAGCAAATTTCAGAATCAAAACGGTAAATATTATTGCAGTAAAACCGGTTCTTAAGCAGACTGTTGGACCTACTGAAGTTGGTGTGCTGTCCTGTAGATTAAATAGCTTGTGAGTTTTTAACAACACATATAAGAGATCAGTGAAACTGCCAGTTTACACCAGCAAAAAGCTTGACTGCTAAGCCATATCCATAGAGCCATCTGGGCGTCATTACTTGAGATGTGCGTAGTTTGTCCTTGGGGAAATGAGGGATTTAAATGCCAAAAGAAATGTACTGTGCTACAGTTTAAAATATACACTGAACTGTTTTACCATTCCCATCTATCTTTCCTTTTGGAAGCTGCAGAGCCCTGCAGTGATCAGTTTATTAGTGAACCTTTGTGAAAAATAGTGCTCAAAGGATTCCTATTGCTTTGTGTCCTCCAAAACTCCTCCGATGTTTCCTTTGCAGGATTTTTGCTGTCAGCCCTACATGTTGAGAACGTAACAGTAAGAAAATATGCTAATGAGGTTGAAAGGGAAGACAGATACAGGCAAGGAGATAACAGGAAAGAAAGGAAATGATCCTTATTTCTAGAGAAAATCTTTTGTTTTAAAGAGGAAGAGGAATAGATGGATTTGTAATTTTTGACTGGTGAATTTCAAACTTGTACATACATACCATGAAAGGCTGGTAAATTCAGTTAGAATATTATAAAATTGTGAAGCGTACTTTTTTAACTGCCCTTCCACCCCTGGTCTCCATTATTTTAAATTTAAAACATCATGAGGAATATTGCCCATCAAGGCTAAGCATGGGAAATAAAATGACTTTTTTCTTCCAATTCATCTTTAATATATATATTGCAATGTTAGGGGAAAAACAGAATATGAGTTTTCTGCAGCATTTCATCTTGCACTGCTCTTTAGGCTCAATTTACTGAATCCTACTTCGATGAAGTTACGTTAAAAAAAAATCAAACGCTAAAAATGTGCTGATACTCAACATTACAAAAATTGTATTTCAGGCTTGAAAAAAGCAGTTTTCTCTTTTATATGGGTGCAAAATGTAAGATGTTGACAAAGGTCTAGAAAGAATTTAAGGCAGAAGGAGGAGTTACATTCCTTTGGAAACTAGAATGTTGCCACATCATTTTTCTTTAGATGCTTCCCTTTCCTTTGCTTCTGTCCCCGCTATTTAAAGTTTCCATGTGTTGTTAGACAAAAATCTTAGATCAGTTTATTGTCATTGTATACAGCTTTCCCCAAAGTATTATAATAAGAAACCAAATCACCTGCAATGTTTGCAAGCAATTTAGTGTTGCTGTGTGTGTATTCAGTGTCTTACAAAATGCAGTTAATTGTTTTAATCGTTTATTTAGCAGTATCTGATTAAACATGCAGACATATCACCATAATTAAGCTAGTTCTGCTCTGAACTTGATACATATCAGCTCAGATGCCGAGGTCTAATCCCTGGTATTTGTAAGCACTAGTTGCACCTGGTGAAAGAAATGGACAAGTATCTTGAAACTTGGGAGAGGGAGTTTTTATCAGGCTTGTAGAAAACTGTCACCCTGGCATTAAATGGTGTGAACAACAGCGTGTACTTCCTTTACAGAATGCTCAAACTAAGAATGTATCTTCTTTTTTTCTTTTTTTTTCTTCTTTAAGTGACGTGCAAAATTTTAGTAAGAGACTCTTTGTCCTGAAGATCATACCTTTGAAGTATACAAGACAGGCAAAGTGTGGCAGAAGGGAAGAACTGTTACAACTAATTTACAGGAAACTGAAGCTCAAAGGTGTTAACTTTTTCCAAGATCAGACAGGAGACTGGAACTGTGGATCAAGGTATGGACCTTAAGGGCAAGATATTCCTTCTGGGTTTGTTTCCTTAAATATTGGAAAGAAAATGTTTGTGATCTCCAGATTTGACATAGCAGGGATAGTTCTCCCTTTGCAAATCTCCATGGAAACTCACGATACAGGTTGAAATGGAGATTGCAAAGCAAAAGTAGTGCAGCTCTGGGCTGTTTAACTGTAGCAAAGAATTTCCTGTGTGGTAACATCTCCTTAAAAGTGGATTAGGAACTGTGAATGAAGGAAGTGTCTTTGTCGAGGACTAAAGCCAGAACTTTTGTTGTTAGTGAAATGTTGTAGCAGCATGGCACCTCTGTTGTACGTTATCAGATTTTAAAGGCTGAAAAGTAGGACAAATCCAGAAGAAAAATCACTGTGAGAGTAAACCAAATTTGCTTACCTGTAGGGTAGAACTGCCATTGCGTGTGCATAATTTATTCTGTATTTTTCTGGATGCCCAGCAACCAGAAAAAGCAGAGGAAGTCTTGACTGATAGACTTCAAGTGGGTACAGCATTTGCTATATAGAATGAAGGTTTTGAGTTATAGGGGTTGTCTGGTAGACCTTCAACTTTCTTCTGGAGTTCTGGGGCATAAAGGACAGACTCAACCTATTCTGGGTGCAATGCCACAGAGGAGAAATTTTGTACTTTTCTTAGATGTCTAAGATTTCAAGGTGGCATTAGGCATCGTGGTCCTTTTTATGCAAAAGTAAATACTTCAGAGACTGATGTTACTTCTGTCTGACCATACGCGTCTGAATTTAAATCATAATTTTTAGGTCCTAAGAAAGATGGAATTGGGCCTTATCTGTTCTAAACTGAGTGTGGAAATCTAATTTGTCTTGAGCTGATGGTGCTGCTTTGTCAGTTCTACCAAGACTCAAACATATATATACAGTTTACACATATAAGCTACATTATTTATCTTCATTGTTACGCTATTACCCTTATATTCTGACTATAAAATAATGGCTAATAAAGTTTTCCTTTCATTAGTACATTCTGATTTAATGTTTTGTAGCTCATTTAAGGCAGGCAGATTTGTTATTTGCTTATGTTTATTTTCTTTCTATAAACTTACAGTTATGCTCCTTTACTGGGGAACAATGTTAACTGTAAATGCCAGTTTGCTTTCTGACGTGCTTTTTTGTATTTTAAGTTATGCCCAAGAGTGCTCAGAGCAGCAGCTCTGAATTTCCCCTCAAAGAAACAGCTGATATTTGTGCTGTGGTCCTGATTCTGCAGTTATCTGTGTGTTAAGTGCTTAATATTCCTGCAATTAAAATTCATACGTTCAAGTGTTGTTTTTTGAAGGAATGGGGTCTTTGTACATGCCAAAGCGTGCACAAAGTGATAATGAACATATAATCACTCTAGGAAGCTTAGGAATCACTCTCATTGCAGGAAATGACTTAAAAACATTTTAAGTCCTATATAAATTAGCCTGAATTAATGAGACTTTCACTGAAGTAGAACTGACATCCTTACTAACACTAAATGGAATCATGATCGTTAGTCTAATACACTGAATAAGAAATCTGCCCATTATAGTTTAAGAATATGGGACAGGCAAGTCTCCTGATAATGCATTCACAAGCAGAGGAGCTGTGTAAAAACTTATTAGTTGACTGGCCCCACTGGGAGGGTGCCCTGTATAGCGATGACGTTGTGTCCAGGCACAGGCACGGTGCCACTACGCCCAGCTAGCACACCAGTTACGCTTAAATGGGACATCGCTCCCTGCAAGTTTTGAGGCATGATCTACTGAGGGAAGCTCCTTTGAATTATAAAGGAGTAGACGATAGTCTTACTTTCTTGTTTTAGGCACACAGACTGCGCAGTCAGGGAAAAGACCCTGCTACAGAGAGCAAGTGAGAGCAGGAGCTAAAGGCAAGTGGTCTGAAATTCCTGTTTGGAAAAACTCACCTCTCTTCATCAGCTGTACAGTGAGCTGAGGAAGAGCAGGTCCCGAGCTGGGCAGCTGAAGTGGGATGGTGAAATACTCCGCTGCATCCCTTGGCTAAAGCTAAAATTTCCATCGAAACATCCCAGTGCGAGAACAAAAACTTTCAAGCAACTTCACTAGTTCAAGTGAACCCATAAATTGTGTTTAGACAGCAGGAAGCTATCAGGCTTCTGGCTCTGGACAAGAAACTGCTCCAAGCTGCTGCATTCCTGTCAGGGTCCTCCCGGACTACAAGAGAGACAGAACCCGCAAGCCCTGCTGAGCAGACCTGACCCAGCAGTTGCAGGACTTGCAGTCTCACTCGGTCTGCTGTCAGTTAGGAAATGTCCGAGTTATTCTGTGCTTGCCTTTGCACAGAACAGCTCGAAATTTGACCTCTTATACAGGAAAGGTTTATTTAAGTCAAGAATTGTGAAATTTTAAGGTGGAAATTGTGATTCTGCTTTTCTTGGGAATGCTTTTGGGAACACGGCATTACTAAGTGAGAAACAGGGTCAGGAAAAAACAGAATCCTGACTCTTCTTAATGGCCAGACCTGTGGGCATTTCACAGAAAAAGTGCTTTCCACCCTGTACATAAACTTTCTCCTATCTCCTCTCACTGGTCTTCCTATCTCTTGAGACCTGTTATCTACAGTTACTCATTTCCAACAGACTCCATCAGGAGCAGCTTCTTCTTTTATTCTATGGACTTCACACCCACACACACTCCCCTGTCTTTTTTCCCCCCTTTTTCTTTACAGATGGGTTAGGTTGTTTTTGTCTAGCATTGCAGCTGTTGATATTTCTCTTTATGTGAAATTTCTCTGGCTTTTTTTCTGTCTCATGTTGTTTTTGTGGTAACATGCCCAGAGTGGGAGTTGGAACAAATTCATTTTCCTGAAATGTAGTTATGGGAGGGCTGCACCAGAAGATGAGAGAGAATATGAGAGGATCTCCATTACTGTGTTTATAGCTACCTGTCGCTATTGATCACTAACTAATCTTGCTAGAAGTATGGCTTCAATTTTCTTTTTTCAATGTGGATTAAGCAGTGTTGCTAACACACATTTTTCTCTGTCAGACATTACAGTAAGTATGTGGCACGCAAAAGTTTGAAAGCCATCTCCTCAGATTGCTGTTTAAAAAGGACTTTTGAATGACTCAATTGGAAATTTCATGCTTACTGGCATTGAAAAATTAGAATTTAACACTTTCAGCTGACTTAAAAGGCTGCAAAAAGGCTATAAAATGGACAAACAAATTCAGCAGTTTGAAAGTAAAAAAAAAAAGTGTAGAGTGGTGGGGAAAGGGAGAGGCTTGCTTTTGAAAAGGCTTGAATTGCAGCTTCCATTTAGCACGCAATGCATCGTTAAAAAAAACCCACATACCCCCACCTCCCAACCGAAAAAGAAACCACCTTGTCTCTACTTGGGTCAGGGTAGCACTGAAGGCAAAGCCTTTGGATATTTCCTGAGCTCAGGAGTACCCCAAGCTTTTCTACCAACCTTCGCTAAGCACCTACACATACTGAAGGAAAACAGGTGAAAATTAATTCAGAAGAAACAAGACAAATGCCTGAAGAGACTGAGATTTGGAAGTGGAGCTTAAGCTGTCTATATAAAATGTCTAAAAGCAAAGGGCAACATCTTAAAATCAGTGGGATGAATAGTGTGTGTCTGTGTTTTGCCAGGGATAGCTGTAGGACTTTCTGTACTCTGAATGCCTCTTTTGGTTTGGATCCATGGGACACTTATTTCTAATGTTTCTAAGGCCAGAGCCTAGTGCTCAGTGTAGGAAAAACAGGCAGCAAATGACCAGAGTCAACCAATGCTGGCTGGTGCACGTTAGAAGTTACTTGGTCCCCTTGGAACTGGCAGATGCACCAAAGAACAGCTACAGGGAAACAGTCTGAGCATAATTTGTGAAGTTCAGTGGCCTCCTTTGTAGGACTGTCCACCACAACCTTCGTGGGAACTGGGGGATGTTATTGGGACGTGATTTACTGCTGGGAGGGAGAGCTGAGCTCTCAACTGCTGGGGTGTTTGCAGCCAGTTGATTTGCGTTGATTTATCAAGATTTTAGCAAGTCAGTTACTCTGGTTGTACGGTATTACAATGCAGAGTTATGACATATAAAATTATGTAAGAAAGACGGGAAGGAAAAGGTACTTCATCCAAGGGGAAGCAGCGTGGGAAGGACTTCATCTCCAAGAGCTGTGGGAGCAAGAGGTTGCAGTGCTGACACCTCTTGCCATCAGATATCTGTCTTGCAGCAGGCTCCAGGCAGTGCAGCTGTCTCTGTTTTTACGGTACCACAGTTCGTGTGTGAAAATCACAGTAAATCCTCAGTCCTTCCTCGTTTTCCCCCTGCAGTTAGGGTTTTCTGTGACCGGTTTCCATGCGATCACTGACTTGGGGAGTTGTGAGACTCTGTGGGGAGAGGCTTAAGGCAGCAGGTACATGTGCGGGAGTCACAGCTACGCTTCAGGGGTTCCTTCAGAAAGAGCTGCCCTGTCTGCTCTGCTCTCTCCATAAATACAATAAAATGAAATCAGGAACTTCGTTGCCACTGGTAGCCTCCCAGTAGTGAACTGAGAATTATTTGGTAAATAATATAAAATTCAGTAGTAGCATTTCAAGAGGATGATGCATGTTGTCCACTCAAAGTGAAAATGGTTAACTCACACGTCTGTCACTCCTGCATGTTCCTCTGCTGGTATTTGGTGTGATGCGCATATTCAGCACCTCTGATCCAGCTGAGAGATGCCAGCTTCCAAACCAAAGTCCCCAAACAGCTGAAAACTATCTTGACTTTAAGAGACATGCTTCTTTTGGGTCTTTCAGGTTTCTTTTAGGATTTTTTTTTTTTTTTTAGGTTTTAGGTTTGGTTGATTTTGCTGAACAGCAATAAAGGAATGCTCCAACTGCCTTCCGATAAATGAGAATTAATGTAGAGGGTACAAAGAAGTGTTAGCAATCTTTCCAGAGCTATCTCAGTGCAGGGCAGCATATATAAGAAAAATGCATGTCAAAGATCAGAGAATATACAAAGGAAGATTAAACCTGCCCTCACAGAAGAAATAATGTTACAGGTGAAAGAAAATACAAGAAGTTATGCAACTTGCCAGTGAAAAACTAAAGCTTGTGGAGACAAAACAAACATCAAACCATTGAAAGTTACAGTAAATGCACCGGTTATTTCCAAAGGCGAGGTCCACCTGTAAATTTGGAACAGGCCGTTTCTTTCATATTGCAAGAATGAATGAGGGAGGCAAGAGTGGCGTGAGATCAAAGGGCACTTACAGGAGGTACCAAACGAACAAGGGAGAGACAGGCAAGACAGCAGGATCAAAGGACACTAATGATAAAGAAGCTCTGCTTGCCATCTCCTCTAAGGAAACGCAGTGAGTCAGCAGAAGTTCAGAGAATATTAAAAGAAAAAATCTAAAAGGAGATCACATTAGAAGCAAGCTACATGTATTTCCTGACCATCAGGGGATGAAATAATAATGGGATGTGGGCGACTTTCATGCACAAGTTTGTTGAGTGCAGGTGCCTTGAGCTTTCAAACTATGGATTAAAAAGCCTTTAAGGGAGTAGTCTGAAAGAAGCTAAAGCAGCCGGCGCATTAAAGGATGGACTCATTACGGGGCTTGGTGGTGCCTTGTCTCGAGTGCTTTGAGTTCAGTTCTGTTCCTACCTAATGCCCTACTGTCAGTAAATAGAAATGGTGCCTGTGTTTATTTTTTGTTCTTTTGTTTTCCTCTGAGGCAATGACAGAAATATTACTAGTCTTGTCTACTTCCGAAAAATAAAGCCAATTCTGACAAGTCTATTGATTAGCGAGGGGATGTGCCACTGAACGAGTAGTGAAAAGAAGCTTCAAACCATAATCTGGAAATGCACTTAATTAAGGATATCAAACACTCGGTTTGAAGAGGAAATTGCTCAGTATAATATTTAGTACTTAAGTAATATTTGTCATCCATCAGTCTCAGAGGACTTCATGCATAGTATATGTAGTATCCTTATAGTACCCTTATTGCTGTTTTTCAGAGGCCTGTTTGTGCCCGAGTCAGTGAGTGACGTGTGTAGGGCTATGCCACAAATCCAGTGGGAAGCTGGGAATATAACTCACGCCTGGGACTTGAAAGAGAGGAGGGAAATGAGCCATTTCAGACAATTCACATTAGTACATTCTATGTACTCTAAAAGGAGCATTGTTGTAGGGGAGCATTACCAACTACCTCTAGAATGGGGAAGGGAGAAAAAAGTTGATGATTCTTCCCTGAAACACAGATTTCAGTATCTTTATGCCTCTCTCCATCACAGGTCCTACAATCAGTATGGCAAGGCACGAGAGAGGAAACTTCTCAAAAAATTCATGGCACTGTTCCTTGAAATAAAATATGTGTTTTCCATTGCCTTGGGAGATTGATGGGAGAGGTGCCCCTGAAACCAGCCTCCATATGTAGAAAATCCTCTACAGGGTTTTTTTTTTCCAGCATTTGTATACCAGAAATTGGCATGGAGCAGTCAGTAACAGCAAGGTGAGGGACTTACACTGCAAGGTGCTGGGTCTGTGTAGCTGAGGATCTTCTGGTCTCTCTTGTACTACATTCCACTAAATCTTAAGATTTGCTGAAATGAGTGAAGCTTACTCCTTGCCAAGCTGTTTGTTGAATAGGTGCGGTTAATCAGTGACTGCTTTCTTCAGAGTCCCATTTCTTTGTGCTGCCATTTCCCTATATATGCCTTGAGGAATTTTTCTGGTATGATGAACATAATTACCGAAACTTGTGTCTTCATTGCTTTCTGCTCAATTTATTGTAGCTGGCTTGCTTTTTGGTACTACCCCAGGTTTTCTGTTGCTCTTTTTTTTTTCTTGTTGAATACAGCATTGTTGTGCTTTAACGCCAGCCAGCGAGCAAGTACCATGCAGCCGCTTGCTTACCCCCCCCCCCCCCCCGCCGGGGGAGGGGGGAGGGAAGGGGGGAAAAAAAGA
>NW_010973013.1:5773771-5824279 GCF_000737465.1 Haliaeetus leucocephalus | reverse complement strand
CGCCCTCCCCCCCCCCCCCCCCCCCGCCAGTGGGATAGGGAAGAGAATGGGGAAAAAAAGGAAAACTCATGGGTTGAGATAAAGACAGTTTAGTAGGACAGAAAGAAAAAAAAAAAAAAAAAAGAATTGGAATATACAAAACAAATGATGATCTGTGCAATTGCTCACTACTCACTGACCAATGGTCAGTTAGTCCCCAAGCAGCGATCCGCTCCCGGCCAACTCCCCCCAGTTTATATACTGGGCATGACATCACATGGTATGGAATATCCCTTTGGCCAGTTGGGGTCAGCTGTCCTGGCTGTGTCCCCTCCCAACTTCTTGTGCCCCTCCAGCCTTCTTGCCGGCTGGACACAAGAAGCTGAAAAATCCTTGACTTTGTCTAAACACTACTGAAAACATCAGCGTGTTAACAATATTCTTCTCACACTAAATCCCAAACACAGCACTATACCAGCTACTAGGAAGACAATTAACTCTATCCCAGCCAAAACCAGGACAAGTATGGAATGAAAACAGTTTGGACTAGACCTAGAAATACAGAACTTCCTTAGCAGTTATTCTGCTGTTTTGCCTCTCTCAATTTTAATGCAATTGGCCTCCCTCCTTTTTAGCCCTGATCAATGTTCTAATGTATCTGCTTAAATAAAGTAGTCTCTGATTTCCTGATTTTACTGTGGTTTTTACCCTAGAAATTTCTGCAGCTATTTTAGTGAACACTTTTCTGTCGAAGTAGTTAGAAGAGTATATTCCATTTTACTACCTCTTTCCATAGTCTTGAGAGAAATCTTCTCTTCTCATGTGTTTTCTATGTCAAGCTTAAGATTGTATCTCTGTCGTCCACAGTTTCCTATACTTAGGATTTTTGGTAGAAGTTTGAAAGTGCCAGATTACACAGAACCATTTTTATTTAATGATTCATATTTATAAAAGCACATGCTAAAACTAAGCAATTTTTAGTCCATTTGAAATTTAATTTATTTTTCTGTTTCTGTTGAATGATGCCCTCCAGTTTGTTGATTAAGTTGCGTGGTGATCCTTGAAAGATGGGGATCTGCCTAATGCACCTTGCTTGTTTATGGTTCTATCTTTTTAAGTGAAGTGAAACTCACTGATTTAAAAGTTTTAGTTTGGAAGGAAATTTAAATTTAAGATCTCGAAATTTTAGCTCACTTCTAGCACTGTCAGACGTGGCAGTAATGCGAATCAAGACTTAAAGACTTGGGAATTTTTTAGTCACTGGAGACGTGACAAAAGATGTACAATTTTATATATTTCATGCAATACATACATTTAATATATAGTAATGCTATAACATATATAAAACTTTTTGAAGATAAAAGGAAGGAGTGATATCCCCTTTTACATGCAAGTGCCATATGGTGCAGTCTCATATATTCCTATGCCAAAATGATTGCTTTCCAGAAATTATATGATGAACTTGCAATAAAAGTAGTCCTTGCCAAGCCATGTGTGGTGGCATTAAAAGAGGGTAAGTAAGTGAGCTGCAGTAAAAAAAGTGAAACAACTAATTCCAGTTGGGTGTGAATAATTGCAATTAAATTTATAATATACCCTAAACCCATGGCAGTTTTGAAGTTTTGCTGATGTAAAGGGCATTTGTAATTCATCTGCAGTGTCCTGTGTGTCCATCAGCGCCGGTCGACAGACTTGTGTTTTGCCCGTTTGTAACCCACTACTCAGGCTTTCGTAGTGCTACATGTCGGCGCATCCTGGTCAGAAACAGCTGAAGATTAGGAGGTATGTTCCATGTCATAGAGCACGAATAGAGGAAAAGATATTTGGACTTTTCATGTTCAGATCATCAGACAATATACATTTTCCTTCTTAAATTATAGCCTTCCATGCTTTCTGATGCTTTCATTTTCTGTGTGACGCTATCTCTGTCATTCTAGAGCACTGAAAGCAATGTGTCCATTTGGATCCCATGACTTATTCCGACATGGTCAATTTAGTACTCCCCAAATGGGTGGTTCTTCACCTATGTTGTTTTGGATTATGGGCTTCAGACTTTCTGCCTTAGATGACAAGGAACAGAACATATTTGCCAAAAGTTCTGGCTATTGTTATGTGGAGAGAAATGGAAGGGAAGAATCTGGAGAAAGAGGCTTGTGATACCCCCATATTCTTTAAAGCAGTTGTTACTGTGCCTGAGACTGATTTATGAATAACACTACAGAGTTTGTTCTCAGTAGCAGAAAGGGGAAAGGCTATTGACATATTCTTTAAAAAGACCTGCATTCAGGTTCATCAGGATTTTAACTGTGATATTGTAAGAATTGTGTGAAATCTATGCGTAAAACCAACATCACACCATTGATTCCTGAATCCTGTTTCTTGAGGCTTCTGAGCATTGCAGAGAGCTTTTGGAGCTTCTGACTCAAAGAACATAAACCAAATTCCCTTCCCTTCCATTTCTAGCTGGGAACAGCATTGATCCTAATGACAGGAAGGGCTCAGAGGTAGGCTGTCAGCGTTTTCATTTGGAGCATAAGAACTCGTGTGTTTCTACTTTACACTAGACATACCTAAATGCTATTCCCTGAAAGAGATTAATGTGTCCAGTATAATCACCGATGATGCACTCATTCCGTTTCTGCTGGTCAGAACCATACGCGGAATAAAAATCAGTCAAGTAATAGAAAATCACTTCAGATGTTTTAACAGAGAAATATTTATTGCTACTATAAAATGAATAGAACATGACACATGATCTGGTGAAATCAGAAAAATATGTTTTGGCCAGGTTCTGTGCTTGAAGGCAGAAAGCAAGTGGAGATAGGCCAGTTGACATTGCCTGAGGATCTGGCCTTTGGATGAGGCAAAATAAAGGAAAAAACTGTACATACTACAGCTAAACTAGCGTTTGTTAAAGTGTGTACCGAGGGGAAGTAATAGTGCTAGAACTACAAAAGAGATTTAATAGGGGATTGAAATGGAACTGTGCAGACTTATTGATAGCACATTATCAGCCCAAGGTACTTTTTCATCATGGCCTAGCTGGTTAAATTAAAGAGCATTAAGAGATTGAGGAAGGCATTTTGAGCAATGGCCAATGAAAAATAAGGCTAATGTAGCATTCCCTAAACAATAGCTTTCAAGATAGAAAGAAATGAATCGGCAGAGAAGAAAGTCCACCCCAAAGACTGTTAAGATGCAGTTAAAAACAAAACAAACCCTGAGAAATAATTATAATAAGCCACACATTTTCATGACATGCAACACATTCTCACTCCGCTTCTCAACTTTCTCCTCATTACTACCACAGATTAAAGCTGAAGAAGTGGACCTAACAAGACATGGCCTTCAGCTGAATCGTTCCTCATTTCCTGCATCTTTACAAGGTCTGTCTTCATTTTGTCCTCCTAAGTTGTAGGTTCTTGTTTATTTGCGCAACCGCACCTGAAATCCACTCTGCTTTTGGTAGCAAACTTCAAACATTGTTGACTGGGCGCAACAACTAATAAATAGAAGCCATACTATCAGCATGAAACCAGTATAAAATGTATAAAAGTCAGAATAGCAACACCCTTCTCCCAGCAGGGCCGTCTTGCCACCTCTTTTTTGGCAATTCCTGATGGCTGAGGATTCACAGTCCCAACTGTGAACTTTATGCTCTATTTTTTCGCCAATCTTTGGAATTAGAGATATTTTCTGAGTACTGGGAGACCTTCACTTGTGTGAGAGACCAGCAATCTAATTTCTGGATTATGGATAGCCCCTTCCGTCCCTCTCATACATCCCCATTTTTGTTAGTGACACCACAGCTTGTACCACAATGAGCTGTTGTTGAAACCCTCATCAGGTTTAAAAATGGGCAGGATTAATTGTGAACATGTTTCCCCTGAAAAGACAAAAATCTTACCCCTACTGCTCAAGAAGAACTGGGAGCACTGGAGAAGTCTCGAAATCTGTTCTCAGTACCTTGTTGTGAAATGCCAGGCACAAAACAGGTTCTATAAGGAATGCCTGGGATAAGTATAATTTGTCTTTTATGCATGCAACTTTACCAGTGTAAGCTGATATGTTAAGTAATAGATTTGGTTAATTTGACTGTCAAAATGTTAAATGACATCACATTTATAATCCTATAATTAAACTGTAATCAAGAAGAGTTTGAATTAACTAGCTAGCTGCTAATATGCAGCAGAGGCTTGAGAGTTAAGGGTTGTACAAGAAGAACTGTAATTTCAGTGTATACCTTTCTTCTCCTTTATGCAGTCTGTTTGTCTAGCTTGATTATTCACTGTTTCAGAGTCAAACTGACTGGTTGTGACTCTAACACCGCTGTGTCATGACACCATGCCATGATTTGCAATCAAACTCCTGGACAGGCGGGCAGTAATTTTTTGAAAAAGTGATTGGAGTTTCCCTGCAATCAGATGGAATTCACTAGAATAAAGCAAAACAGAGTAACTAGTAAAATTAAACAAAAGTATATTAAGAGCTTAAGAAAGATAAAAATATGAAAAAGGTAAGGATGAAAAGCTCACTGGAAGTCTTATGGAATATTTTCTAATGATGGCAATATGTCTTACTGATAAGCACAGTAAGATAATTTTGCATTGTTGTATGTATATAATATTATTAATGTAACAGAAATAGGTATAAGCAGTAATTATACAGCAATATTCCTGTATAATAATCATCCTCAGCATTAGGTGTGTTTCTTCATCTAGAGCTTTGCTTTCATGAGTTTCTGTGACAATAACACCAAGTACATCTTCCTTTGTAGGAAAAGGGGCTTATATGTTTATATATGGCCTTCTTTACTACCCTTTTCAGGTAGATCTATTGAAAAATTTGCCCTTAACATTTTTAATGGTTTGATTCTGCTACAGATTATTTTTAAATAGTTATAAGAAATTAAGTTAGTTCCACCTGCCCTGTTCTCGAAGGCATAATTCTTGTTAAGTATGTTTGAAAAGCCTTCAGATGACCTTGAAAAACTTGTGCTGAAGTATTAAAAAGAAGCAAATATTCCCCACATGGACGTTGCAAAAGAGGCAAGTGAGAAATATATACCCAAGGTATAAATTTGTACCTTTGGGGACCATTTTGTTCCTTTCCTATTATGTTTTATTTCCCCCTTTTTTCTTTACCCCCAAATTTTTATTTCGATCACAAACAGATAGTGGAGAAAAGGTTTATGTGAGTATTTTTAGGAACAACCAAGGTCATAAAAATTATTTAAAATTTAGGAAAAAAAAAACCCCTAACCACAGGTGCCTTGAGACTGGAAAGATGTTGACATCCTAGCCAGCTGCTTGTGAAAACTCAGCTGCAATGTTCTTTTGTATTTTTAAGAGCTAATAAACCATGTGACTCCCAGGGCAGAAATAATAAATGGGTTTATCTCAGTGGAAGCCTAAAAGATTGGTATTTTAGAGCTCTGGTGACTGAGCACAGGGGTGTCCATTTAGGGTATTGATGTTTTCCACCTTTTTCTTCAAAGGGCTTCTCCAGAACCTAACTTCTTCTAAGCAATGAACAGACTTGCACCCTTTTTGAATCACTGGGCAGGAGGGGATTTCCTCCCTTCTTGGTTTTAGTCTTAAAGTTAATGCTTTAAGAGTACTTAATCTACTTCATCTTTCTGCACTTAATGAAGAATAAAACTCTACTGCCCAGTAAAACCTTAAAATCAAAAGGTAAACTTCAGTACATGGATTTTTAAATTGAGATTACCAAGTATTCCAATAGTTGAATACATTTTACATAATTTGTAAGTGAAATACTTGATAAATCAGCAGAGGTAAAAAAAGTCCTAACTGATGAAATACGGCTGGTTCAAATGTCAATGTGAAGAGCCCAAGACATTTTCTGAGAAGGGAGTACAAGGGGTAGCTAGGAAATCTGCCTTTTAAATCTGAGGTATAGTTGTGGCATGACTGGATTAGGTCTCGACTGGCACTGATCAGTGCCTGTTTCCTGAGAGTTCATCCATAAAAAACAGTGACGGAAGTGACTGGATCATTCTGAACCCATGAACTCAGATATGTCTGAATTATACCACTTTGAGACTCCTCTGATCAAAACCCTAAGAATCCTGGTTTATATTCCAATAAAACCTGGCTTTTTGGAGAACAAAAAGCCTTTTGGGCATCTTTCAGGAGCTCACTGGAGGAGAAGGACTGGGCATATCAACCTCAGAGCTCTCGCTTCCACTTACGTGAAGACATAAAATGAAAGGAAATAATGATAATAAGCCTATAACTCTATGTGCCACCAGTGGAATGAATTTTCCATTCCCCTGTTAAAAATGGCCTGTCCTTTCACATCATGAAGGTATTTCTTCTTTCTTCTTCTTTTAGCATGAATCCTTTTTGCTGCTTTCCAGTTACCTTCATTTACAAGAAGGGTTTTTAACTCTGCCATCATCCTAGCAGAAATAACACAATATATTCATCAACTGTGGAATTAAAAAATAAATATATTTCAGTGAAGAAAGTGTGAAATATTTGGAAATATTAGTGAGGTTACCCAGAAATGGAAAGAGAGAAGCGGGCTTGCTCCTCAGTTATAGGATTGTTCTGTTTTTGTCAATAGGCCAGTGAACTTAAGAACTGCTTTTTGGGGAACTTGGAATGATTGAAGATAATAGGCTGGGGCTTTAAAGGAATAGGGTCTACTAGGGCACACCCAGGTCACAGCTTTAGGAAGTGATTTTGCAAACTGAATTGTGTTTTTCAAATTCTTGGAGCTAGATGGTATCAAAGACTACTAATATCCACCAGACCACCTCCACCTGGTAGCCCAGTTTGAGTGGAATTTGTTAGGTCCCAGATTTCATCTTAAAGCAGCACAGATACCCTAACTAAATCTGCACAAGTTATTTGAGTAAGAAGTTCCAGACTGTTATTCTGCTACCTCAGAAACTTTTCAGTATTGCATCTTTATAGTAAGGCAAGGAGAATTGCTAAAGCATATTAAAAAAAAAAAAAAATCCAAACCACCACAAAACTAATCAGCCATAGTTCAATTTAAAGGCCACTTATTAAGTATTTATGGAGCAAAAGCAAACAGGAGTATGTAGGAAATTTCAAGAGACCTGTATTCTAAGCTGGTCGGAAATTTCATTGCTAAAGCTCTCCTCTTTTGGAGAAAAACAGGAATGTATGCCTTATTTTCAGATTATTTGGATGCAACCCTAACTCTGGAGTATCTGTGACTTGTTAGTAACCTCTGTGCACATCTACTATGTCTGTATGCACAAAGTAGAGGTTTGTATGTCCAGCCATTTGTTGATACGCAGTAAGGAAAGAAAGCTGATCATCTCTGTACAGTTTGTAGTAACTGGAATGGTTGAAATTGTACTAAAACCACACACAAAGTTATAAAAGAAGCTGTCTGATGTTCTGCCTTTTCACTGTATTCAGTGGAAAAAGGAACATGAAATAACCTTCTGATAATTAAAGGCGTGACAAGTGCTCTTACAACCCCATTATGTGCCCAATGTATCATATATACTTTGTGGTTGCATGTGATTTGGAATTGGATGAAAATAGTACAAAGCAGTATGAAAAGGTACTATGTTTTAAATCAGATGAGAGGAAATAATAAAAGGAAAGAGAAAAGGCTGGCATTTTATAGCTGCCTGGGTTTGGAGTGTATGATTGCTCATTATTCTTAACACTGGATCATCTCATCACTGAATGACCTATCTCAGGTCACAGCAAAATTTACACACATTACAGTATCTAACATTGGTTTTGTCCTT
The DNA here is from genome assembly GCF_000737465.1 of Haliaeetus leucocephalus. Taxonomy (NCBI): domain Eukaryota; kingdom Metazoa; phylum Chordata; class Aves; order Accipitriformes; family Accipitridae; genus Haliaeetus; species Haliaeetus leucocephalus. The sequence continues at coordinate 5,816,538 of NW_010973013.1, read as the reverse complement.
GTAGTGTATAATTTACAAGTTAGAAACATAATTTCAGTGAAAACTAGACAAGTCCTCTTTTGCTTTTGGGATACAGGTTAAATAATCTGCATGGCACCTATAACGATGTCTGATTCAATGAGAAGGTTCACCCTGACCTGAGTAACTCCTAGGGAGAGTTGTCTTCTAATTAATACTCTGCCTGTCTTAAATTATGTTGTCTGTAAGTGGATGTTTTTGGCTTGTCATATTCTTCTGTTGGGCTATTTGTTGTAAATACCTATCTCCCTCTTTTTGACAAGGGACTAGTAATTATTCAAGGCTTTATGAAATACAGATCTTTTTACTGTAACATCTATAAAGCTGATTTCATAATAGCTATTGATGCCAATAAATATTTTACAGCAGCTATGTCAATAGTGTATTAATTGTGAATGCTGTTTACTAGAACATAGTCATTTCTTGTTCTGCAGATGACTCCACTCATTGAAGTGCTATAATATACTGATTTTGCCATTTTCTCTTCAGCCCAGGCAGAATGAGGTTCTTGAGATAAAAGGAAACTTAATAAGGGAATTTTAACAAGATGCTGCTGTAAGAAGCTACGAAGGTTTAGCAGAAATATGTCTGAGCTAAGTTACAGAAATTGACTGAGGGGCAATTAGATCATTTCACAGATAAGAGACTTTGTTGTTGTTTCTTCCCCAAGGGAAAATTAGTACATCCCAGAGTGTGGAACTAGCCTGGGAGATCCCTCAAATTCCTGACTGCATTGTCTGGGATGATAAACTTGAGGCAGAATGAAGATTGGAGCCATTCCCCATGTATCCCATGGTAGTGCTCTCATTGCCAGAATACTTCAGAGTCTGCGAATTCCTTTGTCACCCTCCTGTTTTGCAGACTGGTTGGAAAGGGCTCAGTTTGGCCTCACGAGACTCTCTGACGTGACAGAGCCCCTGGACATTTTGCAGAACAAAGGTGCCATTCTTTGCTCAGCCCTGGTAACAAGTTCCCGGTGTGGTGTTTAGTGTTTTGTGTTGACTGCACTGGGACTGGAGGCAAAGCATCAGTGGGAGAGGCTTGGAAGGAGTGGCGGGAAGTGATTTAAGCACAAGACAGCGGAGGAGCTGGAATGCTGTGTGTGGTGTCTACTGTTGCCGACAGCACAACAGTAGAACACTGAGGTTGAACAGAAGGGAATGAGGATGGAGGAAGTTAGAGGTTCTAAGTGGGGATTAAAATACCTTTGTTAATGAGACAGCTGTAACATCTCAGGTAAATTTTGCATTTTCCTTGGTTGTCACTGATGTCCGTTGTCTTCATTAATCTCTAGTGCATGACAGTGGTGTGTTTTTATTTCTTTATTTTTCTTTCTACCTTTCATTTTACATTATAAGAATTAAGTTGTAATAATTAACATAATTAATGAAAGAATAGTATATGTTGCCAAGAATTCATTTTTTTCTTAACTATTGCTGCTACCCTGCAATGTGGCCCCATCTGTCCTGTACTTCACCCACTCAGATTGCTGGTAGATCTATTCTTAAAACCACTGCATGTCCTGTAGATCCAGTGGGGTTTAAAGTCTATTTCCATATACCCAGGCAGGTGTACTTGCCACCTGAAGAGTTCCGATGACTCTGGGGATGGCTGAAATTTGTTAAGTACTACTTGTCTTGCACTTACCTTGGGTGAAACCCCTCACATTTTATCTTTGCATGCAATTTTTGCATTTGTTTTTTGAGCCTTAGGGCATCAGAATTACACATTTTGGTGGATTAGTTTATAGGACAACTTTCTGCAGTTTCTTTTCTCACTCTCTTTACTCTTTTACCTGTTACAGACTCTTCTTCTGACTCTTCTCTATTCTTGCAATCATAGATTTAGATGTCACATTCCCTTCTTCTGATGTCTATGGAGAGAAGCAGAAATGACTTTCAGAAGACAAGCCAGCTCACAAGGAGTGTGATTTTAAAACAGGGTCACAGACAAGGCTGTTGGAAAGAAAAGTGCCTTTGGTGAGTGCAGAGGGAGCAACGACTGATCTTTGTGGGAATCCAACACACTTTGTAGCAGTTCCTGATTAGAGTAGCCAAAACTTTACTGATTCTTATGACCCATATGCTACCACGGCCAGAGGAATACTCCGCTATTAACTCTTTTGCACGTAGATCAGCTGAACTGCAGATCACCTTTTTTTCTCTAAAGGAATGGCAGTAGTGACAAGTAATGGCAGACAGCGCAGCAGAACCAAAATTTGATGCTTGTTCAGTTTGCCTGAATCTGTGGCCTGCTGTTCTTCATATGGTATGGATGCTCTTCCCTTCTGCTCTGCACATCCACATTGGCAGATGGGCAGCTTTTCCCTTCAGGGACATGCAGAGGAGGGCTGGCAAGTCTCTTCTGTCTCTTGTGACTCTTCTGTCACCCAGCAAGGCCTCTGTTCTTCTGAACCCCCATGCAGTCTGCCAGGAAGAAGAAAGAGGCAACCTCTTCTCTCTAAGAGAGAACAAAAGTCATGCTGTGTTTCCGTCGTGTTGTTTTTTCCCCTCAGACATTATGCAGAATACTTTCCACAAACTTTTCATGTTTTGGGATTTTAGGATCAATGAGCCTTTGGCTATTTCTAGTAAAGATTGAAGAAGACTAGACTCGTTAATTCTCCATGAAATAAAGGTAGATGTGACTGGCTGTGATTTGGAAAAGATTGTTGGGATTCAGAGAAGAGCTAGGAACATGAACAGACAAGAGGAATAAGAAAAGACTTTTTTGTTTGTTTTTTGTTAGATGGGAGGTTATAGAAAGGATTCATGATACAGTCCATACAACTGCAGATGCATTCATACAGAAGTTACATGAGTCCACTGACTGACAATCCAGCAGGTTCCATTAAGTTGCCAGGAAATGAATGGTTTTACTGGGTTTGCACGTGGATCTGGTCAGATGCTTTGGGAAAGTGGTATTTAGCATCAGAGTGTGAACCAGCAAAATGTGTTGGCGATGCCTCTCCTTTTCTGAGTGGTAAAGCCAAGGATATACTGTCTGTATACTAGTATAGTTTGTGTGCTGAACTTCTTGACATGAAGTTCGCATACAGAAAACACTCAGTTGGTCTTGGAATTAGGACCTAAATTTGAAAGTTTCTGGCTTAATGTACTGTGCAACTGTTCTTTCCTGAAGTGAAATCCTTGCTTGGTCCTTTTCATCCTGCGAGTATTTGTGGTAGTGACTTTCAGTTCTCTGGCTGCATCTAAGGGAAGAGTTGAACCACCAATTTTAAAATATTTAAGTTATTTTTTCTTAGTTTTGGCTTCCTTGCTACAATATTTGGTTTGTATGGTGGGTGGAAAAGATGGTATCAGGTTTTCTGGATGCTCCTAGACATCTGGTTACTCAGAGGTGTGCGTAGTGTGGGTGCATTTTCCTGTTTTGAGTCTTTCAGCTCTTATTCTTTCCTCCCTCTCTTCAGCCTCTCTCAGCTTCTTTCTTATATTACCTCTTTATTTGTGCAGGGCCTTTCTATTCACAGCCCTTTCCAGTTTCCACCCTTTGTTTTACCCATTCTCAACTTCTGTCATTTCTTTCTTGCTTCAGGAAGTACCTGCTCCACCTGTCTTTCACAACATATTGCCTGTACCCTTATCTACTGTTTTTCCACAATGTTTTTCATTCACCAATCAGCTGTTTTTAATTTTGTTCCCAAAATGTTTTCTCCATGTTCTTCCAGCAAGCTTTTAATCTGTTATCCTAGTTACGTGTTATCGTGTACTTTTAACCTTCACCTGACTTTTATCAGGCCACAGTCTCCAGCCTCTGAAATTCCCCGTGCAAAACAAAATTTCCAAGCTGAGCAAATTATTTTTTTTTTAAAGTTGTGTTACTTTTACATTATGAAAAAAGCATAATTAGAGAGTTTAGAGAAAATGCTTTTCATTCAGAAACATTATAATGTCCCAGTGGGATTGTGTATTTGCATCATGCATTTTGTGTCTTCCTCCTGTCTTTGTTTGGATCTTGGAAGGCTGAAATGCATTTGCTTTCTGGGGGGAAAAGTCACACCATAGGACCCATTAGTACTAAGATTGCTATCTTAAGCTGTAACAGAAGTAGGAATCTGAAAACTGTTTCCCCTACCAAAGTGTTCAGCGTGTAAACCTGTCATTTACAGAACGTCACTTGATCACTGATAATTTTCTTATTAAAAGTCCCTTGATTTCTTCTCTGTAGGGCAATATGAAAAGGACAGAGCGTGATGCCAGTTGGCACGTGACTGTGAGCAGTTCTGAGGTGTGGGGTGGATGCAGTGGAGTAGGGGCACAGGATTGGAGAGGTCACCTGTATTCCCCAGCTACCTGAGCTGGTGCTTTTCTATCCCAGGTCTTGAATTAGAGAACCCTTTACAGATACAATCAAACCGCGGTGTAAAATTCGTAAGGTTTTGCTCGCATTTCTCCTACTGATGGGTTTTATCCACAGCTATGCTCTTCTGACAGGTACTCTCTAGCCATGGCCAGCCTGGAACAACTTGATTTTGTCCTTTAGCTCACGTTGCTCATATCCCTCCCCAGTGCTTATCTCTTCTGTTGCCTTGCTTTCTCGGTCTGGGGTTAGCAATCTTACTCCCTCTTAGCCTTCATTTTATTACACTAAGAAAACCAGGCTCTCTTAGTCTGCCCTCGTAATAGGCTTGCTATTCCCCCTGTGCTCCTAGTAATTCTCCTCTCTGCCTGCTAAAGCTTCTGCAATTCCAGTTCAGCTGGAGCTGCAGGTCCTCAGCATGCCCCAAACCCAAGCTTGACTGTAGGTTAGCTCAGTTCATTTTTTAAAAGGTGATGCTTGTAATCACAGTTTGCGTGGTATTAGCACGGATGTTAGAGAGAGATAATGCTAGTGCTGCCACAGAGACCCAGCACCGTCCTGTCCTCGCTCTCTGTTCCCTAGGCATGTGCCTAGTGCCGGTGTCACAAAGGTGGCCTATCTTTTATGTATTCCTTCATGCGAGCAGCTGTTAAAATAACACCAGCAGGCATTATAAAATAATAATGAATAATAATGATCCCAGGAGTAGCCTGCCCCTCCATTAGCTCAGCTGGAGGGTAGGATAAATTGTAGTACATTCTAGTTACGAGTTTAAAGTCAGTGGGGGATATGAGACAACCCCACTCTATGCAGATGCTTCACACGTGGATGTCTGCAAAGCTGCGTCTCTGCTGACTCGCCTGTTTAACAGGCAACTTGGCTGCCATGAGCACTCCCTGTTAAGCTGTTTCTGTGCTCCGTTCTCAAGGTGCGGGAAGAAAGCAACCATGTGCTCTCATTGCTGTGATCCGTGCTGCTAATGGATGTCTCGTGGAAAATCTTTTAATAGAAATGGGCATAATCAGAGAAGCTGTCATGGACACCTCTCGGTGATTACTGGCCTTACTCATCATTATCCCAGGATATCTGCAAGTAGAAAGAGCTGTTACAAATTACGTGTTGAGGCAGGAACTTCACAGCAAACGAAAATATTTGAGAATCGGGATGAATGAGTGTATAAAGCCATTTCCTCAAGTCTCCTCCACCAAAACAGTCTGTTTTGCTTAATGGCCGCTGATGGGGACTGTGTGCAGCATTTTTCTCTGTTACTGAGTATGCATAAGGTGTTGGGAGGCCTTGCAGTGTTACTTGGATCAGACAAATACCGTATCCATTCATTCTGTGCTGCCAGTGGTAGCGAGACAGCCAGACCCCACCCGTATGTCAGCTGGCTATGTATTTTGTTTTCATTTTGGCTGCTAGGGTCATGCATAGTACTCCCATTGGCAGCATAGCAAAGCTGCTTCCAAATGAAAAGGAATTTCACATCTTCCTGAAGGAAATATCAAGAAGTAACATCTCTGATAATCCAATAAATGGCTTTTCCCCTGCTGATACTCCTTGTTTCTCACATGGGAGAGGTATGAAACAAGAGCATTTCTCTTAATTTAGGGATTTGCCAGTCATTGTGGAATCATAGAAAAGAGGTGTGGAAGAGAGTAGGGAAATCTAATGAGGAATGAAAAACATGCCTCAACCTGGCAGCATCATGCATGAGGCCAATAATGAATCATATGATCACTTCACTTAGCTTGTGCATGCTGGTGAAATGTAGTTATTGTTTTTTCTATCATTTATTTCACAGTTTTGCCTATCTTCTCAGCTGTAATTATCATTCCATCAGGGTTCTGTCTAAGAAAGCAGAACCATCTGGGGAAATCAGCATTGCTTCACTCAGTCTCAGCTGGAATTAAAATGATCTGCTGTGAACACGAAGGAGAAAAAACCCCCAAAATATCTTGTCATGGGAATTAACCAGAGCTGTTGACCAGCATCTACAGTTCACTATGAGAAAAAAATTTTATTTAATTAGATACTGGAATGTACACTAGCATTACAAAAAAAAGGAGGAGAAAGTTTGCTCCTATTTTTATATAGCAGATGATATGCTGTCTTGAAGTTGTGGTGCATGTGTACTTTAATGAAAGCCAATGAATCGTTCCTACTTATAAAGATGACAGGATGAGGCCAGCATGTGTTAAAATCAGTGAAATATATTAATTCTCATTCCTAAAATACGACCTCATATTCCCAGGACTGCAGAAATGGAGGATGTGCAGTAAATTAGTTCAACAGCCTTTTACCTCTAGGTCTGAACCCTGCTTAGATCACCGGTTGAAATGAATCTCTGTCTTCATCTGAAGCAAGTCTCCTCTGAATTTTTATTGACATCACAAAACTGCTTTGGCATCTGGCACAATTTGACATGATTAATTGTCACTGTTCAAAGAGAGCAGGGAAACAGTTAGAGCAGAGCACTGTTGTAGTGTCTGGGAGTCTGCACAGTGACTGCCAAACTCATGTTGTTGCTGTCAGGCCTACACTTTCCAAAAGACGCAGGAAGCTAATATTAACAAAAAAAGTTTCTGTGTATGTGGGTGAGGGAGAAGGATAATCAACAAACATGTTAGCAAGACAGTCATTCAAAATGACCATCTATCAAACACGATTCAGCACCGATGTCTTAAGTGATGCTTGCTGCTTATCATTTTAATTTGTCTCATAAAATTATCAGTGCAAAGAACATATTGGCTAAATTATCGAATAAGATGAGAATTAAAGTCACATCAGGAAATAGTGTTAAATGAATAATTCTCTGAGCGCTGGAGCAAACGAAGCCTGATGTTTTATGAATTTGTATCCAGTGTTTTGACAGGATAGGATTTATTAAAGTGTGAGTTTTCCCTGTTAGGATGTTTCTGTCATTTCTCGGCTGTGCAGATCTTACGGTGCCTGGTAATGACTTATTTTGTAGCCTGTCCCTTGGTGAGGACTACACAGTGTCTTTCCTCTATCCAACCTCAGTCATCAAACATCTGGCAGTGTATTACTGAGTCTACCTGTGCAGCTGGGATAAGCTGGAATCAGAGCTTTCCCTCAGTCCTGCATTTTTTAGATAATCTGCATTGCCCACACGATTCTCACTCTGGCTGCAGTGAGTCTGCAGTGAGGCAGACAAGTAAAGACCTGGGTGGGAGAAAAGCCCAAGCTCTCAGTCATAAAGGCGGTGTGGGTGCAACTCGCCCAGATCATTTAGCTCTGAGAACTCGAGCACAGCCTTTCTGTTGAATTTAGGTGAACCTGCTCAAAAGATGGGGACTGGCAGATTTTGTTGCTGCATAAGCCTTGCTTTCCAATAAAAGCAGGTCAACCATTGTGCAGGAGCTGGGATGACCTCATATATTCCTGCTTTTGCCCTTTTTAATGAATTGGGGAACAGCAAATGATTACATCTGTCAGTTTCTGGAAAACAAATATAAGGCTCAGCCTCATTAAAGCCTACATCACGGCTGCTATCCAGTGTTGGCAAGGAAAATGTTTTAACTGATAAAAAAGCAAAGTAAGGAAGGCAATATCACCACCACAATAAGGTTAGAGTTTTTATTTGTTTCTTTCTTGGCTGTTACTTGATTTAGAGCTGGAAGGAGACTGTGGTGTTTCACTGCACAAGAAGGTCAGAAAAAATGTCTGAAATTGTCAGGAAAAGTATGAATGTGGAAATAGTGTTTTCACCCATCAAATTTTACAGCAGCTGAGCAGAACTCTTGAGAAATGTAGGCTTCAAGTTTTGTAGAGTAGCTTTCCTCTGCCAAAAACACTAGCTAGCTGGCTGCCCTCAGTGGGTGTTCCTGGCAGATGAAAACAACAGGGGAAAAGAAAACCCACAGAAAATGATATTCCTAAAATTTGACAGCAATACAAGACTATTAATAGGCAGCGCTGTTTGTTAGGGACATTCACTTCTGTGCCTTTGTTTCCGCTTGGTATTGTTTATAGTGGAGGCACTTAAAAGCTGCTTCTGTTTCTGTGGATGAATCTTCCTATCTTGCTGTTGATTCAATAGCACTACAGGAAGCATAATAGAAAGAAGTGGGGGAAAGAGCTTGTTCGTCCTTCTGCAGTTTCATACAGCTGCTTCAGGTGGCTCCACTGTCTCCACCGATACATACGCAGGCATATCTCTCTCTCAATGCATGCAGGCATTTTTCCTTTTCAAGGTGAATGCCGCGCTCGTTCTCTTACTGTTTTGATGTGATTTGGTTTAAGTTTCAAAGTTATTTTATATTTTATGAAAGTATGCATTTATAAAAACGCATGCCTTATTAATAAGTAAAGAGGTTTTTATTACACTTATTATCTGAAATGAGGTAGCATATAGCAGCAAATTCATTGAGCACAGCATCTGTACCTCAGGGGCTCAGATGTTTAGGAAAGATCCTCCATCCCCTGAACAGCTCAAAATCTAGAGAAGTGCCCCACATCAGATATGGCCTGGGATGAGGGAATGAAGGGCAGAGTATAGAAGTAAGACAGGGGTGTTACAACTATGGAGCGAAGGTGAAACGTAGAGAGCTATGCTTAAGAAGCCGAAGAATGAATGAATATTTGTCATTAGATCTTGTGTTTGCAGCTATCCTGATCTCACTTTGCCAGTCACTTAGATAATCCCTTCCTACTCCGTGTTCAGCTTATTTCATTGTAGATCATACCTGATTTCCCTGGCCAGACGTCAGACCACCTGAGCCAGTGTGGACCGATTCCGACTCGTGAACTGATTCTGCTAGTTGCATTTTGAATGAGGCCACAGCGATCATTCTCAAGTAGGGTTTGTTCCCATTTTTTTCTTGATCTTTTCAAAGGAGCGGCTGCAAGCAGCAATGGCCTGCAAAACCACTGGCAAGTGAGCATGCTTGAAGCGGAGGGTCCGCTCTTTTGAGCTTTTCTTTACATTTTGTGATGCAAGATGCCCTCCTGTTATGCAGAGTGATGGTATACTTGCTGGGTACGTTCCTTCCGTGATAGCTGAGCTTTACTTCAGGTGCAGTTCAACCATCAGAATGGGATAGTGTAGTTCAAGAGGGAAAGATGAATGCTTTTAGGCAGGTGGTTCAGTCTATTCTGAGATATTGTATGAGGATGTTGAAAACAGGATGTAAAAATATGGAGGGGGTAAACAAGTTATCTTCAGGATTTGAGATGGATTTTCAGAGTGAAAGAGCAATTCATTGTCCTGTACATTTTATTTATTTGAAAAGAGGTTGTTCTGGTGCTTACATATTTTGAAGACCTGTTCTCCAAATCCTATACATAGAGAATATAAACTCTTCCTTGGCTTGGGAAAGCCAAAGGTCTATTTGCAAAGAACAGGATTGGGAGAAGTATGGCAGGTCCTGAGAGACATACTGCAAACTTCAGGAAGGATCTGTAACCAGGCTAATGGAGGCTGAGGACCTGATAACTGGAGTGTTAAGTATGTAGATAGCTCACATGTGTGAATGTTCAGACCCCCACGGGCATGAGCACACACCCTGCAGGCAGGGAAGAGACAAACTAGAACTGCTGATTAGATACTCCCCTGACTTTTAGTGTTTTTCACATGAAAAAGCTCTCTCTTGGACACCCCCACACCCCACACCCTATTCTGTGTTATTTTTTGTTCCAGATTTGGGGTTGGATGTGATCTGTGATGGCAGAATATCCTGGCAGAATGGCTGACCTCTCAGTCCATTTTCAGAATGAAAATGCTGTGAAAGCAGCCCAGAAGGCAGCAGTATCAAAGTATGCAGTATTGAACAGGGTTTATTAATTGTAGACTGGTGTTTCCCACTGGGTTTCCTGTGAATTTCATGTGAGTGTGTGCAGAATTCACTGTAAGATGGGGCAGATTTCCATTGATCTACACCATATAACTGTTTGGCTCAAGCAAGCGATCGGTTGGTACATCTTACAATGCAATATTCACTTGCTACAGTGTGGTCATCTTCCTCATTAAAGCTCATTCAAGCAAAACACTGTGTCATGCCTCGAAGGCACCAATAAGCCTTAATTGCCCTGACCAGCCTCACCTGGCACCCACCCCACACCCCCCCTCTGCTCATTACTGCTCTATTTAAGCTGTGCTCTGGGGTTCATTCTGGGCTTGAGCTATGCTGTAGGTGCGCTTGTTTCTGGCTTTGCTCCTGACTTGTTCTTTGGATTTGCCAAACTATAGCCTTGCTTTTGCCCAAAATGTCCATGGGATGTCTTGCTGTTCCTGTTCCTGCTTGCCTGGCTCTGGTGCTATGGGGCTGAGCCCAGTTGGTGAGGCTGCTCTCAGCTTGCCTTCTTTCTCGGACTGCTCCCTGCAGGTAGGAAACTCCCCATGACTTCTCTACTTGCATGTATTTTCAATATTGTTATTCCGTTCTAAAGAACTGCTGTAAAATGCAGCACAAATTAAAGGGTTGTAACAGCTAACGGGATACCAGCCAGGCTTGAGAGCAAAGTTACCTCCTCCAAAAAAATTAGGACTGTTATTTTCAACAAAAATCAAAGTATTTTAAAGTAGTAATGTATGTAGTTTAAAGACTGTGTTAAGACAGCTGAAAGGGTTAGCAGTGGAAATTGCTGTGGAAAAAAACCCCTCTTATCTGCTGATGCTTACTCTTAAAAATTAATTTGGAGTTGGGTGGTTTCATTATGTTTGAAATGCAAACACTAATCTTAGCAACTTCATCATTATTGTTTTCTGTTGTTATTATTGATTCTCTTAATTCTGTAACTAGACCAGTGCAGTTATCTTGGCTGTGTGCTTTCTGAATGATAAGTAGTATTCACCTACCTAGCTTTGCAGAAGGGGAAGAGAAATATAAGGAAAAAGTTCTTTTATGCTTTGGGAGGTGGAGAAGCGTGGCTCTGCAGAGGCCCAGAAGCCCTGTGAGTTTCTTCTTGTGGCTCTGCTGCTAAAGCAATCACTGTTACGTGTCCAGTGAAGAAAATGGGGCTGGCTACGTGAGGCAGGCTACAAGGTACACTCAGCTGAAGCATATGTATTTGATTCACCTGTTGTTGCCCTTCCCAAATGTTGAGACCAGACTCGGTGCACCTGTGGGCAGGATGTAAAAGAGGAATGAGATGGGATGGCTCTAAGCAGAGAGTTTCTCCTGGCCCCATTGCTGGTAGTGGGGCCAGAAAACAGGGGAAGTTTAACTCTCTGTTGCTTTTTCCAAATGCAGGAGGGACTCCCCAGCCACTTTAGTCCCTGTACGAAGTTTGGAGGCCCAACAGTGGCTCTAAACATAGGCTGTTTTCATAGGTTGCAATCTTCTAAGAATTTATTAAGTGGCAGATTTACTTGCAGCAATGTAGAAATGATTGCCAAAGAACATAATTCGGTATCCCGCACTGAGGACTCCAGGTCTTAATGCCTCTGTTATTCAGTACCACTCTACTGTCACATCATGAAAGCCCTTCAGTAACTACTTGCACAGTTTGGAGCCACCCTGAACCAACTGACTAAGAAATTATTCACAAAATGCTGTGTGTATGCTTAAAGCATCAAAGTCTGTTCAGGAAATTAAACAGCCCATGGGCTTTGCTGCGTTTATTCTTCTTGTTTGGTTGTTTCTGTATGGGTTTTTGGCTTTTTGTTGTGTGATGGTTTTTGTTTTTTTTTCATCCCCAAAAGTAAGTTGTCCTAGGAAACAAACACAGTTATCCCCAAATCATCTGTGGTTTAGCAACAAAGAGAGATGACAAGCCAAATTATGCTTGCTTTTTTCCTATTATCACAAGCAAAGTGCCAAACCACAACACTCAACTGTGTGTTTCTTTGGTTGCTTCAAAATGGCATGTGACAGAAAACACAGTCTGTATGTAACCGTTTACCTATCCATTTCTGCCGTTGGATTTAATAAATGCTGTTTGAGCTTATATTCCCTTGCTGGTTTATTTTGGGGAATTGCCCACCACTGTGAAATCTGAAAGTTCAAGAGAAGAAACCATGAAAGGGAATATCTAATTTCTTTACTCTAGCTGCTGTTTCATTGCCTCAATTAATCTACATTTGCAAGTCCCTCAATTTATGGAAAATTATTGGAGTGGCAGTGTGCACTATGCATAGCTGAAAGCTGGATTTTAATAAATGTGGGCTATTTAGTACATAGACATAGGCTGGCCTTTGAAATCCATCAAGGCTTGTCCAGCCTGCTCTGAATAATTTTAAGGAATCAGTGCATAATTAATGAAAAATGCTATTAGATCTTTTGTCTGTGGGCTATCATCCTTATTTCCAGCAAATGTGAGGTTTGTACAACAGTCTGGGTTAAAATTTCTGAACTTGTCCCCCTCCTTTAGACTGGCTCTGCTTGCACACTAATATGATTTATCTCTGCAAAATATAAATTCATAAACAGAAAACAGTGGTTCAAGAGTATACCTGAACTAGAAATAAAATTATTGATATGATGCATCTAGTGGTGGTAAGTGTCGGACGTGTGTTTCAAACAATGTGCCTTGGTTCACTTTGTTCTCTGGATGAACGCTCTTGGCAGGTCTGTGAGCTGCCTTAGCCCTCATCCACCCAAGGAGAGCTTTTGTAAGGTGTGCTGTGATGTGAAATGTGCCTGGGAGGCACTTGGTTGCAGAGGGGTGAGTGTCTCACTGTACTAATACCTGGGTAACGAGGTTTCAACTTCATGGGACGTGTTCTGGCTTGAATCGCCTTGTACCTATTCGCATTCAGCTAATGTTTATTGAAAATTGTTAACCAGCATCGTAACCTGCTCCTCTTGTAGGGAGAGGTGTATGTAGGGAGGTAAATTTTAAAGGATCTCTTGAAAGTCATGAGATGCGGGAAACACGGTGGTGAAGGGGAAGAAGAAAGTTTCAGCTAAAGGTACCTCAAGGAGAGCGTGTGGACAGGCTTGTCTGGATTGCAGATCGGATGAGGAAACAGAGCTGGAGTTCCTTCTGATTCAGTAAAGGACTGAACCGTATTTACCCTGCTCAAAATATTTGATAGCCTCCGCTTAATAGACTAATCGTAGTTCTTGTTATCTGTACAATTTGAAATGTTCTACAGAAATGGTCAGAATGGGGAAGGAAGAGGAGGAAGGACATACTTCTGTATAGCTACCAAAATTCCCTTTTTGGATGTATAATATGTAAATATACCTTAGATATACAAATTTGCATACCAATATGAATACATTATAAAAATATATAAATATACAGAATCCATTTGTCATAGTGAAGCAGACAATTGTATTTACTGACATCTATTAAAAAAACCCCCAAAAACCAAACAGTTATTTTGGCCCCGGTTCCTGCTTAAAACCTCTACCTTTGGGACAACTTGTCTTAATGTCACCAGGTTAATTCGGCACCTGAGTTTTCCCTCCCATTTTTTTTTTTTTATGCCACTGGTCTTGACCAAGAACTATGATTTTATTTAAATTAGTTTGCAGTTTTACCCCCCCCCGCCTTCGCTGACTTCTCTCCTGGGCTTTGCTCAGACTGCATTGACTTTCTCACTGGTTGTAAAACCCAACCCATATTATGCCCGGAAACACCACCAGCAAAGTGTATCATGTTAGCTGTGCCACTAAATAAAACAAACCTTAATATTTTATGGTTTTAGTCAAAGTTTAGTGGTTGAAATGTCAGCCTTGTAGCTCGTTAAGCTCTTCAAGGGTTTAGAGTTTATAGGAAAAAGATGATGACTTTCTTCTTGATTAAAAATGAACTATTTCAGCCTTGGAAACGGCTCCTTAATTAAAAAGTAAATCATATTATATGTTCACCATGATGCACTGATAATTGGAAATTATTATTTTATTATCTTGCATATCAATAAATAGCATAGTATTTGTGAGTGGGACATCAAAAATAACCTTAAAATTCTGTCTCAGTGATAGGCTCTTTAATGTCTATAAGCATAGGCATTACTTTTGTGTCTATTGTGGCTTAATGCTTTTATTATCTTGAATGTCATATAGAAATAAAAAATTATTTTCCATCACATTTTAAATATTATTCTGTAATAAACCTTGACTGTGTCATTAAATCTTCAGCAGCTATTAACTGCTTTTACAGTAACCAAATTTACATTTGGGCATACTGTAGCTGTTAGCTCAAGTACAGGACATTTGGGGGTTGGTCTTAACTCCATAATAAAAGATATTAGATATTGTCCAGCCTGCAAATGAGGTGAGAGTGCAGAGCTGTATCGGTGCAATGCATACAGGTGTGGTAGGACTGCTAGTCTTTCACCAGTTATTCAATCCAAAGCAATTTTGGGGGCGGTTCAAAAGCATTTAGCCTTAGGTGTCTGAGCTTGTGGGTCAGCCTTGTATGTAAGCAAGAAGACTTAAGCAAATACGGAGTTGTGTTATGCAGTCAAATTGGACAATATTGTTCTGTAATATTTTGAAAGTGGGTACTATAAGAACCTGAGCGTGGAGTAGAACTATCTGTCTACCCAGGTAGAGTAGGGGTATGGAATTTATTCAGCTAAATGAGGTTTCCGAATCGGGGGACTTCTCGGTTCAGATGATGCACATCGGGGAGATGACCCAGTTTTGTGTAGTAGGAGGTTTGGATAATAAGAATCCAGATAAACAAGTCCCCAGTGCACTATGTATTGTATTTAAATACAAACTTGTGTCCCTACCACATTTTTTTAAATAACTGCTGCTTGTACTAATTATCAAAATGGCAAGGTTTCTGTATGGGGACAAAAAGCATTTCCTTCTATGCTCCCTTCTGTGTTCTGTTGTGAAGTCAATGTAATCAAAAGTTAGGAGATTGCAGGTGGGTTTTGGGAGTAAGAGTGAAGTCCTAAACCCTGTATCCTAATTTCATTGTGGAATAAAGAACAAGTAAAACCTGGTCTAGGAGAGAGAAGTTGTTGTTCATAAAACTTTCCATAATTAGCAAACACAACAGGGATAAAGGAAGCTGGGCACAGTAAATTGCTTTTTGTTTCAACTTTCTCTTTATTGAAGCTTACCCTAGCATGGTATCCATCCTTTCAGTGTGAATTTTCATTAGTGATGCCAAGAGTTTTCAAGAGAACTAAATAGTAACTTGTAGTGTCTCTCAAGCTCAAACCAATTTCAGTCTTCTGAATTTGATCAAAATAATCCCTTTCAGGGGCTCCTTGTGGCTTGTGAAGAAAAAAAAAATCTGACCCCTGACCTGTAAGTGAGTTGTCATAATTTCACCAATAGCAAGCCTGCTGAAACATACTCAGAAGCCAAAAACTGAACTCATAGGTAGTAATGTCAGATGCAATGTTTTGCCTTGTATAAGCTTATGTAGGTAAAAATCAATTGAAAAGTGATGTATTTCAACTTAAGTTCTGTCATCTAAAAAGGATTTTTTTCCTATCTGAAAGAAGTTGGTTTCTTATTTTTTTTAATTTTCCTTTTATGGCAGAATAAGGAGAAAGCATGCATCTGTGATGCAAGATAGTCATGGTGTAGTAAAGGGCTGCTGAAGCTGCACGGCATTTTAATAAATCTGTGTTCCAGTCCTAGGGATATTTAAAGTAGGATCTTGGTCACGGTGGCCTTAGGAAAAAGCGACTGTCAGATGCAATTAGGCCATTTTCCATTTAGTAGAATTACTACCTCGCTTTTACTGCAGCTTAATATTCAAGCATTCTTGGTGACTGTTCAGTGTATGTGGGGAGTGGGGAAAGCTAATAGAGGAGTACAAATGGGAATACACTGACCCCATTCAGCCTTTCCCAAAGCGGTCTTCATGCTTGGGAGGCTGAGCAAGGAGAGCTCTGCAGGACCTTTCCTTCCTCCTGTCACATCAGGCTGGACCATGCTACTGGAGAGAGATAAACTGGTCTTGTGAGATGGCGCTTATCTGAGTGCGGAGGTAGGGTTTTCCCCAGGGACAGAAAGGGTAGAGAAGCAGGGAGCTGGATGGTTTGGTTCTGCGGTGTGTGACACGGAGCGCTCCTTATCACTAATACTGTATCTCTACCAAAAGTCACACATACCAGGTGGCGATCCCAGAAATACCGTCCAAAGCCAACACCAATGTTGTTATTTTCCAATTTGTCTGAACAAAGTGCTGTCTCTACTCCAGTGTCCCCAGTGTCCGAACTGGGCAATGAGTTGCTCCCTTATGCCTTTTGAATAGTTTTGAAATCTGGTATCTCATGTCTTGGTTTAGCTACTGAATAGCTGAAAACTTGAAGGATATTGAACTCTATTGATCTAGCAACTTTTACATAACTCCAGTAGATAGCCTGTATGATCTAAATGACACTAAATTATAACTTTTTGCACTGATGAAAGGAATCTCAGCATTCATTTTACATATGTTTGTTACCCATTCAGATGCTGTGGAGTGTTCTTTGTAGTTTAGGAATGGCTGAATTAAAGCTAGCTGGGTGTCTGTGTTTTCCGTTTTGTATCTGTGTGTCAGCAAATAGAGTGAAACTCAAACTGACTTCAGTATGAACAAGATTCTGACTCTCTGTATTAATACGACAGACTTGAGTAACGGTGGCAACTGCCCTGGTTGATACCACAGAAGCAGCTCTGTTTTGCTCTGCTGGCTATAATGTTCTGACCTTTTAAACTTTAAGGTTGAAACTTTCCAGGTGTCTCCACAATTTACTTAAGTTTTTTCACAATTTAAATATGAAAAGTATTTACCAACAATTTTGGAGAAAGAATAGTAAAAGATGTTTACTCCATTACACACACACATACGCATCAGTATCTGCCTTGTTTATCTCTTTATCTGCGACTCTAATTTTTAAGTTTTAAGACTGTCGGCATTTTGGGTTTTTAATTCTTCTGTGTGGATATGTGCCTTTGAGTCTCCTGGTGAATATCTCCTTTAAATAAGACTGAGACACTAAAAATGCTGTTTGAGTATGCCCTGCATAAATTCACCTGTAGTTTTGTAGCATTACTAAGAGGGAAGGTGGGACTTGCTATCATTTACTAAGGACCTAAGGAAACTTTAGCCTTTTTGTTATCATGGCTTGCAGTGGTATGCACTCTGTCACAGGAAATACAGATACATTCAGGAATATTCAGAATATTGTAAAGTATGGAAGAAAAGGGACGTGCTAAGAAGTCTAAAAGGCCCATAGCTTGGTTAGCACATCTGCTGTGCTAAAGGCATTACACGTAGGGTGATGGTGGCAGGATGCTAGTATATTCTCGCCATATCTTTGTCATTAACCTAATATGAGTTATAGATCCAAGATGCTAATCCCCCAGGATTAGCACACCTGGCTTCACCATGCCTTTAGGACAGTAGACCACCTCCTTTTGCTGTTTCAAGGAATGAACCCAAGGAATTCCTGGGGAAGACGTGGGTCCCTCCCCTGGTGGTGAATGGTGTCCTGTGAATGGAAACCATAGCTACTTTTGCTGAGGGAGCTTGTGACCTCAAATTTCTTATGGAAATAATAAGATGATGTCCTTTCTGAAAGGTGAAAATTATGTGATTGCTCATTGAGAATGATGATTATTCTGTGGTCTCTGGGTAGAATATTAAGCTTTTGTTAGAGGGATAAAGAAAAATAAAACTTGTATTAGCCCTCTCCAAAAAAACTACTGATTTATGTGTCTGACTTTTTCATGTAGGTTGTTTGGAAAAGTAACAAATATAATCTCATACTTTGTGCACCTGTATTTCCTGAAGGGCCAGCTTAACAGTTCTGATTCATAAATAAATTTATTTGTGAATTCTCAAGAAAGTAATTCTTTAACTAAAATTTTATTTTGGGAGGCTCTATACCATTCTCCAGGCAAAACAGAAAGCTTTAGGCCTTATTTTAAACATAACAATCAATGTGTTCTCTATTGTTGTGTTATGTTTAATGTCTACATAATGTAAAAAGGCTGAAAGCCTAGGGCCAGATCCTTCTCTGGGGTATTTGATACATTTCTCACCTCAGCGTACCCACTGCTTTAACTGAGAAAGTCAGTACGGAGGTCCTACCATGGTGCAAGTTCAGTTCCAGTAAAGTAAAAAGCCTACATGTGATTCAGCATCTATACCGTATCTTCTGTTTCTTGTATGGGTTGCATTGGCCCACTGATAATATTTCTTGGCACCTCTTGTGCCTGTCCGTTTTATTATTCTTTAGAAATAAACAAACAACAGTATTACTCCCCCCTCGCACTGATATTTCACTCCCAAACTACTTTGATTTATTCCTAAATTAATCTAGTGCTACCATCCCTTTCAGGCATGACATAAACCTACACAGTGAACACAACTTGGCATTTATCTGCTTGTTAGTTAAGTAAACTTACTACAGAATTTGTGGTCTAGCTGCTATGTTTAGTGTGCTGCTTTGTTTTTTACCAAGACACTCTTATCAAATAAGAGCACTCGTTTGGAGTATGAATTTATGGGTTTAGGTACTAATAATAAGGTGTGTGCTTTGATGTCATCATTTAAATATTTAGTCTTTTAATGCTTGGGGTTTTAATGACTGGTCAATAGTGACATATTTGGTGACTTATAGTTAAGAATGCAGCCAATTCTGCATTAAAATTAATTTCTACATAGACACTTTAAAATAATCCCCTTAAACTATTGGGTTTGCTGTTACTTGCAAAGATACCTAGAGTGATTGTAGGGTAATTTATGTGTGCACAATATTCTCTTCATACAGAAACTTGCCACATAATAGAAGCAAATCTTACGACAGCTGTAGTCATTTAAGAGCGAAGACAGTTTCTTACATAAAGCATAAATCTTGGTTTTTAAATGCTGAGCAGCTTTCTATGTGGCTTATTTGTGGAATTTTTTTACCAGCTAGAAATGTAAGCTACTACATAAATACTTGTTCAGACTTAGTTGCAAAGCGACAGAGCAATGTTTCATGCACAGTATTTTATTGATGGAACAATTTGATTGAAGTCTATAGGGAAAATCTAATGATGAAAGGAACTATTTCAATGCTAGCATAATTTCCAAGGGGATTTCAAGCACTTACTGTCTTTTCAGCTACAGCTATATGACATGGCATATACATAACAGTTAACTATGGAGATGTGTTATCTTCCAGTTTTGGTATTCTTGATGGTATTTCTGCCCTCTTGCAAGATGTTCAGGAATGTGCAAAATTTCCAGGTTCTTTTTTGAACAAATCTAGAAGTCAGGGAAATCTATGTGTGTTTCAGTATAATAAGTAAGACTTTAATCTCTGACATGAGCTTTCTGCTTCATTTATCACTTTCACATTTCAGTCTCCCATACACTGTGGATCTGTGTCTGATATTTAAAACCAAAACATCTCACTGGGAGACATAAAAGGAATAAATGAAATGTCTTGTTATTGTCCTCTTCAAACTATGTCTGTGACGGGCTGTAGATAACTTAGTTTCTTTAGTTGCTCCCTTAAAGAGTGCTTCATAAGTGTAGGTACTACAGAACAAGGGAAAGAGTAATCTTCTCTGGTGCGAAGCTGGGGTACTGGGATCCAGTGTTTCAAGTTCTGCCACAAACTATTGGCTGATTTTGATCAAATAATTGCAACTATATTTAATTTCATATAAATAGTGGGGACTGTTACATGAATATAATAATTTGACAGTTTGTGATTAATCTGTGCTTGAAGAACTCTGAAATTATGGAGTAAAAAGCCTTTACATAATTTCAAATGGTGAGAAGGATGATTTAATAGATCTTTTCAGTGTAAATTTGAGACAGGTGTGTGTGCCCAGCTACATAAAGTGATTCATGGGCTACTGTAATGACTTGATTGCTGATCTGTATGAGGCTATGCTGATACCGCAAAACTACTGTACCGCATAACCCACATACATGGACTCGACTCTGTCTCCATCTTCTTTAATTATTCATTCAATTTCAAAAATTACTTTTTTTGCAAAGCAATATTTAGATATTTCTTTATGTTCTGATTAGCATTGTAACGCGGCTTTTTCTTTGACTGCAAATAGTAAGGAAATCAAAAGAAGCACTGACTGCATAGAATCTGAAATAAAATTTTCCAAAAACTTAAAAGTGTTTCAGTAGGTCATTTATGCCAGGGTATTGGGTAGAGTCATCTGGCCTGTTAAAATGACAAATACATCTCTGAGTTAAGAGGTTTGCCACTTTTTGGAATTATCCATGATGAAAAACTTAGGAAAAAAGTTAATACGAAAGAACGGTAGTACTGAAAGATTTCTAGGCCACAAACAAGGTAGGAGGGTTCCTTACAAGTATACTTACTATTTATGAGTGTCTTAATTATCTGAGAGGAGGAGTTGCGTGCCTGACTCCATGCACTCTGAATTATTTTCTTGCATGCAGCAGTCAATTTTATTCTCAACTGTCTGTCCAGTCTCAAAGTAGGTAGCAAGATGTGAGAGGGCTAATCCAAGCTCTCCTACCTGGGTCGCTGCATTTCCGATAGTTGCATCTTTCCTGGGGTAATTTGGTTGAGAATTGTTACCACTGACAAGATAAATTAGAGTTGGATAATCTTGCAGTAATTATGAAAGTCTTTTCTGACATCAGACACGTCTTTTTTTTCTTTCCCACAGGCAAATGCACCTTTAATACATGAGGTTATTTACAGAATCTGCGACACTCCTGGATTCTGCTCACAGAATGAAAAGGTGGAAAAGCACCCACAAAACAGCTGTTGAATGAAGAGCCCATTTCACCCTTTGGAGCTCTTCCGCTGCTTTGATGGAAAGTGTGAAGGATGGACAAAGTTTGCAGAAAGAAAGATCAGCTCTTGGCTAGCTGAGAAGGAGAACCCTGTTATCCTTACAAGGCTCTAACAGCAGCAAGGAGCGTTGGTACCTTCATCTTGCAGCTTTAACATGGTTACTATCAAGAGCTCCGCAAATACTTGAGGCAAAACTGACCTTTGGGCTTGGAAAAGCGTGGGGGTTCTGGACTTCCTTGATTATGGAAAAAATGTAAAAGAAGAATCAGCATTGGCTTGATTGGTCTGTCACCCTAGCCTTTGAAATATCACCTTGGGGAAAAAAAAAACCAAAAAAACCCCCAGTCAAATCAGCTGGTCTGGAAGAAGCAAGTGCTAACACTCTGTAAGGAGAGAACTTTTACATAAACTTTAAAAAAAAAAAATAAAGTTTTATGACCTAAAATGTGCAGGTGATCTGAAGTAGCAGGAAACAAATGGAAGAGAAGGCTATTGTAAAGTGAGAGAGCGTTTCTGAAGCTGTCCAGCATGAATTCCCTTCCTGCCAACTTATGTGGGATCTGTGTCTCCTTCAGTCTTATTCCTTGCTGTTTCAGAAGTTACTGCTTGGTAAGCTTGCTTTTCTTTAATCCTAATCTGTAACAGTTCGTAAGAATTTAAGTGTGTTGGTAGTTAGCAGTGAGGTTTGGTTTTGTTTGTTTTTCCCTTAGTATTTAGAGTTATGCCTTTATAAAAATTGTGGTTAGTCTGCAACTTTTCAGAAGTTTATGGGTATCCTGATTGATGCTTCCCTGAGGCGTGTTATAGCAAAGCCAAATAATCACAAACAGTATGTACTGAACGTGTGGGGTATTTCCACTCTGGGAATTAAAAAATCTTTTGAGTTCATATATGGTAGATGTTGCAGTGTAACCACCTGGTGGAGTCATTGCAAGGCCCAATTACTGGTACGGATTTCTAGACCAGAATTTGTTACTACTGTATCTTGCACACTGTTCTGTGGTAGAAATGTTTCACAGCCATAAAGCTGTCCCTTCTGCCAGCTGTGATTTTTGAAAAATCATAGCTTGCTGGAGCCTTGACTCTGCTCTTGCTAGAGGATGTGTCCTGCATTTCAGATCTGTTTAGGTGTTGCAGGTCCATTGAAAATGTATACTCTATAATGAGGGCTCTGTTAAAAATTCGGATGTATCTGGAGCCTTAATTTGTTTGGTATGACCCACAACACAAAGTAAATATAGTAGCTAAGCAGAACATCAGTGCAATTACTTGGTGGCTCTTTGATAGCTTGGCTAAGAAAGAATAACCCTTTGCTGAATATGTATGCAAATGCCAAAGATCTCTTCTAGGATTTGGAGGATTAAACAATAGGTGAGATGGAAATGGTGTTCCTCTTCCCTCCCTTTCAAAAATAGATCTTCTGATTGGGGCAGATATACTTCTTGTGTCACTAAATGTGATGTGCTGAGTGTCAGTGAGAGGGGATGCTTTATTTTAAAGTAGTGTTTCACAAAAAAGATTAATTTCTCAGAGGCAAAAAGCAAAGCTTCCTGAAAGAACTGTGATGTTGATCCAATTCCATTACTTTCAAGTTTTTGATGCCTGCTGAAGCGTAATGTTGCCTCAGAAGCAAAAGGAAGGGACTTTTTCACAGATTGTAAAGAAGTTGTGACATTTCTCAGATTCATAATAGTTTCTCAGAAGTTCCAGCATTACCTCTTTTATGCTATCATACATCTGAACTGAAAAAACCCTTTGTTCCCTATACCAATTATCTTTTTAGGGTTGATCAGTCACTACAGTTTGTGCATACCACAAGTGCTCGATTCCTAGGAATGTGTTTAGCTTTGCTATGCTCTGTCTGTACAAAAACTTAAGCTCAGCCTTTCCTAGTTTTAATTATCGTCTTTTGCTCGAATTAATGGATTTTGCAGTAGCATAGCTGATATTAATGCAGTTAAAATATTTAAGTATGGAGGAGCTGATAGTCCAGAAAAAGCTTAAGCAAGCTGAGAAGCGAGGCTGATATTTTACTCTTCTAGTAATAAATAGAGATATGGTATTTCATTGCAGGTTCGGTAGTAATTATTTACACTGATGAATAGAGAAATGGAGCAAAACGTTCTGCCTCAGGCTTTTACTGTAACTTGTTTGAGGCTGAGCAAAATAACTAATGTTTCTTTTTCATGAAGAGGAATGCAGATGATGTGACAAAATGTGACTGGGGAATAAGGTTGTGACGAGATCCTATCTGTGAGGAAACCAGCAGAAATCAGGGTAGGATGTTCCCCAGAGGGCCAACCAGTACAGCTGTGCTAGCTTCCGAAGGCACGAGTCTGTGCAGGGAGCGTGGTGATCTGGCCCTAGGCTACTGAAGTACGTTCTTAAAGGAATGATCCGTATTTTCCTTTTTCATGAGAAAATCATTCTTCTGCAGAAATTTCTAGTGTTTTGATGTTAGAAAACAAGGTGGTTTTGAGTAATGCTGGTATTTAGTACCCCAAAGAGTCTGTTGTAATGAACAGCTGAGGCTTTTACATGCTTTCAGGAGAACTTAATGAGTAGAAGAATAATGTGGAGGAGGAACAAAGTACTGTTATGGATCAGATACTGTCTGAAACCTCTGAAGCAAGGAAATGTAAATAGCTCATCCAAGGTCAATACCATGTGTAAAGTGAGCTGTGTGTCAGTGGAGCTTTATTCTTGATATTTTTTCCAAAATATGAGTAAAATTGAAAAAAACAGATGATAATGCACAATAACTTGACTTAATTAAAGCCAAGAGGAGGCTGAGTGATTCAGTATGAATCCAAACTAGGTGAAGAGACAATACGATGTCAAGTCAAATTAAGAAATGTGAAGAGGGTAAAAGAAGGGATTCTGTGGTTTTTAGGATGACTATTTTTAAATGGTTATAAGGGGGTTGTGGTTTTTTTGGTTTTGTGCCTTTTTTTTTTCCCCCTTGGAGTAACTGCATCAGACTGAGACAAAGCAGATGAAACATGAGTACACATTAAGAATAGAATAGTAAATAAGGGAAATTTCCCAGTAATGTTGTATCGCATCTGCTGGTATATCATTGGGGAACGCAATGCTTGGGTGGTCTCAAAGGCATGTAATGGCATGGAGGAGAAAAATCCTGAAAAAAACAGGGAAGTTCAAGAACAACAACTGAGAAGAGATGACATATATGTGAAAGAAAGTGTTCTTTCTATAAAGTAAAGTAGGAATTCTCAGTATTATTAACTGCTTATAAGGCAGATGCCACTCCCAATAACCCCCCAAACAACCGAGGAACAAAATCCAAGAAACAGCCTTTATACAGCTTGTAATGTGGTAATGCTAACAGTCATGCTGTAACTAAATACTACAATAAAGGAGGGATTACTAGAAGAGTGAACACTTTCATGCTTCAGGTATAAGCTAACTGCCTAAGTGCTAGGGTTTTAGATGAAATAAGCCATTTCCAATTACTTACTGCAAGGTTTCTGAAGGGAAATAGTCCGTTAGATGACATGGAGGGTTTGTGCCATGCTTATGTTGTGTTGCCCTAACTAGTTGCAGCTTGGTCATTAAATGAAGCGGAGTCTATGGGAGTCTGTGACCAAACGTCACTGAACAGCCCGCTGTCCTCGCTCTTCTCTGAAGCGCTTTGCGTTGCCTCTAGGATGCTTGTCTAGGTGTAACGCTGCTGACGTGTTATAGCAACTCCTATATCCTTGTTTTGTTTCTTTTGATCTCTCCTAACAAAGTACAGTTTGTTCAAAACAACTTAAGGATGCAGAAGCTGTTAATTTTCTCAAAGTTATTTTTGTGCAAACCTATACGCTGGCTTTGGTGGCTGCTTGTGGAAATGAGCCTAGGATTGCTTTAAAGTTTGATATACCTCAGAACTGTTTTGAAACTCGATTTAATTTTAATTAAAATGAAATCTCAACCCACGTGAGGTTTTTGATAACTTCAGCCTTTGTTGTAAGAGCAGTTTTACACAAGTAAAGTTCTTTTATCTCAGGGACTAGCTGCTATTGTATCGTTTTGTTATAGTTGCTAAATTCACCCCACACAGTCTCATTGACTTAAGTGGGGAATTTTCCCTGAACAAGGAATTAAATAGTCTTCAGAATTAGTTCCCCTATGAATTCAGAATATTAGATATCAGCTCAAGTGATGTTGCATGCTGTCAATTTTCCACCTGTTAAAATTCTTGGAGCAGATGCAAGAAAATTTCTTCAAGCTTGATAAGAAAATTACACATAGTTTGAATTCTCTGCAGAAGTCTAGGAGTTTTGTTGGAGTTTGTGAAGGCTGCTCTGAGGTTTTCTCACAGGAAAGGAGTTTTCTGTACTAAGCTCCATATTTCACCGCTGTCAATTCTGCATTACTTTGGTGTTATGCATTGAAATAAAGAGAAATAACTTTTTTTTTTGTAAATAAGTAAATAATAAAGGTAAGAGCATAACAAAAAAAGATACAGCTCAGCATGGGTCTTTGACCTTGAAAGAAGGTTTTGGTTTTGTGTATGTTCTGAGGGAGAGGAAATGTTAGTAGTATATGGGAAATTGAGGATGGGGTTGTCATTAGTTGTGCAAAATTGCAGGAATACATCTTATAATGACTATGTTCCTTTATATGAAAGCAAACTTTGGCAGTTGAAACACTTTTAATCTTCCTTGGCTTTTCTACCTGTACTGATCTGTCAGTGTAAGTGTACAACTAAAGCTGGCAGAGGGACATGGTAACAGACTTAAGTGCCCATTGGACTTTTTTCTTTTATTTTTCTAACTTGCAGATGAAGTGATTGGAAAAAATTGCCATTTGCCTTGATCATGCCTGTGAAGTCTGTTTCTGAGTACTGCTTCCAGGGTTTTTTATATCGCAATTTTTTTCAATAGGCACCTTCCCTGCAATCAAATACTTTTGATGAGAAGTGGATAACTTTGATATTAATTCACATACTCTTTATCTATAAAAGAAAATATATTTATTAAATAGTTTTGAGGCTGTATTGGAAAATAGAGTAGAGGTCCACATATATTTGTACTAGGTGCATAAACTTCACAGGTTCTGTTGATGAAAGAGGAGCTTATAAGAATCTTCTACACTGAAGTTAAGTTTATTTAATGCTTTCTAGATGAATGCCTTATGTATAGAATACCCTTGTGAACTGACATTCTTTTAGTCAACTGGAAATGTATCTTTGCGCTATGTTTGTTTTCTGGTAAGCATCAGTTCTATCAGTATTTTTTTTTTTTAACTGTATGGTACAATATATGTGAATGTTGTGCTCGAGAAATAAGTCATGTGCTCTGAAAGCATATTGTAACCACATCATCTTTAAAATGCTTTAACTAATTAATCTGGATGGATTGAATCACTTTTTTCCTATTCTTTTACCCTTGCTACCATTTGAAACTGCTACAGGTAGATCTCTCCCTCAGAACTAGGTGAAAGACGGGGCTGAGATACTCAGCTAGAATAGATCAGTGCAGCTTGTTTTGCAGGAAAACCTTGCTTTTGCCCTGCTGATGATCTCACTCTGGAAGAAATGTACTTCAGCCTGCCTCTCCTAACAGCCCTGTTCTCTGGAGATGTATGTGCAGCCTGGCAGGTCTGTAGCCTGGCTTCCACCATGCTAACAACTTTTTTTTTTTTTTTTGTCCCCCTTTCTCCTCAATGGGCAATATGGTTATTTTTTTCTTTGCCTTAAAACAGGCTTAGGTCACATCCTTGTTTTAGCAAGTAGAAGCACAAGGTATTAACACAGAAGTGAGGCTGAAGTTTCACCTATGGGACTCTTCTGCTGTGCAGGGTGTTAGTAGAAGCAGTGTTTGTTTTAGCTTAGAAATTCTCTACAAGATACTTTGGCAGTAAATAATACAACAGTACCTAATATTATTTTAAAGCACGCACACCAGATCATGACTTTTAGTTCTTCATTGGTCAAGCTGCTATAGACTCCAGTAAGAGTTTGTTCAAGTGATGCTGAATACAAACATGCAAACCTGGGTTTTGGCATATTATGTCTAATACAACTGTGAGTGAAAATACTTATTGTAATAGGTAGGGCACTGAAGATAGTGCATCATAAAAATGCCTTTATTGTTACAGAGCATGTGATGAGCTAGGTGGTGTTTGCAAACAAGTGGGGAAAATGTTGTGCTACGCTGATACTCCAAAAAACAACAACAACAACAAAACCCCGAAACTTTTAGGATAGGTTGAAGGTTTTCCTCTTCCTTTGGAGTATGAGATGATGTAATTTATCATCTCGAGCTCTCCTGTGCAGATCTGGGGAACAGATATTGCCACCATGGAAGCTAAGATTTCAGATGAAGCCATGGGATCTCGGCAGCTCATACATAATGAAAAATACTAAATATTGTGGAAGTGTTCAGTATAGCAATTCTGCAGGGCAGTTTCTGGCCATTTGGGATGTTGCTTGCCCAGGACCTTACCGTCCCTATGTGACGTTTCTCATGACAGAGAAAAGATTGAAGACAAAGATGAAATGTCAAGATCTGTGATGTCTAGTATCTAGCTTGCTGTTTCCAAATATCGTAGAGTGACTGTTATAATTTTTTAATGAATAATGTTATTGCTCAAGATCAGCATAAGTCCTCAATACAATTAATTGCTCCTGGAGTGAAATACTAAATTTGGCATGACTTGATGCATGTGTGGGGAAAAAAATGGATTGCTGATATTTATTAAGGAAGGTTGGTTTTTAACCCACTTAAAGTTATTTTTACTATTGTTCTGTAAACCTGCTTCAAGGCAGATACTTATGTGAGTACTGGTGGTTTTTTGAACAAATGAAGTAGAAATGTGTTTATGTGCTTCTCGGAGTTAGAGGCTGCTAGCAAGCATCCAAGAAAGTGAGAGAGTGTGGCTCTGTACTTTGGGGACTAAGGCTCCTCCTAATAATGTTCAATTAAACCTACTGCTTGTTGGAGGTATCTAAGTTCATTTTCCACAGCTTTGTCAGGCTTTGACAGTGAGATCACAAAAACAGTATTGATATTGAAAAAGCATCCTAGACATGGTTTAATAAGTGCTGACATTTGTCATTTGGTCAAAAAAAGTTCCCAATGCAACAGAAGTAAGCCTGTATTTGATGGTTGAGGCTTAAGCAATTAATACACAATTCATGTGTGCTTTAGGAGCTGTTGAGGTGAGTGTATTTTGAAAAATAACTTTTCCAAGTACCCAGTGCTTATGATGACTGTATTTTATGAATCTTCCTCTCATAGACAATTTTCCTTTATATTCTGAAGCAGCTATCACAAGCCAGACAAAGAAAACCTTTAAGATGGAACACTTAATAAATGTATATAGTTACTTTTTATTTTCCATACTGTCTTCACTGGAGAAAGCCTTGAGGAGGATAAGAGAAATCATGAATGCTGCCTTCCTCTGTGATGGCCCCGTGATGCTCGCCACGTCCTTGGCCTCTGCACGGGCAGGCTCATGTCCCAGGGCCACCACACCGCGTGGACCTCTGCTCCAGAGAGCAGAACCTGGGGACAAGGTGGTGGCTGATAGCTCTGTCTATCCTGTCACCATCATGTGTACCTGTGTGTTAGCCACCTCAGGTGGTATCCTAGGTGCCACTTTTTCTCCAGGGCCGTACAAGGAAAGGTGTCTGCAGACCTCTAACAGAGGATGCAGGAATTAAATGGTACTGATTTAAAAAAAAAAAAAACCACCCAACTTTTCTTTTTTTTTTCTTTCTTTTTTCAGTTTTGAACAGCCTTGATACTTGTTCTTATTTGTAGTCTCCCAGTAAAGCAGAGAACATTGCTCATTTTCAAAAGAGGTTTGGCTGCAAAGAGATTGTGACTTACTGATGTAGTGGATTTTGCTAAGCAACAAAAGACTTGAAGTTCAACCAGTTTAGCCTGAACCAGTCATATCAAACTCTTGCATCCCAGTTATACTCTTTGAATGGATCACTTCAGCAGAAATGCTTTCGTTTGGCTAAAAGCGGTGTCCCTCTGTCAGAACACGTAACGGTGCAGAGTTCTTGCATCTTAAAAGCCTTTGAAAGCACCAAGAAAGTGTTACGTTGGTGTTTTGGGCTGCAGAACTTTCTGCTATCTCAGTTCTTCACGATGATCCTGTATTTGGAGCAGACAGGAATAGATATCTGTGATCTTATCTCTGGTCAATACCACTAATGCTGACTATAAGCGTAGTAGTGAAACATTTATTTAGTCCTTGCTCTGATTCCCCTCCCCTCTTTGTTTTCCTTTGTACACTTGGGGACAAAATGCTAAAAACTCAGTTTTCTAAAAGCATCTGATCTTTTGTACAGAACTGATTACTGTTACAATCCAGCTTTTTTTTAGGCCCAAACCCCAAGTTATAACTTTTTAGCGTGAGAAGCAAGTGACTTAGCAGTGAGAGTTAGGTAGCTCTTAAGATGCCTTGGGTCTGTCTTTGAAAATATCCTTGAGGGAAGAAAAAGATAAATCTATTAAAAAAAAAAAAAAAGAATTTGTGGTGCTGGTGGGGACAGCTGCTCTTTCTCTGTATGTGTATACGTAAATTGGGGTAGAAAGTGAGTCTGGACTATGGCAAATTGTGATTAAATAAAGTGCCCTTGTTGTTATTTCCAATGCAAGAAAATTTCATTACTCTATTGATTTACAGTGATTAATGTTTTCTTTCTCTCTCTTTTGTCTTTTTTTTTTTTTTGAAGCTGCATTGTCAGAAGAGTGGGCATTAACAGCTGCTTATTGATTCTAACCAGGGCTGAAAGATGATTGAGTGCTGTGACTTTTTGTGCCCCATTGTTTCTTCTTGTGCTCTGGTGGAAAAACAATTAAAAGTATTCCCGTTCCCAGTAACAACATCTCTGGATATTTTTGTAGTCTCTGGATGTACTGCTAGGGATGGAGATGGAAATACCAATGACCACCTGACAACCCAGTGTAACAATAATGCTCATCAGTTTGAGATAACAGCTATAAAGAGTACAATCCTGTTCATTAGAACAAGACTGAAGTATTAATTTAATCTGTAAAACTGCAGACATATAGTAATAAAGAATTATTAACAAAGAAAAGATTTAAGGGTTTGGCTGTATTGTAGTTTGTTTATGGTAACCAAACAGCTAGAAACATGTCTGTTTGGCTGATCAATGAGAGGCTGTTACTGTGTTTTATATTGTCCTGTTGCTGTGATAATGACATTGAGGATGTAATTGGTTCTTTAGTTTGCTTGATACTATACGTGTTTGAATCCGTAAATAGGATTTAGCTTTGCTAAATATAGATTGGGATTATGGAGCAGTGCTAGCACTGATTTTATGTATTGCTTCAGCATTTTAGTGAGCAAGAACAGCTTTGTTTCACACAAGTGTGTTTCTTCTCTCACTGGTGAAAAATGTGGGCAAATAAAAACCGAACTAGTAGGCTGATGAGGGGATTAAATGGGATGCTGCCAAAATTGTGGAATTTGAATCATTGTCAAAGTAGTGGATTTTAAATAATTCTGAACCTCTATTGTAATTCACTGCCCTGCATGGCTCCTGGTTACAGTTGCCACCACTGCTGGGCCACAGGCACCTGAGTTTTCTATCTGCTTCCACCTCTGCTTCCAGAGCATATTCTTCTCCCTTAATGGCTATTTTTGTCACTGGGTGGCTGTGGACTCGGGGGCATTAAACACTACCTTACTGATGAGAGAGCTCATGAAGTGACAAGGAGAAGCTCCCCTGGTTGGTGACCATGCTGTTGCCCATTTTGGTCACTGGGAGATATTCTTTAGGAGTGGGAATGTGTGGCATCTTGCAGGCATTGCATTTGAATTTGTCTCATGTAGGTCTGTAACTTTTCAGAGAGAAGGAAAAAAAATGTATCAGAAGAATAAGCAGGTTTCACTCTTTTTTTTTCTAGTGCAAAAGTAAACAGCAGCCAGAGCTCAAATAATTGGGAAGTAGTGTATATATGTGCTGCATACTACAGCTCCATAGTAACTTGAATAACCTTTCCTTGTAGGAGTCAGACAGTGAAGGCTACTTGTTTTCCAGGGGAATCTAGAGTCCTGGGAAAACTCTTCAATTGCCCTGAACTTGTGCACAGATAACATTCTTGATCTCCCTCTGCTGACAGTAGGTTAGGCATTTGTCTTGGACACTTTAAAATCTGTGTGATTACTGCTGGCTGTGTGAAGGGAGAGAGCAGAAATTGTGTGGGTATGTTGTTCTGCAGGTTCCTCCATGCACAGAAAATCTTCCTTAAGAAAGGTTCTTCATAGCTGTAACTGAAGGATCATGAGCAAACAACTGCAAGGAGATGACCATGCAGGGCTGGGGGTATGTGTGACCTGAAACTAGCCCAGTGGTGCAAACCATGTGAAATGTAGACAATCCTAGTGTTTGGGCTTTTTGGTTTTACAGTAAGGAAAGCAGGCCCTGCTGTTCCATTTGGATGAAGGAAAAATATTTGTTGTCTTCCTTATGTGTGTTTTATGTGGTTGTGGTTTTTTTCCTTCTTTTTCTTCCCCCCTCATTAGATTTGTTTGCCCTGTCACTAATGTTTTTACTCTGGCAGATAAGTATTTGGACATCAGGCTTACCTGAGCACAGATGCTGACAGCTTTGTTGCAATACAACTGTGCTAGTGCCTTTGTACTAAATCACAGCCGCTAATTTGGAGACTTGAATTACAGGTATGTCTTGTGAATTGCCCTGTACAATTAAAGTGCAATATAAATACCTGCCATGGATTTTAATAAGCAGCATGGTGAAAGTACTGCCAACTGTCTGCTGGCTGCTGTTGGGATGTTAAATTTTTTACTGCTATTAAATACAGTGAGCAACATGGCTACTGTCAGTTGGTAGAAGGAATACCAGTATCACCACCAGGACAGCTGTGTAGCTG
This sequence comes from Haliaeetus leucocephalus, assembly GCF_000737465.1. Classification (NCBI taxonomy): domain Eukaryota; kingdom Metazoa; phylum Chordata; class Aves; order Accipitriformes; family Accipitridae; genus Haliaeetus; species Haliaeetus leucocephalus. The sequence continues at coordinate 5,784,660 of NW_010973013.1, read as the reverse complement.
GAAGTGTACTGTTGTCTCCCCTGAGGAAGGGGACATTTGTAGAAGGTAAGGTGTACTGTAGACAGTAATAATATTCCTCTGGCTGTGAGGGGCTGACACCTCCTAGAACAATTGCAATAGCAGCAGAGCTTAGTGCTAAATAAAATTTCAGCAAACCAAAGAGAAGTTCTACCTAGAAAATTGCTGTCAAGATCATGTTCTGGCTGCCGAGCTAGCGTACGTAATGAGCTGGAGTCTGGTGACTGGACTTGAGGCAACCGCAAGTCTGGTGCGGTGTTTCATGCTAAGCTAATGCTTGAACTTCTTGCTGCATGTTTCACTGTAAGTGATGCTGCTGATCGCCCCGTGGGTGGGCGTAAATGCTCAAGGGGGAGATGTAGGTCAAGTAGGAGATACTAGACTGCTGCATTTCATTAAAGGGAAAGGATGCCAGGGTTTCCAGGCATAGAACATTGAAGTTAGCAATCAGGAATGCACTCACAGCTAGAAAGATTTGGTGGCAACACAGAAGTCTGATATTGGTTAGAAGAGGGGCTGCTGCCTATTGATCGCTTGTGGAAACCAGTACTGAAGACGTTAGTACATCCACTTAGGACAGACTTAGCCAATGTCAGTCTACCTGAATTTTCTAACACATCGTCTTTCTAGTGGTTTGGGTGACGAGTCTAAAATAAATACTTCTTGCTACTGGAATTATTCCACATGGACAGGAATAAAAAGGTTCTGCTAACGCTTTCTTTCCACTGAGGTTACACCTCCTACTTAGACTGCGCTGTTAAGGCTGTGGCAAATCTGATTTTTGCTGTGTAACTACTACATTCCTATATGAAAACTCACACTTTCTGATACAGTGAAGAATATCTCCAGTCGAACAAAGGTGTAAGGGGTTGTTTGTAAAGGAAATTGTATACTGTTCTCCAAACCTGCATCTGTGTGTGTTGGCCTCTGGTGGAAACTTGTGTGGTTTAGCCTCAAGATAGTAGCTCTTCAGTAATGGAGAATGGTGTAATTTTCTTTTCCAGTTGAAAAAATTCTCTCCATCCTTCTGTTGTGCTCTTTCCAGTAGTGTTAAGTGCTGCAAGGCAGTTATATTGAGTACTGTGACTCTTGTTCTCTGGGCCTCGGAGAAGAAATCCAAACTAGCTTGGTCCTAGGCAGTTCTGCCCAGGCTCAAAATCCTTCTTCCTCACCTGTGCTTCCATCTTTCCCATTTCAGTTCTGTAGTTACCTGTTTTCTGTGGAATTACTGATGCCATCCAAGAGATGTCTGTATTTCAACAGCTTTAACTGATGGCCCAATTACTCATTATTAGTGGCTTTCTTCATAAAGGACATAATGTAAGATTGGGAAGAATTGCCTCCTGTTATTATTGAAAACCAGTGAATGACATCACTGAAGTACAGAAAGCTGCACCGTGTTTGTAATGATGTAGTTCTGATCCTCTTGAAATCTGATTCAGGCAACTTCTTGTTTCTCTGAGATTTAATGTCTGGAATAGAAATAATCTGTTTGTTTAGTGTGTTTGTTATTTGAATAAATCATTCAAATTTCAGCACTTTGGGGAGGTCTTCACATCATCAGATTCATGCATCTAACGCAGATGCTCTGAATTGTTCCATTGACTTCCCACCATTCATTACATAAAGAATTTAGTCTCCTAAATTGCAAGATGTAACACAGAGGTACCTAAACAAAGAGGGTCTAACACTGGAGTTGGTGAAACTCCCATTCAGAATTGTAAATGGATGCAGCTGAGTGTTTAATGGGAAAATAGTGATATTATTAAGGAAGAAAAATATTCATTTATCCTTAGAAACTGGCAGTCTTAAACTGTAGTGGCATATTAGGGGAAAAATACTAAAATGCTGCTGTTAATGTCTCATCATTCTTTACACTTCAGAGAAAAGTTATAGAAATAACACTTTGGTCAATATGTTGCTAATGTATTTGCATTCTATGCCTCTGATTATGTGTAAAGCCTTAGCGAAAATTATTTAGTTATTTGTCATGAGTGGATTTTACAAAAGATACACATAGATAATCTGTCTTAATATTGAAATATTTTTGCTTTTTTAAAACCTGTGCACCGTATCTAGTGTTGTTGAGGCTTTAAGCTTCTACCTCCTTGCTGATTTGATTTATTACTAACTTTTATCTGAAGGATATAAATGAGTGTAGAATTGCTTGAAGCCTTCATCTAAACTGCACATTTCTTTGATATAGGATAATGAAGAAGCAGAACGTTTTCCCATGGCGCTTGCTTATCAAAAGTCCTGTTTAGCCCAGTGGAGATGTGTGATATATTTTTTTTTTTTGTACATACACACATTCCTGCTATTCTACAAGATTCTATGAAAAATTTACAAGTGTCCTTAATTAAAAAAAGAGAGAGAGAGTTATCAGGGCATCTAAGAGTATTTGGTTTTCTGCATCATGGGCCAGCATGTGTTACCTACAGTACACTGGTAATGCAAATGTCTTATTTCCCTTGCCAGCTTAGCTACATTAGCTACTTCAGGTATTGTAATCAATGGTGTCTTGCTTAACTTTCATCTCTCATGCCCTGTAGTTTGTGACTGTTTTCTGCCATGATAATGTGAAATTTTAATTGTAGAGAATAAAGCCAGAAGGAATGTGATGTAACTGATACCTGGTTCAGTTTTCCAATGGAATAGCTTTCCCTGCAGATGGAGTCAAGTGAGTATTTCAATGCTGTGCATAACTCTCCAGCGATCTGAAAAATACTGTTTTTCTTTAAAGTATCACGTTGTTGGGATGTACCCTCAGTGATACTTCATAGTAGATGAATGAAGCAGGAGGGGCATAGAAATGCTTGGATGGCCTGAGGGAGGCAGAAGGCTAATTCTTAATAGGGTCTGACTGAAGAACATCAGAATGTTGTCTGAGAAAATCTTCACCAAAATGATTGGGTTTGATATTTTGGCTTCTCAATGGAAGTTTGTTTTTGCAACCAACTTTACTTTGTCCCATTTCACATATTAGATTTTTCCCAGTGTAGGGAGAAATGAGGGAAAGATTTCTTAGTGGGTAGAATAATAAAATTTCCTTGAGCAGCAGTAAAAGCTAGAAAACTTTGACTGTTGTCTAACTCATTGGGGTAAACCTTAGGCAGTAAAGGATGTAGGGATAAGGTTGTTTAACAAATAGCAGTGTTTGCTTCTCCCACATGATGACATATGGCACTGTTATCTTTTAGGTTGTTACAAGATTTAAAAAAAAAAAAAAGGCATGGAAACTACTTCCGTTTTCTGACTCGCAAATTTGGACTGATTTGGAGTAAAATTGTGGAGTGAGGGGAAAACCTTCATGTCCTGCCTCTTCATTACCAAGCTGTTGTAGCTCAGGCAGGTATTCTTGACATTGTGAGTGATTTGTGTAAATGATCTACCTTAAAATGTTAAATCCAGCTCATTAGCCAAGTGCTTGGGGTATAAATAATGAATGAACTTCAGATGCTGTGGATTGACTACTAACAGGTCAGCAGGACTGGAGGGAGGGTGGCAGCTTTTGAATTTGCAGAATTTGTAGTTCCCTGTGTGTGTGCATGTTGCGTAGGCATGGTAGCTGCAAAATGCTTTGGTCTTTCCAATATCTGTATTAAGCTTTTTTTTTGTAAGAAGTTGTCCAATGTATAGGATGTGTTCATGTATGGTGCATTTTCTCTAACCTAAATAGAGTTGAAATTCTAATAAATGGTGAAGCTGGGTTTGGATGATGAATTCTGGTATTCAGCTGAGTCAGCTAAAGGTCCTCTGGCACCTGAGCTAGTATTGCCACATCACTGCGTGGCTCTCTGGTAGGCACAGCTGAAGCAGCTTTAATTTGGGTATTGCGCAGCACAGTACAGGATAATATACATAACCTCAGCTTGGGCCTGGGTGAGGTGTTACCTGTGTCCCCATGACACTGTGTGTCGGCCACCAGGAACAATCTCAGCTGCTCAAAGGTCATTTATGAAGTTTGTGTGGTTGCTGACTCCAGATGTGTAGCATGTTTGAAGCCTGACTGCACTGACCCCATTGCATGGTGGTACCTTTCCATAACAGAGTAGCTAGAAATGTCCACTGAAACAAATGTTCAGCACTTAACATATTTGAGCCAGAAACAGTTAATTGAAAGGTCTCAAGCTTGACAAGTGTTCTCTAATTTAAGCTAGAGGTTGTTGGCTTCCCTCTGGGATTCCTAGTGGATTTGTCCTCGAGCAAAGCCGATGCAAAACAGCAAAAGATTTTTTTTTTTTTTTTTTGTCTTAAACTTTGCAGTTTGGAAGCTCCTTTCATAATGGCTTGTATATCAGTGAAGGGAGCTTACAATATGAAAGGAAAAATGCTTTTATAATTTGCCAGAAGTAACCTTGGCATCTGAAACTGATGTGGCTTTAGTCTTAGCCTGGATAGAATTTATTCCTGCTTCTGGTAAAAGAAAACAGATGTAATAAACATTTACACTGCAACAAGATTATAAAATACAAACAGAGATCCACAGCCTCCCTCTTTGCTAGTTGAAAGAGCTCTTCTTTTGAACTGTACACCTTCTTGTAGCTTGAAGGAATTTGTTTTCTCTAACTCTCCACTAATTTTAAAAGTTCCACACTGCTGGAGAGATGTCTTCATGTCTGACATGGGTGTCTTGATGATGCTTCAAAATGTCATGCGAACACTTTAATCTGCTGCTACCATTTTCAGACTGGCAGGTGGAAATGAAGGCTTATTGTCCATTTGGTTTATATTTATCCTGTCTCTGAACTGTCTATGTTGTGGTGTTAACATTCACTGCTGAGCTACCTTTTTCTTGCAGTAAACCTGTGGGACACTGGCCGTCTTCTGTATTCGTGGTTTCTCTTGCCATGTACATCCCTTGCATAGAAGGCCATTCACATTCTTCTTTTATGTCTTATACAGTGTGGGCATAAATATATGTGTTTTATAGTATTTGAACATTTTTTTCACTTTATAGATTCGTCCTTTTTTATTCGCTGTTAAGCAGACAGAATTTGGTCATGGTACTGCTGACTCGTTCTTGCATTTTGTGTGTTCTGACTAGTTATCACAAGCAGGCAGCACCATGTGATCTCTTAAATGTTTACAGAGAAGGGGAAAAAAACCCAGTTTTGTGAGGTGAGGGTATTGATTCAGCCTATTGGCACATTAGCCTGTGGTTTATTTTGCTTTTTGATTGGTCACAGTGGTATTCTGTCACCGCTGTAATAGGTTTCTGTTCGGTGCAAAATATTTTTCCACAGCATCTCTCGAGCTTCCCTAAACTGTGGCAAAATAGGAAGTATTCCTTCCTTGCTGGTTAGTGTGGCTCCTCTGTGTTCTGTGTTTTCATTATCTTGCTTTGCAGTTATTTTACCCAGGGGACCCTAAAGCCCCTCCAGTTCTCACATACGTTTGTATTGCATGTTTGTGTCAATGATTCTCTGTGGCTGACCACAGGGACAAAGCTGTAAAATCTATCTCTGTGTCAGGCACTGCGCTAATTTTCCACATGAAGAGATGCATCTGGGAAGCGCAGCACCAAATCATACTGAATTCTAACTAATCTCTCCTCCTCTCCCCCCTCACCCCTTCTCCTTGAATAAGAAGAGTATGTATCCTGAGCATTATTATTGGCATGTTCATTAACCACTTCAGAGTAGGCAGCTGCAGCTTTGGTGCGTGTGGCCTGTGGCTACTCCCTTGCTTGCTCTGTGTGTGCTGTTCCCAAAAGTTTGCCTTGCTGCTGGTCCTTGAGACACTAGAGCTGTATCCAGAGCGCTGGGCACCAGTCTGGGGGGTGTTGGGAGGGAAGAGTCTGGTTTGATTTGGGTGGGTCATCTTTTTGCAGGGCGCTAGTGATGTTTGAAGTGCTATTCTCCTCCTTGGCAAAGGTGAAAATGGGTTCCTGAGTTTGGCAAAGCCAAGGATTTCTGCATCGCTGTGCCGTGGCGGTGAGAGCCAGGAATTCAGGTTTGCTTGTGCAAGTATATTTTTTGCTCTGCTCTTCCTTCTCTCCCACTTTGGAGCTGAAGGTATTAGGAAGGCAGCCAGCAGATCAAGGGGAGTTATCCCCTTTCTGCTTACTTGGATAGCATCCAGTTTTGACCATCCCAGAAGAAAGCTTAGTCAACTGGACCAAGGCTACCAAGAAGGAGGTCAGGGAGGTGGTTTTCCCAGGAGGAAAAGCGGTGGGGCTGGGGAAGGGATGGCTCTGCGGGGCCAACAGCAGGCCCCGGCACCTGTGGGAGGTGACAGAGGTACAGCTGGGCTTCTTGCAGTATGGTGGGAGAATACGAGGCAAGGGGGGGTGAAAGGAAACAAATGGAGAAGACTCCTCCTCTTTGAGGATGCAGCTCTTCAGCTAAGGCTGTGCGAGAGCTGACGAACACAGCAGACCATTTCAGTCCGTTTCCCACTCCATTCCTTGGTTGTCTTGATATACCGTGTGCCCCTTTTGTGTGTAACGTCACTCCTTTTCAGTGCGTGATTTGCTAAAAGTCACACATCCTTTTCTAAAGAAAAAACGCCTGGATAGTTGATGATTCCCATGAGAGTGTCGTACCTGGTACCTGTCCTTGTGGCTTCCTGCCCAGTGCTTAGAAGCAACTTTTGCAGTAGCTGCTTCTACCTTCTGTTATGTTTTTGCTTTTCCACGATATAATTAGGGTGGCTGATCTGCAACTCCTGTTTTTCCCTGTCTCTGCTTTTATAAGACAGAAGCTGATTTTCATTTGCTGGTAGCTCGTTTCTTTTTGTAATAAACTCTTTAACAATTCTGAGATTTATGTAAGCTTTTTCTTAAGGAGTCAGATGAAGTTTATGAAGCCCAGCTGGTACAAAGAAATGTCACCAGTAATTTCTAGTAACTTCCTCTGGCCTCCTTCTAGAGTAGTTTATGCTTTTCCTGGTGGTATTAATTGCACTAGCAACTCAGCCTTGTTAATGGCGACTGACATAAATGGCGTTTTACATTCTTTGGACTTCCAGATGTAATTTGCTGATGCTTTTGCTCTCTTTCATGCAGCAGTGCTGCACTTGATTTGCTCTTCCTCCTCTGGCTAATCTGCTTACAGATGAGACTTGTTTGTTGTGAGCTGCATCTCATTTCATGCCTTAGCTCTTCTCACTAACGAGCATTGTTTTTGTTCTTCCTGCGCGCTTTCTTCTTGTGCGAGAGCGGTGGAGAAGGTCTTATGTTTGGATGGTACAGCAGGCTGCGTGTGACCCAGCTACTGGAATGCGTACGGGGGGAGTGTACGATGTCTGAGGCTGTATTTTTGCAGTGTGTCTGCGTGGGTTGGAAACTTTTAAGTACTGCCTTTAGCAGAAGAAAGGTGGTTTCAAAGCTGTTGGATAATTAGGATGGAAATTCTGGATTATATTCTCACTGCAGTGGATATTTCATATGCTGAACATACTGATTCCAGCTTGGGGCAATATGATTTAATCTTAAACAGATTTTGAAAAATACAAATATAGGAATTCTTACTCTCCTTTGCCTCCCATTTTGTATATTTTTTTTAATGGTTTTAACGAGTATTATCAGATATCTTTGATTTCAGGGCAAAGCAAATTTTTATTTTGAATTAAAAATGCATGGAAATAAGGGTTTCTTGCATCTGAACTTATTTCTTAACAGCCATGGTTAAGCTTCTAAACCATTGCACAGTAATTAGGTTTATTGCAGTGTGCCATGGTGTAGACTTATTTAAATTCCTAACATACGGATCTAATTTTGTATCTTGATGGCAGAGAGAGAAAGAGAATATGTAAAAAGGTGTTACACCTTACACTGCCCTGTTATTGGAAGGTGATGAAATAAAAATCAAACCACCCTAAGTGCAAGGGTAATGTGCATTGGGTAATATTCCTATTAGTCTCAACTGTTTTGTACAGGGCTTTTTTCAATGTTATTGAAAATGATACGTAGTAATTAAAAAGCGATGATTTTTTTTCCCTTCCAAGTAAGCATCTACATCCTATCAAAGAGCAATTGGATGATCTTAGGTAAATTAATTTTCTGCATTCAGACATGTTATCTTCTCCCTGATTCATACGTTGCTATAGCAACAATTGACTTCACAGGGCCTGACTCAGCTCCCAAAGAAATATGAAATGCCCTGGTTTATATTTTTCTGGTGTAAGTCATGGAGGTGACTTCAGTAGCAGTAGCTGATCTTTATACCGTGATTTTTCTTTTTATAACATGAAGATAAAACAGTTTATTTTTCTTAAGTTGAACACATTCCCTTTCTTCTGTTTTACATTTTTACAGTATTTTTATTAGTGTCACTAACTGAGAGAGTTACAGAAAGAAAACTACAAATGCATTTTTTAAAAGGTGATTTAAAAGGGCAATAATGCTTTTTGAATATTTTTTAATTTTAAGGTATGTATTAACTTCTGTCAGTCTCCAGAACAGACATCAAATGGCAAAAAAATGAATGCCATTTACAAGTACGCAGGTAAAATATAAGTATACGAGGTAAATGTTCACATTCACTGCCCAAAAAAGCAAATAGGTGACAATCCTGGGGCAAAGAACATGGAAATGAAAATAAAATAAACAACCACCTTAGTCAAGGGTATTTTTAAAACTTATTGTAGTGCATTCTTGGATTAAAAACATGTGAAAGGTCATCTAGTGTTATACTAAAAGCAAAAATTATATATGTATGCGTGTGTTCTTTCAGTAATTTGAATATATTTGCTGTGGCTTTATAAAACGAGGATTGGACTCTCAGTATTGTCTAAAGAAGGCATCCAATGTATGCCTCAGTGTAAGTTCTGACCTTTAAACATGAGCAAAATATGATCCCAAGGAAGAAACTTTTGAAAGTCAAGAGTAAAATCCTGGTCCCACTAGAATCTAATGTTTTCATCTGGAATGCATACAATTAAGTGTTTTTCTTGCTCTTCACTGAAATGTGTAAATAAGATAACCTAAGATATCCCACTCTGAAAAATCACAAGGTAAAACATATGTAGCAGAGATTTATATTTAGTTTTCTTATCTTGTGCATTAAATTTGCCAACCTTATAGATTCCTCTCCAGTAAATGAGCAGGGAATCACATGACTGAGCTAGATTCTTCATGGACTGTGGAGTACAGCGATAAGATTTTCTTGTTAAAATGTACTTAATCATCAAGTAATGGAGGAGCCAGGTGGAAATGTACCTCACTTTTGCAGAACTGTATGATGCCTCCATTGTGTCTGTAGGGGAAGTACACGTCAGCAATGGAAGAAAGAAATAGTAAGAAAAAGACTTTGTATAAGCTTTGGGAGCAGAGCACTTGTGGATCATTTTTGTGTAGTCTAATACTTTGGAGTATTAGCTGTGTGTCAGGCAGCTGTGCATGGTATGTTGTGCGCAGTCCATGATGGATTTTTAGTGTGATGGGCGTATAATATTGTACAAAATAATTCCGTAATAGCATATTACAGTGAGGAAAGCTCCCTTTGTGCTATCAGGAGCTTGGACCCTTTGCCAGAGAGTTTGTCCCATTGCAGCTCATCAGTGGGAGAAACTTAGTCCTCGTGACCCCTTAACACTTTAGCTTTCAAATAGTGAGACACCATGGACATGGCATATGTCTTCTTCCCTGTGGGGTTCCCTGGTGAGATCAATTAGTACAGGGTTGTATTGATGTGAATCATTATGCCTCTTGATGTGGAAGCATGCCTTGGTGCTCCTTCATACAGGAAATCCCAATAAAATTATTGCTGCTGTATCAGAAATAATCAGTGTTGTTACCAATGCTTATAGAACACAAGTGGGGGGGGAAACATAATCTGGTCATGTCAAGATCAAATATAAAAGCTCAGACTTGCAATCGTATACACGTATACCTGGGCAGCAGGTACGTGGTCTGCCTGCATGCTTAGTTTCCAGTTACATTAATTCGAGCTGAAGCACGTTGGCTTTCCTCTAGCGGCTTTTACTTAAAGTCCTCTGGGACTGTGCATATTCACATTCTCTCCCCAAAAGGTTGCATAGTCTTAAACTATTCTCATTCAATTATAGATGTCTTTTTGGATATGTGGATGTAGCTTTGGCAGATCAGGTACCATCTCCTGTTCTTGACTGACTTCTTGATTCCTCGCCTTGCTTGGAAAAAGCACTTTTCCCTGGCTTGTGAATGACTTTCAGGTGTTCCGGGTCACTATCTACCCACCTTTATTTTATCAACTCATAAATTGACAAGACTATAAATGGATTTAATAAATGTTGTTTATTACTGTGTCTTGACTGAGACCAGGCAATGGTAATCAATCAGTTTGGGGTGACAAAATGCAGGATGCTGTAACAAATGGCAAAGCTAACTGTTCTGCGTTTGCAGCAAAAGCGCTTGTAATTATTAGTAAAGCCAGACTAGCTTACTTGATGTTCGTATGTCAAAGTTCCCAGCAAATTGCATTATCTAGCAGGTATTTCAAGTTCTTCTTCATCCCTTCACAGAAGAAAGGCTAAACCTGTAATTTATGTGTACTGTTTTTGAGGCAATGACCTTGCATGGAGTTTTTTATGTACGTGTTTAAGAGTTCCTTTTGCAGCTTTTCACCGATTATTAACATAAATAACTTAATTGAGTTCTAGAGTAGATTTTTTTTCCATTAACTTATCATTATGACCTTATAATGGATGCTCTAATTAGGCAGTGTTTCTAGTGGGAATATTTAACTAAATTAAAATGGGGACAAATTTTTTCAACATGCTCAGTAGCACTTACTAGAGGCTTATTGTGCATCCCTAACCTGCTCAGTAAACAAAAGGAAGCAAGGAAATTTGGCTGAAATATAGGGTGTGGCTTTCATAAGCTTCTCCTGAGATACTGATATTGAGGTAATATGCTGGCTTTTGAATGCTGAAACACTCCTGCTTCT
>NW_010973013.1:5773551-5773761 GCF_000737465.1 Haliaeetus leucocephalus | reverse complement strand
CCCCCCCCCCAAACCAAACTCCCAATCAAAACTCCCAGAAGTTTTTTGGCCATGAAAAGCTGTCATGCTCATGTTTTCCTCTAACCTGTGAAGAAAATGAGTATGCCAGTATTGGAATTTCTATGAAATGGAAGCTCTGAGTTTGGGTCAGGGGTCTTTTCACTTGGTGTCATAGCTTTCCAAAAAAGCAGGTGAATCCCCTTTTCAGCG
>NW_010973013.1:5504294-5773541 GCF_000737465.1 Haliaeetus leucocephalus | reverse complement strand
CCACAGAAAAAGAGGGGACACCCCCCCCCCCCCCCCCCCCCCCCCGTGCAAGGACTAATTTTGAAGTCTCTCTTAAAAACCCTTATCTGGGTTTATGTCTTTTCTACTTGATGTACTTTGAAGTCTTGAGCAGTAAAGTTATAGCTGGACTGAAAACAAATATTTTTAAACTTTTTTTATTTGTCAATATCTTGTGATATTCTTAGTATCTCATGCCTGTCTGTGACGGTGTGGATGATTAAAAACTTTCTTTACATACTCTGGAGGGTTCTTCCTCCAGGTAACCTTTGCCTTTTCCATTTACTCCTTATCTCTCACCTACTACAAACAAAATAGGATGGGGACCCTTATGGGCAAGAGCTTAGTATACCCATAGGAGGACAAAATAAACAGTTTTGAACATGGTATCAAATCACAGAGGTATTCAACCATGGGACAGGTATGGCCTTTGGAATAAATCTGCTGGTCTGTACAGCAGTTTTTCTCCTTCAGTGGCCCCTCAGGCTAATGGCAGAGAGCGGGTTTTGGAAGTAGGCGAGTTGTTGTGGTCTCTTAAACCTTTCTTTCTCCCTGCCACCTTCTCTCCTGTGGGCACTGTGTATACTTTCTCCTCCTGCCTACAGCAGGCACGTACTTCCCCTGCGAACCCAGCGCAGCCGTCCCATGGAGCAGGGCATGTCCCTTTCTGTGACATCTGATCACAGAGAGGTTCGATCTCTGTACCACGGCCAGAAAAGCGCCTCTCGTGCACTAGTGGCATCTGCATGCTGTATGTGCAAGTCCGGTCTGTGTATGAAAAAGGATGACAAAATAAAGTTTAGTGGGGTTTTTTTGTTTGGTGGTTTTTTTTTTTTTTTTTTAACGGACTCTATGGCAGACTGTGTGAGATGCTATGGTGGAGGGATAATTTACTACCCATAAAGCATGTGCATAAGGATGGCAAACTAAAATCACATAGGTAATCTTAATTTTGGAATTATGTAATTTTTGAGTGCCTAAATCTGCCAAGGCAATATTCTGTTGAAGTAACGTTTTGGTATTATACATAGATACCAATATGTTTGCTTTTATACAGATTCACGGGAATCAAGAAATGCTCAGGGAACTGAAGGATCATTGCCAGTAGTCGCTATTCTGGTTTAGAATACAGGTGAATTCATTGCATGTGTTACCTATAATATAAATTAGCCCAGTAGTACATACACACTTTGTACACGTGTACAGTTTAGACAATATGTGATTGGACAGAATATTGATGTATTATTTTTTCTCCAAGAGTATTGTCAGTAATTTTATTTCCTTGGATAGTTTCTGTGACAACTTCTTACCGTTGCAAATCTGTGTTAGCTTTGCTGTGTTTTTGCCTAATGTATGCATGCATCAGAAATACTGTTCTGAGATGCTTCTGCTAACCTGCCAAAATTTGATTGCTGTTTGTAATTAGGTGAGATTAACAGACTACAATTTACACACTGTTTTCTTAACTAAAAAATCTCAAGTGTGCAAACTGAAAAATAACGAGGGTCCCTTCTGGAGTAGGGAAATGTAAAAGCAAGGAAAACAAAGGGAAAAGTACTCGCCATGCCTTATCTGCATAGGGGTTAGCTTTTTTTTTTGATGCAAGGTTTGAGGTGTTGTCACTGCATTGATGGTTTATTTTCTTCAGCCAGCAATGCCCAGAGGGCCAGTCGTCATGCGGCAAGGTGCAAAAGGGCATGTAGCAGAACTGGGACGGACCAAGCCTCCCAGGATGTTATAATAGTCCCATTTGCTTAGCAGTTATGTGTCCATTCATGGTTCATTAATTTTGATGGTACCTAGCCTGCTAGTTTCTTCTGTCAGCTTTCCCAGGAAAAGAAATGGTTCATTCAAGGTATTGTATTATGAGCTAACTGTATATTCAAAGTTTATTGAAACAATTCTGTGGTGAGATGCCCCCCCGCCACCAATAACTGCCTTATATTTAGTGTATTTGTAAAGTATGAATTTCCTATCCCATCACAATTTTGTTTGTTTCTGTCTAAAAAGATTTTCTAGTAATAGTTTATAGAGGTGTTTTGTTTTGTGGTTTTTTTTCTGCTGGCATATTTGTGGGGGAAAAAAATGAAGTTTGCATGCAGTAAATGCTGTTCTCAGTAGGACTCATGAATAGGAATCATTAAAAAAACTAAACTGGTGTTCAATTTCAGTTTAATTACCAGCCGCAGGGTTTAGACAGGAAAAAGGACTGTTTAAGTCATCTTTGCTTCTGGCAATGGCAGGCTTTCTGCTTATTGTACGTTTTCTATGGCTTTGTCCAGTTTAATTATAAACCTCTAATTAGCAGTACAAGGTAAGTAAATTTTTCTAACAATATATGTTTCTCAGTGGGATCTTAAATACATTTGGAAAGTCAATCTGCATAGAAAAAATTCTATCTCCAGTAGTTATTATTTGCAGTGCCTCATAAATAACGTTCGCATATGAACCTGGACTCGGGAGACGAGTATTTATGTTCTAGGCTCAGGAAAGTAGTTAAGCTGGAGACCGCAGCAGGACAGACTATGAGGGAAATAGTGGTTTATGTGTGCAATTGTTATATTTTTTGCCCTCTTGCACGTATGTGTGTTGAGTGAAGTTGGGCGATAGCAAAAGCGGATCCCTTTGAATCCATATATAGCTAGAAGGGTTTACTGTGGTTACACAGGGCAGCCCGACCCAGAAGCGAAGAGTGCAGTGCTGTCATCTGGGAATTGCCCCCCCACTAAATTGGGTCCAAGCTGTATGAGGATAATTAAAGCAGTAAATATGCTTGAAAGAGGAGTTGCTAGATGGACTGACTCAGTTCTGCCTGATGTCCCAAGGGCTGTATCTGAAGGGTGCCTGCCTGGGATAGTGTGTGTCTCCCTGCTGGGAGCCAGGCTGCACCCACCAGAGGTTCTGGACTGGGGACCCCAGTTCCAGCACTCCAGTTTGTGCTGTGGCAGCTCAGCTGGTTGCAGCCAAGGTGACTCATCGCTGTCAGCGGTGGTTCATTTCTGGAATCTGTGTGACACCAGAAGCTGGAGAACTGGGAAGCAAAGAAAGGTCGATGGCAAAACTGATACCAGGATACATGACAACAGTACCTCTTCTCTCTGTCAAATGTAAAATAATATACATATGAAATAAAGTCTTGGCCTCTATCTGAGAATGACTCTCTGATTTCATTCAGCGAGGACTCTTGTTTGTCATAAACCCATGAAAATACATTATCCACACTTCCATTATAAGTATGTAACAGTTAAGTGCTGCTAAAAAAAGTAGGGGGGTTGTGGTGGTGTTTTTTTCCGAATGGTCTCTCCCCTAGCTTTACTGACTTTTTTTTTAATTCCTCCCTTCTTTTCTTGTCTGCATAAATGTCTGTCTGCCATGTGTTCCATGGTTGTATTCTTCCCTGCCCTGCTATATATTTAAAAACACGTTGCAAAGCTGGGTGTTGAAGGTAGGTTGAGGATTTTTTCCATTTATGGATTCTAATAATAATGAGGCAGTACTGACCATGACCCAGGGACCATGTTAAAATTAACTAGAGGGAAAAAAAAGATGCTTAGGTTAAGTATAGGCTTAATTTGGTAGCTAATTATGCTTCTCCTTACAATATGCGCTTCAGTTCTTACATGATATTCAACATTTACGCTAGCTGTGTGAATGCTGCATTATGTTACTGAACTAACTATTCTGAAGTATGTCCAGTCTTCCTAATCCTGCATTTTCCCCCAAAATTTTTAATCTAGCTGTCTTTATTGACTTGATGCTATTTTCTCATCTTGTTTAAAGAATGCAATAGGGAAAAAAAAAATAATCTTGATGATAAAGAAGGTCTCTTCAGCGGAGGAAGGTCAAAATGTTCCCTCAGCACCATACAATGGACACTTTCTGACTTTGCATTAAAGGAGCTCATTTGTGTGAGGGATAGCTGAGCTTGTGGCAAACCCAGTAGGGGCCATGAAAATATCTGTGCTTAGGCTACAGCCCGAGTGTCTTTCATATGGAAGTTCTGGCAAATCTTGCATGCTCAAGATGTTTTTGTTCTTGCATCCTTTATCCAGCTGATGGGTGTGGGTATGATCTGTTAAGATGACCTGAGGTATCTCTTTGTCAACTTCTTCCTCTTTTCTTAGAAAGGCTACCCCAGCAACTGAGCAGAAACTTCTTTGCTCCCCCATGTCTCTGTTAAAATGACTTTGAATTTCGTATTGCAAGTGTTAAATGGCTTTCCAGGCAAGTTCCTGGATATACTTATGAGTGGACAGAAACAGTAATAAAGGAAGAATCAGCTCAAAACATGGGCTGAGTGAACACAGGTCTGTGCAAGTATTAGCACGTTGCTTTGGGGGAAGCAGCACAGTCTCTGTGATGCAATACCTCAGTTTTACTCTGCTGTGACTTTTGTTTCTGCCACCATTTTACAATGCCGTGCTCCCCAAAGGGGAGTGCAAGCTCCTTTTAAGAAAGAGGATTGTTTTAACTTTCTTGGTCTGCATACAAGTTGCTCAAACAAAAAAGGATTGAGGGAGAATTTTTACGTCACTGGCACCTTTTTTCAATGCCGTCATAATCTGTGTAAATACCAGGGAAGAACGTGTTTCATGGAGAGGTTCTAGGCTGGGCAGTTATAAAGGAATGAGCTTTCCAGAACATCAGTGTTTCTCTGAATAAAGCTATATTTTTTGTTTGCAATGATAATTTTAGTGATTAAAATGTAATTAGTGACTAAATAGGTAAGAGTGAAACAGAAATCTCAGTGGCATGCAAGGTTTCTGACTCCTGGAAGGGTGTTAATCCCATTTGAGAGTTTTAAGGGGGGGAAAAAAGCAATACTAATTATCTAATTAATAGGCATCAGGGTCTGCTTTCCGTAACTGCTTTTCAACTGATATGTTACAGTTATTGGTGGTACGGTTGCACACTGCAAAAGCATGAGGGTAAGCTTGCAAGTAGGGCAAGGCACAATTTAAAACTGAAAATTGAGACCTGTAACATTAATTAGAAAATCATTAACTACCATTTATGATAATATGCCTTTGTGTCTGTCTTTCCTCCTCCTGTCCCTCCCCCTCTCAAAAAAAATAAAAATTGCAATTTATCACTTCATGAAGGAAAGTGCAATTATGTTATGCTTCCGATGCAGTCTCATAATGACTTGAGGATTGAAACCCCTGTTTCATTTCACCCTTAAGAAGTCCAACATGTTCCCGTGGCTAAGGGGAGTGAGAAAGCAAGATGATGGGGACTGGATAGAATAAAATGTTTGAGGAGAGGTTTTGGATAAAGAAGCAAATACTGTGAGTCTCTGTCAATATAAAGATTAGATTGGGATTAGATTGTTTTCTCAGTAAGCATGATTTAAACGTGGTTAATTTAATTTGAGAAAGGCTGAAAGAGACAGGTAGATATGGCCTCAGAGTATACAACTGGCTGTCTTGAATTCAGTGAAAATAAACTCTGCAGAAGGTACATGAAAACTTGGGTGTTTGCAAGATTTGTGAATTTTCTTTATTGGGAAATAAAAGAGGGGAGATTTATTACCAGGAACTACAAATCAAAGTAATTTCTGATTCATCCACAGCTGGCGTGCACACTACCTATTATTTCTGATAATACGTTCTTTCCTTTCATAGACAATGTGAATATTTAGTAACAAAGAAAGCTTTAAGGATTTCAAGACACTTCATTAACAGCAGTGAAGGTAGAATTGACTAAAAAATCACCTCATTTGGTGTTTTTCATTTGGTTGGCAAAAAGACAAACAAACCACTATTCCTGCTTAGAATGACAACAAGCTTTCCTCGTTCTCTGAATTGTTGATAATTAAGAAAATAAATGTTCTGAGGTCAATTGTGATTTTTTTGTGTGTGTTGCTGTGATTGGGGTTTTAAAATATTTTGACTTCTAAAGAGGTTTTCAAATAAAAAGTTTTTTTTCAAATGGGAAGAAGTCGCACATCTCACTTTGTGTGGGAACTACCCGCTGAGAATTGTGATGTGTGGTGGGGCTTTTTTGTTTGTTCTTTAATTTTTTTTTTTGTAAGCGAGAAGCATGGTGAGATTTGAAAATGTTCTCCATCTACAGGTGAATCTTCATTGGGTACAGGATATTCTCCCCCTGACATGACCAGTTGCCACCACCAAAAATAGATTTAGTGACCATATAGCTTGCCTGAGGTAGTTGAATGGCACTTTGGCACTCCAAAAAGGGTTTTGATCCACTCCAAGAGGCCTGTGTTAGAGCTCGCAGGGAACGCAAAGATGGTGACGTGATCTTCACATGGCTGAAGAGAACATAAAGATGATGAATTTTTTAGTCTGGTCTTATGGATGTCTTTGTGCTGCCCCAGTCTAAGCTGGTTTTGGCACCTTGCTGTTGTGTCAGACGTAGTCAGGGCTCTCCTCTAATGTGGTGTGGGTGATTGACTTTACTCTGGGCTGTGAGAATGACCGACGAGTTATTCTGCTCAGAGATGCTCCCTCCTTTCTGCTGAGCAAATGCAGTGATCGGAGATCCAGTGTTGGCAAGGTGCCAGCAGAAGATCTCAAACCATAAGAAAATCTACTTGAGTTGGCTAAACTGGCTCTGTGCTCATCTCGAGCACCATGCTTCAGTCGTGTCAAGCTGCTCAGGTGCTAGAGCACCTGATCCGGTCTGTGTATGTTGGGTATATTCTGCCAATAAGCCTTGGTAGACTACTCTGTCTTCACGCTGCCTCACCCTTGAACTTGCACTGATATTTGCAGCACAGCACTATAGTTTTTTGACCTGGTGAGAAAGCCAGAGTTGGCTGAGCTGGACTGTGATGCTGTCCTCCCCAGGCATGGATGCTTACAAAGCTGGGAGAGAGGCCGTGGAGGTATCTGGGAGGCTGTCTGGCTGAAAGGAGTTGGTTCAGGACTTAATCAGTTAGAGGAGTCCAGTCATTATGTAAAACTAACTCCATATTTGTTTTACTGTGGGCTCACTGTAAAGATGACTATTAATGCTCCAAGACTATAGCACTATTTCTATTGAAAGCTGCTCTTTTAGTACATAACTGCACCAGGCAGCACAGATGTTAGGAGTCTTCTGTGTAATCGGATGATCTGATGAGCATCTTAATCTTCCTTAAGGTACTTCAAGGTTGTTGCTTACATGGCAAAATGTATTGCTGCATGGTGGAGCCTAAGTTGCTGCAGTTCATGTTTATATTCATAATTCAGACTGCGTAGTGTGTCACTTGGGTAAATGTAAGCTTGAAAGCGGGGGCACACCAGGTCCCCAGGAGATGCATCAAGGCAGTAAGTGCCACAGCCCTGGTGGTGTGCAGAGGGGTTGCATTCTTCTCATCCCGGTTTGCTGAAGAAGAAAGTCCGAGTGATTCAGGTTTGAGGAGGATTAGGGTTTGGTAATGCCTATTTACATCTATCAAGACAGGGGACACCAGGTGCTTTAGGTAAATTAGGAAATTCCACCTTTGATGCAAGAGAATTTCATTGCTGGACCCTGTAACAGTTGTCTTTCGTGGCAGTTTGTAGTATTTCGCTTAGATGGCAAAGATAGCCATGAAGTGTCATTTCTATTAACATGTGATTTGTACAGACATAAGTCATTATAATGATTCAAAGCTCTAATCATCATGATAATAGTGCCTAATTGCTAAGCTCCTTAAAATCTTTAAGACAAAATCTATGCTAATACCATCTGAAAGCTGGCAGCAGTTTATTTCTGTTTTGATCAAACTCCTGTTTTGCGGGGGGGGGGGAAGGTGTTAAGATTATGTACTTGAAAAATGACCTTGGGATTGTAGATTCAGGCTGACAATAGGGATGCTATCTTTTTTTCTTCTTCCCCCCTTCAGTAAGTAAAGAACAGTGAATTCTCACATACAATCTAATAAGTGAACATGCTCTTTTTAAAAATAGATAATCAAGCTCTTGGAAGAGTTTAATTAAATTCAGTTTGTCTCTTTTTTTTTTTCTTGAGGCTACTAAAATAAAAAAGGGAGAAAACCCAACCTGCAAATAGTCTAAATTTTAATGATCTGCCTTCAGTGCTGATCTCAGTTCTTGGGGTGCTCTGAAGATGTGTATCCTGCACATCTGCTTCTGTGCAAGAAGTGTTTGTTAACTAGAGAAGGTCAACAATTGCATTTCCTTGGAGTGCAAAAGCTCAAATGTAAGGGTGACATTTCACACCAGTACATCATCAGTCTCCAAGTATTCACCTGGAAAATAGGAGCACTCTGCCATGTAAAGGCCCTTTCTCAACACACTTTCATTTTGATAGAAAGATTGCTTTCTATGCATGTGTTAGAACACAAAAATCACCCAGCAATGCCTTGTCCAATGCACGAAGGTAATGTTTTTTACTATGAGACAGTAAATCTGGTTGAGCTGAAGAACCAGTGCTTTTAACACCTCTTTTGTTTTAGCTAGACAGTACTCTAAAATTGCTTCTGGTTTCTTGCAAATATCACTTAACGCTTTTTTCTGACTAGCACCAGGATCTTCACTGTACTTGTTATATATGATGCTATGAGCTGGTGGCTGTCATTCAGTGAAGCACTTATGCCCTGAATAGTACATGCATTTCCAGATAATTCATGCCCATCATAGACTTCCTTTTTTTTTTTTTTGCCCCCTCTCTTTTTCCTCCTTTTTTTTTTTTTTTTTTTTTTTTGGTGTTACTACCATGGTCTTTTCAGAGGTCATGTGCTACCTCTGGAAGAAGAGGTCCTTCTCCATGTTTGTCAGTTCTACCTTATGGTCTGATCTGTACCATTCATTCTCTCTCATGCAGCTTTTCAGAGTGTGCTGAGCTATCCCTCAGTTCTATTTTCAGCTTCTTGTTTGCTGCGGCCTGAAGAGTGTAAGCATGTAAATATTTTCCTACCTCATTAAAATTAGCTCTTAATCAGTAGTTGAATCTCTAGTAAATAGTTCACTTCAACTCTGATGCCAGGAAAGCTGTCCTGATACACACAGTTGCTTGGTTTCTGCGAGGTTTCATATATACTATTAAGAATTTATCTCAAGCTTTTTGCAGGTATTGCCAGTAACATTGATCCAAATTACTTTGTTGTGTGTTTTATGGAAATACATTCAAAAAAATAGAGGCAATCTTCTGCAGCAGGCTGTAGCCAATATGCTGGGCTTAATAAGCAAAGTTATGTTTGTCTGGGGGACTTTTTCACAAAACATAATTGAGGATGACAGCTTGGTTATGAGAAGCTTGATATATACATCAGTTTAAAAGCTTGTCACCTACTTGATGCATTAATTGAAGTCCTTTGTGCAAGCCAAAGTTCCTATTCTAGGCAAAGCATATGGTCTGTCACTTAGCACATGACATGTTTTTAGATCACTGTGTCTGCAAGCGTACTGTCCCTGAATGTGAATGTACGGGCTTGCCCTGTAAAAGCTAGCAGCAATTTATTACCCGTTCAAATAGTTCTACTGTATTGTTGGGACTATTTATAGCTTAAATATGGGGAAAGATGTTCAGGGTTTAGCCCACAGCTCTCCTTTACTATCCTTTGTATTTTCCCTGTGAGAAATGACTTCCATTCATCCACCAGCTGAAATAATATTCATAGGAGCGTGAATGTATACACTCGTATTTCTTTGTAATAGTCATGTTGACAAGTCTCATAACTTCATAGACAATTCACTTTGCTTACTAGGTACTGAACTTGATTTTATAAAAATTGCTTAATTCATCAGGGTTAACTAGACTTCAGCCAGATAAAGACAAACTGAAATAAAAACCAAACTGAAATCAAGTTTTAGGGAAAGAGCTGTTCGTTTACACTTTTGATCAGAACTGTGGGTAGCAGCAGAGAAGTAGAATTTGTGATTAGGGTCCTACTTAGGAATGATTTACTCTTCAGTGTGTTAGAATAAGGTCCAAAGTCCACTCATAAATTACACAAAAAATTAGTAATTGCTGGGTACTTGTACGCTGAAATTTCATGCAGTTGCCAAAGCGTATGCACATTAGACTAAGTGCCTTTGTATAAAATTAGGTAGACTGCAGACTTAATGGAAAATATTATAGTCTCCATTCTAAACTCAAGCTCAGATAGCGTGCAACTCCATGAATGAACCAGACTATTTACAAATGTACTGAACTTGCAACCAAGTTTCCCCTCCCTGTAGAAGTCTAGTAACTGGAAAAAGGACATCTCTGAGTAAAATACTGAGAGTGCAAAATACCGTGTCTTTTGAACATTCATTTGCATTCTGGATTGTTGCTTAGTGCAATTAACCTTATTCCGTTTCCTTTCTGTCTGCAGCTATTGATATGAATGTGCTTTCTTTGTTTTCATACACCGATTAGCAAATGTCAGCAACAGAGTGTGAATATCTGCATTCATACATGTCTTCGAGCATTTGCTATTAGTTATTAGCTTCTTTTTTCTTTTTTTTTTTTTCAGTGGTTGTCACCATTCAGTTGGGAAGCAGAAAAGATATCTTATGATGTGGGTGAAAAATTGCACAGCAGCTTGCTGAATGCTAAATCTTGGGATGAGAAGTTGTGAAAAACACATAGGATATGTTTTATCCAGCCCTGGGACCAGGCGTGTTCCCAGATTGCTTGAAGGGGCAAGCTGCGGGCAGCACTGATGGAGCTTTTCCACAGAAATGTGCCTTGCTTCTATTTTTCTGGCTACCCTTGCGCCTCAAATAAAACGGTCAAGGGTGAAGTAAAGAAGGATTCAGTGCAATGAGTGGTATTCAATTAAACGGTTAATAAATATACTACTGGCATCTGAATTTAGGTATCAGTACTGTTAGCTATGCTCTTCCCCTCTGCTTTTGTTCCTCAAAGCATGTAAAGGAGAGGAAGCAACCTTCCAAATCTGTGCAGGCACAAAAACTCACCTGGGCATAGAACATGTGAAAAGTGAGAAGTATAGGACCTTAACAACATGATGAAAGGTAAAGAGCGTGTAGTTGCTTTGGTATCTCTGAAAGAGACCCTAGAAAGGTTGTGCAGAGCTGTGGCAGTGGTATTTAAAAAAGGACTTGTAGGAAAGCACAGAATCATCCCTGAAAAGATGTGCCAAGGCCTGGACTGGGGCACGAAGTAAAAGTATTAATTGCTCTTGCACGTGTAGCTACAGAGGGAAGGTTTGTGCGTGGCTTTCTTGAGTCTTGGAATACAGGGGTTTGTGTGCTGAGGGAGGTGAGCAGGGTAGGTAACCGGCTGCAACGTGGATGTCTCTGGTTTTGTGAGGAATGCATCGAATGTCTTCTGTTTCCTGCTAACAAAATCAGTAGCCTTGCTAGCTACGTTATTTACAGTGAGCAGTTCAACATATGTTCTGATTAATGTTCATTTTGCTTGAGGTTTTCTCTTGTCTCTATTTTAAACAATGTGCCAAATAAACCTCAGGTTAGTAGGTGTTTAGTTTTGCAGGCTGTTGCACTGGGGAGAAATTCTCCTGGAAGCTGTGGGTGATGAAGGCATTTCTGACTTCAGAAGAAGAGATGGCGAATGCAGGAATGAGGTAGTGGACTGAGCAATCAAAGGAAAACTAGACGGTCCTCTTACAGATCTTAAAAAGCACTCTGCCTGGCTATGACTCTAGCTGGCTTTTTAAGTCACTGAGTTTATTGTTGACATTAGCAGGGACAGACCTAGCTCAGCACTATGCACTGCAGAAAATAGTTTTCCTGTCTCTGTTTCTGCACTCGCATGGGACAGCTAGAAGGTGACTTGTACTGCCAACAGCTCCGCTCAGCTGAAGTTTTAAAAAAAGAATAATAAAAAATTTTCCAGTATTTAAAAATACTTTTAAATCACTGATTCCTGTCAGCGTTCATTTCATTATCACCTGAGCTAGACATACTTACTAATTTATCTCAGGAAGCAAATTCTTGCTCAAGCAGCAACTAAGTGTAGGAGATGCTCACTGTGTCCTAATTAAGTGACAGTTAACGTATTGAAGGGTGCAGCGCATATGCACTGGGGATGGGATTTGATGATTTGAACCAATTTCTCAGGTTGTGTATCTTTGTTCTTTTAGAGGATTTACTGCATGTGAATTTAATTCTGTAGTAGTTAGAGACTGTTCTGTTGGGTTTGAACGGTGGATGGGAGCAATCACAAGCTCCCCAGCTACCTTTCCAAGGAGCCAAATGCATACTTGAGTGGTGTGATGCTTCTTCTCAAGTAAGGCTTTCCTTGGGAGTGTGTATGTGCTATAATAAGAGAAAAGTAATTAAGAGCGACTTGTTCTCTGAACAAAAGGAGTAGGAGTTTTAGGACAGGAACTTGAAAGAGGCAACCTAGTAGAAATAGAGCCCAAGCATTAGCTTTGTTTTACCTTCTGTTAATTATATTCATACTAAACACTACGTAGTATTGCTCATGAATGTGGGGTTTTTTGGAGCAGGGAGAGGGGGAAGTTTTTAAAATCTTTTGGTGACTAATACATCTACACTTCTTATTATCAGCTTAGAATAAATAATAAAAAATACTCTAGGAGAAACTCTGATCTGCCTTTGCAGTTCTGCAGTTCCACTGATGACAATAGGGTTTTGTGAGAGAGAAATCAATGTAAAATTAAAGCCCTTATATTTATAAAGTGCCCTTTGATCAAGGGCTTCTGCATTGAACGAGTCTTACAATATCTAAAATATAATAAAAATCTCCTACTGAAAACATTCTACAGGGCTGTTACAATAATTTGCTCAAGGCTGCAGATCAGAGGAATCAAGAAACAATGTTCAGCTCACTTTTTTTGAAGTGTTCTGACTGCAATTGTCTCTAACATGCTTGACCGATACTGCTAGAGTAGGGTAAAAATAAGTGTGACGAGAAAATCAGTGAGCTGCTTTCATTATTGTATCTTGATACAATAGTGCTAATATAAAGTAACCATTACTTTTAGGATACTATATTGGATTAACACTGGAGTAAAGAAATGGATTAACACTGGAGCAAAGAAAACCAGAAGTTCAATACTGCTGGCAAAGACCGAGTAAACAGTAAACTGCTGCTCCTCACATCTTTTAAAAGCAAAAAACAAAATCCCCCTCTGCCCCGCCTCAGTTATGGCAGTCGCATCTTTGTGTATGTGGACATGTGTATGTACTATTGATTGTACATCAGTACGGCTGCTGAAGAACTACAGTTTCCATCCTGCTGAATGGATTTGACAATATTTCAAGACTTGCTTATAACCGAGCTAGGATAAAAATCTTTCCATAGAATAGAAAACATGTTGCTTCAAGCTAGCTTGATATAATTCCCTATCACCGTCAGCTTTAGTAGTAGGACCACTTGATAGTTTTAATGCATCAGATGCCACATCGCCAGTCACCTTTATGGACTGAGATCTCCAGGCTAGTATTATCTCTCATGGTTTGCTGTCTTTCCCGTCGTATGACTTGGTGGTTCAGTCGGGGAGATAAGTTTGGTGCAAGACAGGGAATATATCCTTGCTAGTGGAGGCAGTCTACGAAGCAGAATGAGATAAGGGTTACTTCAGCATTTCTAGTAGAGGTAGATTGATCTTGAGTAACTGGGAGATAAAATGGCAGATGAAATTCAATCTAGATGATGCACCCTGGGGGCAAAAATATCTTAAATAAAATGATGGGCTTTGAACAGACTGTTACTGCTCAAGAACAAAATACTGGTGTTGTCCTAAATGACAGCATTGACTTTACTATCTTGTTTCAGTCAAAAAAAGTGAATTGAGGTTTGGAATTACCAGAAAAGGAATGGAGGGCAAAACAGAGATCATTATTAGGCCACTGTATAAATCCATGGTTCAGCTGCATCTTGAATACTGTCTGGAGTTCTCACTCTTCCATCTCAAATTGGATATTACAGAATCATAAAAGGGTCTAAGAGTGTCAAAAATGATTGGAAGGATGAAAAAAAGTTTCCAAAGGAAGAAAAATAACGTGGGAAGGAGGTGTTAGAGACAAGTGGGATGCAATGAAAGCTTCAGGGAGTTATGAGGGGATCAAAGAGGGTAAATAGCAAGTAATTGTTTGGTTGTCCCTGTACAAAATGGTGGTTGTCATTTATCAGATGGTTGGTTCTTCACACAACATGTAGTTGGATTGTGGAACTCCTTGCCACAGGATTTTTGGGTGACAAAAAACTAAATAGAAAACAAAAACCCAAAGGCAAGCAAAAATCATGCTGGACAGGCCAAGGTGGGAAAAAAAAAATCCCATGAGGGATATTAAATAAGCTATCACTGCTGGACCCAGAAGACTATTTTGGGGTATGTTACTACATGTTTGCCCTATCCTCATACAGTTCCCTTTGCATTCACTATTGGTCATGCTGAGCTAAATGTGTATTTGTTCTCACTGAGTTATAGCCATGTTTATTGCAGTCATCTGAAACAAAATAGTTGAGTGGCTGGACAAATTAAAATACTTCAGTCGTGCACTGTTATGAAAAAATCCATATTTTTAAATGGATAAATAAACTCAGAACACTTTGTATACAAACTTCACTTATGCTTCTTTGATTTCAACTGTATTAACATCTGCAGTCTAATCCTGGGGATAGATTGATAATAAGTGCAGGAGTGGAAGTGACCGATATTCCTTTGACCTGCTGGCTCACTGAGGAGTTAAAGGAGATGCCATAAAAATGCAGAAGTGAGAAGGTGAGCAGCATCATTTTCCCATATACCGGTGCATGAGTCTTTATGCTTTGTTTTGTTCTGAACACAAGGCTTATGGGGGCCTGTGCAAGGACTCTGTCAACAAAGCCCATCTCTGCTCCTCATTCCAGAGAGAGGCAGTGATTTCCTTCTGTTAGAGCTACTAGACCTCTAGCTGCAGAGTGGCTAGTCTATCCACCAAGACTTACCCTTATCGTAGAGGACCCAGTTACAGAATTTCTATCAAAGGATGCTTATCCCAACTTTACCTGCTGCTCCAAGGGGAAGAAGATAGGAAGTGCTGCTGCTGTAGGGCACAGAAGTCAAACAGGAATATCTTTGAAGATACTCTTTAAGAAAACAGTGCTAATATATAGTAGAGATGGAGATTATAAAATAGATTTGTCTGGGGGTTAGGACTGATTTATGTTATGCAGGAAGGATAAATATGTGGATGTTTATCTGAATAAATGACTAGATTATCTTTCTCTGTGTTCCCAGAGTGTATATACTCTCCAGAAATTGTCTGCTTAATAAATTAAGCAGCAGCAATATTCATAGTGGAAAAAGTGAAATTAAACTGGCTATTGAATTTTTGCCACAGAAAGGAAATTATTTCTCCATAAACTAAACACATGTTTAAACAGAGCTACACAAAAGGAAAGGGAACTTTTTTCTTTCTCCAAAAAGTCTTTTCCTTTGACATTATACTATTTCCTTTCTTATTTTTTTTGAATAAAACAGCTCTGTTTGGCAAATGTGTTGCCACCAAGCAATGTGGACACTTTTTCTCTGAGTAGTAACTTGACTGAAAATGAATTTCCAGAAGAGCTGCAGTGAATTCTCAATTCATTCTGGGTAAACTTAGCAACTAAATACTTGTTAAACAATATTGATAAAGATTTGAAAAAAAAAACAAAAACAAAACCCCAACAACCCAAATGTAGTGTTTTGGCATTTAAAAACTTCCTTCCTTGTAGGTTTGAAACAAGGCTTGTAATGAAAAATCTAATTTATGTAATCTTAAATTTTAATTTTTATCTTGGAAATTTTTATTTCAGAAGCAGAGGTATCTGCTGAGCCAAAGTGAATGTGTGTGTGTATTTTGGAGTTATATTTCAGCAGACCAAACTATATTTATTGATTCTGTTGCTAAACAGAGGAAAAATCCCTTTTTCCTGGTTCTAATGTTACTCTTGCCACAAAATATTTGTCTTGTGGTATTAGAACCACCAAATCAGCAAAAAAGTTGCATATTTCATCAAAAAATTATTAGCCAAGAGTTATATCCTAAAACATTATGAAT
This sequence comes from Haliaeetus leucocephalus, assembly GCF_000737465.1. Lineage (NCBI taxonomy): Eukaryota > Metazoa > Chordata > Aves > Accipitriformes > Accipitridae > Haliaeetus > Haliaeetus leucocephalus. The sequence goes on along the minus strand of NW_010973013.1, from coordinate 5,757,603 downwards.
AATTCCAAGTTTTGTTTCTTGGAAAATCCTAAGACTGCACAGAGCATTTGAGATGGGGAAAATGGTAAATCAACGCAGTTCCTGCACACTGTGGTTGGCTCAACAGCATGAGAGTGGTCTGGCACCTACTTCAGTTGAAGATAGTAGTGTCAAAAGAATGGGCAAATTAAGGGCAGGAATTACTTTCAGGAAAATAAATATATCTTAAATTGGGAGGGGAAGAAATTGTCATTCTTGCCTGTCAACTAGCAATGTTTCTAGTTCCATTGCTCTGCATCTTTGAAAAAATAAGTGCATGAAGGTAAACATATAAAATGTGTGTTCTATAGCTGTGCTTACGGTTCTTTGGCCTTTGGCTAATTTTAGTGGTGGTTTTGTTTTACTTAGTACAATTTTCTATAAATCTGTGTGGTGGTAAAGGTGTGTGATGCAATACTGAAGCTCTTTGATTTATAATGTCATAGTTGTTATCATTGCTTTTAATGCAAAGAAAGCTACGTTTTTGCTAGATGATACACAGTTGATAACAATCATATGCAGTATTACAAACATCCATATCCATTGCAGAGATGTTCAGATCGGTTTTGGTAGTTTTTTGTTAATGATTGAACCATGTCAATGTGACCTTAGTTTCCAATTTGCCCTATACTATTTCTCTTCAGTTTAACAAGAGTTAAATCCTTACAGAGACTGTTTGAGCACACTGGCTTGTAAACACAGCAATCTTTTATCTTTTGGCAGTCACGCTAGAAACCAGTTGCACTTTTGTAGCTTTTGGTTTAACACAGATTGCATTTTGGACAGCATGTGGTGTATATACTGTCAAACACTCTGATCATGGTGATATCTTGCTGACCTCTTATTTGCTGTCCTTTTATTTGTCCAAGTTCAATTATCACATTATCACCATAAAAGAAGTGGCAAATACATACAAATATCCTGCTGTGCATGTTATTCAGATATGTTAATTCATAATTATTAAGAAAGATACTATTTATAAAACACTTTCTGGAAAGAAAAGCAGCACCCTTTTAAAGGTCTTTGGATGAAAGCAGTGTAAAGTTCTGATCAAGATAAATGCAAGGATAAATAAGGATATGGCAGGTGGCCAATTGAAAATAAGTTTAAGGGTATATCTAATAATTCAAATAAAAGGTGGTTCTTTGGTTGTAGAAGTCGATTTGATTTTATTTTTACGGGGAAGTGCAGAAACTAGTCTTGTAGCCATTGTGTTTCTGGATTAGTCTTCCAGGAACATGCAGGAAATCTTTAACATGATTGTGAAAAAGATTACAGTTCTGCTTCTTCTATGATACTGGTAGGTGATTTATATATACAGCAGATCTGACAACGACATATAAATTTACAGCATGAAATATTTACATCTGAGCTTTATCCAAGGTTTAACAATAGCATTGAAGCCTCACTTTTTAATGATGACAACCTGGACAAGTATAAAATGATACAGATGGAACATCAGATTAGAAATACTTTTTATCAAACACCACTGCATGAAAAAGAAGGGGGGGGGGGAAGCATAGAGAGAGGCCTCAGACATTCTTGTTGCATCTCTCATTTCTCTTTGTCCCAGCAGCTACTACTGTAAAGTATGGTATAGATCTAAGAAGCAGGTAATTTCTCTTGTCATAATAAAACTCTGGAGAAAAGCCAGTCTGTGCTCTTATACGCAGACCATCTAATTTAAATCAAATGGTAGCAAGAAGTCAGTCTTCCTTTGTATTGTTTTCTGACAGAAAATATACATGCATTGTGTTTGAAGGATCATAGATTAATTAATTGTTTTGTCTCTTTCACGGTTTATTTTTGAATAATATAAACTTGGTTGGGAACGTAATCACTAACCTGTGCATAAACCCAACTGTGGAGATAGCAAAAAATGCCTGAGAACCAAGTATAGAATAAGCTTGTTTTCATTAAAACGGTGCTTTCGTTAGCACCAGTAATGCTCACCTACAACTTCTGATGCTGATGTGCAGTGTTGACTCAGGATGAGGTATGTTGATGTGATGAAAAGGTTTTGTCAGAGCATAAACTTGTTACCCTGGACTGCTCCCATGGATCTGGCCTCCAAAGTTGTAGGTGGATAAGTGAAAAATTAAGCATAGTATTGATTTTGTTACTGATAATGTGGTTCAGAAGAACTGTGAAACTGAAACAAAGAGTTGTGCAGAATTCAGCCTGGATTTAACTGATGAAAATGACTCATTTTTACCCAAACTGTGTCATAAACTCTGTGCCAAGTTCTAAAGAAGGAAGAGTGGTTCTTTGCTATGTCAAAGCTGTTAAATAGATGGGAGAAGGACAGATTTTTAAGCTATATAGAAGTGGAATGGAAAAAATAGTGGACACAATAGCGATGCTCCTCTTAGTGTTGTTTCAGGGGGACTTTTTTTTAAAATCCTTCTTTTGGAACAGTAACACATTGTGGGCCAGTATTCACTTTGCAGCCCACTCTAAATACCGCATTCTTTTTTTGGGTGGTACAGCTGACTAAGTGGTTATTCCTCACTTTGTTGTTTTTATTCCATTTTCTCCCCATCCTCTTGTGTGGCATGACTTCTTTTTTTATTACATCTTATTTTATAGATTTCAGGCTATTTATCAAGACCATTTAGAATTCTGAACCAGTGGTCCAAGTGCTTGCAAAGATTTTGGTGACCTGCACAGAGTCTCTTTATTTTGTCATCCAGGTTATTAATGGAAGTTTTGAACAGGAGCAAGCCTGGAACGCATTCCTAGGCTGAAATAACCCCTTGACTTGACATAAAATTGTTGATACTCAGACTTGCACTGGTGGCTCTGCAGACAACTCTAATGTCATCACGCAGCTGCGTTCTATGGGGTCCTGGGGAGGGACAGCATCCACTGCTTCTAAAGAGTTTGCAACAGGCAATGTAAATCAGTAACTTTCTATATGTGAAGTTTACAGGGTGCTCATACCTCTTCTGCAAAATAGTTACTGATCCATAAGTGAGCAAAGGTTGAAAAATCATTGGCTGTATTGGTTTTACCTAGTTTGGTTATGTAATGTGATTTCTGCTGAATCAGCCTGTTTTAAAGACAGGTTACTGGCTGTCTTTAAAAAATGCATTAATGTCACGAAAAAGTGCAGCTATTTCTTTTTCCATTTTCTGTAGCCCTGTCAGAGAATGAATTTGGGCTGGACTGATAGATTTTTCTTGACAATTCCATCTCTTTATATAATGTTGTATGACATTTTAGATGCTTAACATACCACTTCCTTAATTTCTTTGAGTATCTTTGTAGCTTCAGTCTTCTAATGTCTGGTTCCCAATATTCCCTCTAAAATGACATATTACATTTGCTTTTTATGGGCAAAATTACTTTAACTGGCAAGTAAATAGAGCTGAACAATTTTATTCTTATAAGTGTTTAGAAGGAAATAACATAAATGTGAAAAAGTAAACCAAAGAAAGAAAAAATAATAATTAAAAAAAAAAAAAAAAATTTCCCTCTAAGTTACCTGACTCTTCATGTAGTATAACCAGGCTCAAAACAGCTCTGACATAATTCAAATGTTAACTAGTTACTGTTGCTTTTTTGTCTCTCTTTCCTTGAAAAAGCAAGGGGAAAATAATATAAACTATTCTTTCTTTTCTTCCTCATTTTCCTATTTTGAATCTGTATGTTGAAAGAAAGAACAACAAAAAGAGAAACCTAAATATCACAGTGTCCTGAGGAAGTCTGTGGTGTTTCACGTTAAGTCCTGTCCAGTAGACTGTAGAGAATACAGACCTTAAAATTCACCACTGGGGGAGTCTGTTTTTCCACGACTTGTAGATACTCTATTGTATTTCTGTACTGTATTTCTACCTATTGTAGGTGCTGTCCTCCCAACTTTGGAGTAACATCCAGCAAAAGTTTTTGATATGCAAAATAAAAAATGAGTATAAAGACCTTGCTCCCGTGTTTACACATTGATGTTGTTAAACTTTTATTCAGCTTGCACCAGCAGAGGATTAGCACCAAGCCACACATCAGATCACAAGTGTTGGGATCTAACCAAAGGTTACGTCACAGACAAGTGGAAAAAATAGAGAAAGCTAAAAGCATTTGAAACTTATTGTAATAAACAGCTAAAATATTTTTATGAATGTAATGTTTTTAACTTTAGTTTTGTAAGCAGCTATTAAAATCTGGAATAAAATGCTACTTTGGAAATTCCTGGAAAGATCAGTTGTTAATGAAAGTGGTAAATGCTTTTCTCTTTCATCTTCTCAGCTGTGGCTTCGAGGTCTGACGCAGGTTTCTGAATAGTCACAAGCCTCGATATGTTGAAGTCATATTTGATATTTTTGGTTTTAATACTGTATGGATATGTTTTTACTGTGCCTAGCTGGAGAGGTTTTATAGAGAAAGAGCTTCTTTCTTCCCTTTTTTATGAAAGGTGGTATACAGGTACCTCCCACTCAGCAGCATTTCCAGTTCTCTCATGGCAGCCTCCAGCTGCTTTTTATTCGCAGCATGCTTCTGGTGTCATTACTTCTCAGTTTCTGTCTTCTGCTAACATCAGGGATCCTCCCGAGACATGTCATCTCTATCGCTGCAAGTCGATATTCATTTACTTTCTTCAAGGTCCATAGCTCTGCCCCATACAACACCAGGGAGAGTCTCACTGTTGAAGCAGCTAAGCCGGAGCATAACACCCCAGTCAGTCGCTGGTGGGCTCGTGTTCCCAGAGTACGTAAGTCCTAAAGACAATAAATGGTAATTTACCCAACTGATTATCCACTGCTTTAAAACCCAATCAGCTGTTTACAATGAGCTCCTTTCAGTCATGCACTATGAATCTAATAAAATCATACTGGAAAAACGGCACCGCACTACGAGGGCTTTTCTCTCCGTGTGCATCCCTTTATAGCTGACTCAGAAATAAGGTAAGGAGAGCAGTTTAAGTAAGAGCAGGGAAATAGTAAATCTTGCCAACTTTTTCTTTTCTTTTTTAATCCGCAAAGGTGAATAATGCAGAATAACATGCTAGGTGCATTTTCCTCCTAAACTTTTATTCCGTTTATTCAGCGTGATTTATGTCATGTTACTGTTGGTCATTTCTAGCTATGCTTGCAAGAAGATTTTAATACTGTTAATACAGTTGCTTTTGAGTTTGGTCCTTCCCTGGAACCTGTTCAGAGGACGATTTTCACTTCAGAGACAACTTGGAAGAAAAGCGTCTATGGAAAAGGAAATGTACTTAACCAAGTTTTACATGTTTGTTTCCCCCGCGCCCCCCCCCCCAAAAAACCCCCAACTTCTTAAGACCCTAGAGAGCAGTGTTGAGTAGGAATAAGTTTAAGAAATGTTTCAGGAGCTAACGAATGGAAAACCACAAGGGCTCAGCTGCATGAATTAATTCACCCTGTTGGCAGCTTCGATTGGGAATCATGGATAGGAATTTTCTGAGTTCTTGCAGGATATGGTTCATGGGCTACTGGCTGAAATTTGTATTCAGTTTGACTGTAAAAACCCTAGGCTCTCAGTGGATTCTCTCACCTTGATGAGTTTGATAGGACTGCTGATAAAAAAACCCAACATCAGTGGCTTTCAGATGTCCCAAGATAGACCTGATGGTCATTCATATATACAGTGCAGCTGCTTCCCAGGGACTGTAGCCAAAAGGGCTATTTTTGCTGAATAAGTAGTGCTGGAAAGTCTAAGTTTGAAGATACGGTTTTTATGTGGAAACTGTACTGCGGGTGCTGACAAGAAGATGTCTCTTGAATTGTCCATACCTTTCGCTAGTCCACTGTATATTCAAAGTGCTTGTGTAGCTGATTTTTAAATCACACTACCCAAGATGCATGTATTAAGAAATAAAAACTGTATGCAAGAGATGGCTGGTTTTCATCCCTTTGTTATTGTACACCTTCATTTATTTTAAGGTAGTAGTTTATTTTTTTGTGTAGTGTCGCTTTTAAATTGGCAGAAAGGTGTTAAAGACAGGACCTTTTCATAACGATCAGGAGGTGTAGAGGTTTGTCATTACTGGGGATTTGTTGCACAGTCTTGGAATAACCCTTCAGAAGATGAGTTTCCTTTTAAATGCACAAATACTATCACAACGTGGATGATGTCCCCCTAGACTCCACCACAGAAGAGGGGGTGGCAGCTAGTCTTACAGCCGGAGAGTTTCATCTTGGCAGAAAAATTGGTCCTGGAACTGAGATGTATGACTTTTTTTTTTTTTTTTTAAAGTGATTTTTTACATTCGTGTGTACATATATATAATGCATATATTGTGTGTGTATATATACAAAAATATATATCTGTATACATATATAATTCAAAACAAAAAGCAAGTCAGATGGTATTTGAAGGTTACTTTCCAAAAGGCATGCATAAATATGCTTGGTGTATACCTTTTATATGAAAACTAGCTATTTGTTTTCATCACGAATTCCTAAAGGCAAACGAAAGTAAAAATGTATACACTGGGATTGGTTGTTTTTAATTGTTTTTTTTTTTTTTAGAGAAATGGTGAAGTAATCTTGTGGGCTAAGTCATTATTAGGAAATATTCTCTTTTTCTTTCTTCTTCTATTTCCCTCTCCCTCCTCCCCAAGAGAACACCGAGGAAAACTAATATTTTCATTTAGTCTTTAAGGTATGGAGATTATTAGCATTTTATGCCACCGAGGTCACATCAAGACTACATTGGAAATGTAGAGGAAATTAACTTTACAGTTTTATAGCAGGAAATCCAACATTCAACATAGAGGTGCGATTCATAAAAGTCTCTCATTTGCTAAGTGCCCTCATCCTCATTGTCCAAATTCTCCTCTGTTGATACTTAAAAAGCATGTACTGGGGTTTACTTAAGCTCATTGTGCCTCATGGAAGGACCTTATATGTGTAAAGTATTAATATTATCTTGTGCTGAGGTTATAATCCTATTCTTAAAAGAGTATTTGAGCCCTAGGGTGGGATTGAATACTGGTTGCTTGAGTAATTAGTAAAGGAGTATTTTGAAATCTGTGCTGGAGCATGGATTGGTTGTGCCACGCATGTGAATTTTAATCTTTCTGTTCCAGCCAGTGAAAATTCTGTTTGGCCTTGTGCTAGAATTGGATTGATTTATTATTCCGAGCTCTGCATCCACCTGTAAGTGGTTCTTGTGAATGAAGACAAGACTTAAATACTTAAGACATTGTGGTTTCTGCTTAAGCAGAAAAAGTGCAGTTGGTTGTTGACCTGCAGGCCTGCAAGACCCTGTTCTTGACAGCATAAGGGGATCTGGGAGTTAGGTCTGAAGGCCACTGGCAACACTTGAAACTCTTAATTTCAAATGGGTGTTTTCATCAGTAGCTTTAGAGGAGCCTTTCTTCTTTCAGATTCTGCCTTCAGAGGTTAAACCTGCAGACCTGTGTCCCAGTCCAAGTGGGAAGATGGTTGTAATTCTGTAACTGTCTGCCTGGTAAGAAGAATAAGGTCATTACCCATGACTGGCAGTGCTAAAAAAGCAGCTGGAACTTACACCAGTTGTGAATTTCTGTTGGTTGTTGAATGGTTGACTGGTGGGATATTTCATCCTAGGGTTCTCCCTAGGTGTTTTGCTGAGCTGTAGCATTGTGTGTGTACTGGGTTGGAGCCAAATAATACCATGTTAGTGTCTTCTGAAATGGGTATGTATTTTAGGACTTCTGATTATCTTCACAGTGTTATAAACCAATGATCTTTGTGATACAAACCACTATTTTCAGTAAACTTCTGAAAGAATTGGTACTCTTTTAAAATTGATGCTGTCCTTGTTTTGGCTGGAATAAGGTTAATTTTCTTCTTAGTAGCTGGTATAGTGCTGTATTTTGGATTTAGGATGAGAATGCTGTTGGTAACACACTGATGTTTATACTAACTCAAGGACTTTTCAGCTTTTCATACTGCCCTGGCAGCAGAGGTTGGGGGTGCACAAGAGACTGGGAGGGGACACAGCCAGGCCAGATGACCCAAACAAGCCAAAGGGGTATTCCATACCATATTACGTCATGCCCAGTATATAAACTGGGGGGTTTGGCCGGGGGGCTCCATGGCTCAGGAACTGGCTGGGCATTGGTCAGCAGCAAGCAATTGTATTGTGCATCCCTGGTTTTGTATATTCTCTTAGTAGTAGCAGTGGTATTTTCCCTTCCTTTTCTGTCTATTAAACTGTCTTTAGCTCAACCCATGAGTTTTGTTCTTTCCCAGTTCTCTCCCACATCCCGCTGGGTGGGTGGAGGAGTGAGCGAGCAGCTGTGTGGTGCTTAGTTGCTGGCTGGATTAAACCATGACAGATCCCTGCTAGCACCACTAACCTGAACAGACTCAATTGAAGAGGTTTGAGATGCTTCTTGAACCTGGCTTGTCAGCAGGTTCTGGAAGGAAATGAAACAATAAAATCTTATTAAAAGTAAGCATTGAGGAGAAGGCTACATAGCCTTGAATTTTGGTTTTACCTGATGGCAAGGGAGGTTATTCCCGAATAATTAATGTCAATCGCGTTAGAGGTGGGAATCACGATATCAACAGGCTACTTGAAACAATCTTGCTGCAAGCCTAAAGGCCAACGTGTGTCAAACGCCTAACCTGCAGAAAACCTTCTGCCTCCCTGATGCTGCAATTGCTGAGATAGGTGCTGTTTTTCCAGACGCTGGTCAGTGGTGCAAATATAACCTTTTGATTTTTCCTTTATTTCCCCCTCTCCTTTTTCTTTTAAGTTAGATGAACTCCTAATCCTTGTCATAGTTCGTTTTAAGGTGTGAAAGCGAGTACTATGCCTGTAGGTGTTTAAGGTACCATAGACTTAATACAAGAGTGTAAGAAATAGAAATTCCCTGGAATGAAGTATTCTGCAAGATATGGTTTATTTATTTGGAAGTCTGGTGAAAAGGTACCCAGTGTAGTTTCTGATTCTTAAAAAAAAAAAAAAGTGGTTACACTTCAGCTTAGTACAAAGAATCATGATAGAAATAGAATGCGGAAAAGATGAGGAAGATGTGGATGTAAAAAGAGTGGAAGTAAGTCTAAGCGGGGAGTGTTACAGATGAGGTTCCGTTTTCCAAAAAAGGGTATTTTGATATTTAATGTTGGTCAAAATAGATTGGAGTGATAAAACTCCGTAGTCACTAATCACACCTGAAGTGGCAAAAGGATATCAGTGTTTCAAATCTTTCTTCATTAGTAAGAGCACAGCTGTATTTGTTTTCTAGGTTATTTTCACCTTCTATGAGTATGTAAGGTGGAAATGGGACCTGGTTTTTGATGGTACCACTAAGGAGACAAGGGTGGCTCACCCACCTTGGGCCAGGAGTCACCACCTGGTCAGCTTCAGACATCTGATCTGTTGCCAGGTTGAATGGGTGCTACTGGGAGCAGGTGGAATGGGGGAATGTTTCTGAGGATGCTCAGACTTCATTAGTGCATCATGGCCTCTGCTGCCATTGCTCACAATGAGGAGCAGCCCCAAGACGCTTGCTGTTGTCAGAAGTACTGTCTGCATAATCTACTTACAGCTTGTGTGGGTAAGGAACATATGTCTAATAAACATGGTTATAAACAAACATGTCATCAGTATTCCTTCCTCCCGAGCCCACCTCAGAAGAGATTGTGATGTGTCAGGTTGGATATAACGAGTTGACTTCAGCGCAGAATGACAGAAGAGCAGATGTGCTTGTGCCCAGATTCAGCACGCTCTTGGTTAAATACACATCTGCAACCTGAAAAGCCCAGGCAACAGTTTAAGGACCTACATCATCCATAAAGCTGGCAGGGATTATAGGCACCCATAACTATGTTTAGTCAGAAGTAAACTAATATATTTAAAAGAAGGAGAAAGAAGATTGAGAAGGGAAAATCTGAAAAGGAGCTCATCCTTGTTGCAGGCTCTTTCTGTACTCAGAAAACTTGTTCTGGAGAGAACAACGCAGTGCTGTGAAGTGCAGTTGCCAGTGGTAAGGCTGCCCTTCAGAGACAGTTGTACATACTCTGTCTGGCACAGAAGTAGATCCAAACAAGAAGGAGGGAGCATCTCGTTGGGAGGAGGACCACACAGCATACTGCTGTATATCACTATATATATCTACACACACACATACATCTATTTATCACTATCTATATACACATCGCTGTGTGTGTATACATATATACTGCAGTGCCTCAGCCCATGATAGTCACAAGAACTGCAGATAGAGGGATAACTCACGTGCTTTGGTTGCCCCAAGGACTCTGGCATTTCCCAGGGGGCATTTTTGCCACCGCAGGCGGCTGTTCGTAGGGCTGAGCTCCTTCCTCCTGACGGGACAAAGGTTCAAGTCTCAGTCTCCAGTCTGATACCTGCAAATGGTATTTTAAATTTTGCTTTCTGTAAACCAAAAGTTTTTTTTTTTTATTAGAATACTCTTTTCTAAATATGTTTTTAGAAGCAGACAGAAGTATTTATTGAGTAGTATGCACAAGAAACAGTCAGTACAGTGTAAGGGCATATTCCAAACCCCACCGAAATCAATTATAAAACTCTTGTTGACTTCAGGAGGCCTTGGACCAGGTATTAATGGAAGACGACATTAGGCAGAGCACCTGCTTAGAGATTAACTGTTATATCTAAGCAGGTGCTCTTCCCTTTCTTCTAGCTGGTATTTAAGTTCTGGAGAGCATGTCTTTTGGTGACAAAAGCTTTAAGAGGCTGGTTCATTTTGAAGTTTGGATGTTGCACTTGTCAAGTATAGATAACAATGATTATTGCTGTTGAGATGTATTATTATACTGTCCTACATAGAACTACATAATCAGCCCCTTTCTAAATTGGCATGTTTATTGGCAGTAATAATAATGGGTTGGCAGAGTGCGGGGATGCTATTGAGCAGAGTATTGGTACGCTGGCGTAAAAATCTGGGTCTAAGAAATATTGGCGGGGAGAAGAAGAGTACCCTGAATTGTAATGTTAGCTTTTAGACCAAAAGGAGCAAAAGATTATTGCAACTCACCTGCTGCCATGTATGATAATGGATCTCTTGTGATTTCTTTTATGCTTTCTACAGTACCGCAAAGAATATACACATCGGGTCAGAGTTATTTCAGTTGTCCCATTCCTAATTTAAGCTGATCGCCTCTGGCCCTTCCTTGATAAGGGTGAGCTGGAGTTTGCATCGTACAGCCTTAAGCTTTCTTGAGTGAGGGGGACAGTGTAACATGCTTCAGCGTGCTGTAACGGCACTTGTTTGACTGGTTTTGTGCAGGTGACCACCTGGAAGAGCTGTGTGGCTCAGCACGTGGTGTAGATCTGCTCCTTTTGCCTACTGGCATGAAAAGGGCTGGTAAAAATCTGTGTAGGTTTGTGGTTGTTTTTTTTTTTTTCCCCTTTTCTTTTTCCCTTCTGTTTATGACTTGCATTCTCAGGGGCTCTGCAGAAGGTGCACTACTGAAAGCACAGTGCTTCACAGTGCTTCACCTTGTAGTCTCCAAGGCTAAACCAATAGTTTAGCGCAATTTTCGAATGTATTGCCAAATGTAAGTAAATATCAGGTGCTACCTCGTCTAGACTCTCTCCAATTGTACAAAATACAGTACTTAGGAGCCCTGTAATGGACAGCTGCCAGAAAGCGGACATTGATACCTGCATGAGCACTCTACTGAAAACAGAGCTGTTTTCCTATTGCTGCTTGTTCCCCTCTAGTTCCTTACAATGCCGGCAGAATACTGTGCCTGCAGAGACATAAGCACTTTAAGCTTAAAGGGGATTACTTTAAGATTAAATGAGATGACTCTTCCCTGCTACTTACAAAATAGATCGGGGTGGGGGGGGGAACCAATCCTGTTGCTTAAAATGCTACCTTCCCCTCGCATGCTCGCTGCTGAGGTCCTGCGACCTAATGGTTTGCCTTGGCAGGGTTTCCCCTCCCCTGCCGGTTCTCCCCCTGCAGCTGCTCGTTTTGGAGCCCGCGCGGCTGCACGCGTTGTTAAAAACCGCAGCTGCTCTGCATCCATTGTAAGCGGCAGCTATTGATTTAGATCCTCCAATTTTTATGTGTTGAAAGAGAAAACGGTTGTTTAAAAAGGCATTTGTGTGGGACCTGGAGTCAGCCAGGGCCTCGAGGCAGAATGGTCTCAACTTCTCTGCGTGGCAGATGTGCCAAAGTGCTTGAAATGGCTCCCGGTCTCTGGTCCTTGTTTTATTATAACAAACACAAACTAATAAGCTAGAACAAGAGAAATACTTTTAGAGAGAACACGCAGATCTGTTGGGTCAGGCGGATTTAAATAAAAAGGTCTGAAAACAAATCTTTCCCCATCTCCAGTGGGTACTTGAAAGGTCAAACCTTTCTTCTGGCTTTGCTTTTTACTACAGCTACTGAGAAAAGCTGGTGCCAGTGGCTTTGGGGGTTGAAATAACCCCCCGCGCTGCCCTCTGGAGAGCTGTAGGCACCTCATCATATCGTCATCTCTTTTGGGCCTCCTGTAGCTATGCTCCTCTAAGCACAAATCCATATTTACGTTGCAAGCTTTGCGCTTGGCAGTGGCTCTTTCCTACCCGGCACGTGTTACAGTCCTCAAACTTTTTGTGCTCTGATGTGCTCCGCTGCCGAAGGGGAACAGCCTGCTCCACATAGCTGGAAGGATCTTGCTGGTATCTGGATGCATTTTTTTTGGTGTGCAGCCTCATCCCTTTCTAGCCGGGTATGGTAGAGGTGGTGTTTACGCGACAAGCAGGGGAAGCACAAGAAATAGCGCTGCTGCCCATGACATCACTTTACACGTGATTTTTAGCACTTGAGCATTTATTTAAAAAACCTGGAGGGATTTTTAACATTAATGTCACCTCTTGTGCGTCATGCCTCTCTGCTTTCTTGTCAAGCAGTTAAACGCTGCAGACTTCGCAGAGCTTTTCGCAGGTTGTTATATTTTGTTGATATTCTGGTAGTGAGTGAGAAAGATACAGAATATAAAATTGAGAGGGCTCGGGATTGGTTTCAGGCATCCCTGATTCTTGGGAACTGTTCTGGACATGCCCTGCGGAAAGGCGATATTCACTCAGGATGATTTGAATGATGTGTTCTGGGAGCCCTCCCAGGGTTTATTGCGATTGCTTTATTTAATTTGCTTGTACCGTTGTGGCCCTGCACCCCTGAAGGTCCCCTGATTATTTGCCCACTGTCTTAAGAGGTGTGGAGTAGGACATGAATGGCTGACTTAGAGAGGAATGCTAACGCACTATCTCAACAGCTGCAACGCTGTATTTTCTGATAATCTAACACGGAAATATTTTTCCATGTGGGTAACTGGGAGGTCAAAGAAGTGATACAGTTATCTCTCTGTGCCTACTTTTTTTCCCCAACCCACACTCCTACCCCCAAGAGTCAGTAAGGCATGTTCTAGAAAGCACATCTGAGCAATCAGAGAATCAAGTAAGTATGCTCTAAATCGTGGCACTTGAGGTTTTTAAGTTAGAGCCCCAAATTCCTGGGGTTTAGGCTTTGCTACAGATTTTCCATGTAATTTCAAGTGAGGTTATTTAATAAAAATCTCTTTTGCAAATGGAAAATGCTGTGCTCGCGGAGGCAGCTGGGAGTAGTTTTTTCAATTGAAATCTATCTGACTGTGCCACTGTAAGGACTGACAGAGGTGTAGCATTTTCAATATATTTGAAAATTTCAGTTGCATACAGTAAATATCAATGCTAGAAAGAAATGGAAATATGCTATTTTCATACCAGAAATAAATATTACCAAATCAACTTTACTGTGGATTTTATTATAGTAGGTTAAATTATGAGTGTGGTAATAAACTGAAAAATACATTTTATTTGTTTTAAATCTGCAAGCAGAATGAAAGAAGTGCCAATTTATATCAAAATAAGTGTTCGAGGTGTACCTGTTTTTAATTATGGGTACTATTTGCCACAAATTATTTTTACTGTTTAGAGGTAGAATTAGAGGTCTCTAGCTAAAGGTGGAGTAGAGATATGTCTGCGTATACTGAATTTGGTTCTGGAGTGTATATTGCCTGCCACAGAAATGCGGATAGACCACTCCACTTACTCCAGGGATGGATTACGTACAGATCAGAAGCAGATTTCATCCCTGGATTAAGGTAGGGAGTGAGGAAAGGAACCGATGTCTACCTACCCATTTCTCCATGCTGAATATAACTATTTTGTCCCTCAGGAGAGTTGCTGACTTGTTGTTGGATGCATGGTGTGCATTGGCAGCTGTATAATTTGGATGGCCCACGAGTGCCCATGATGCGATTTATGTTGCATCAACACTAGAATCCTGTTGTTCCTAACAGTTGGGAGTTTATGGTAGCGCAGGTTTAGCAGCTGAGGTTATGCGTGCAATATAAGATTCAGAGCGCGCCTTTGTACAAAGCATGTTTTGTATGCGTTGCTGAACTCACAGCTAACTCTTAGACTGTCGAAATTATGGTGTGGGCATGTTTTGGGGAATTTATGCCATAGCAAAAGAAGCTTGTCTCATATTTGGAAGTTTGGCACCTCAGTGTTAATACTGAAGGCCCAGCTTTTTGGATTTGGAATGGAACGCGTGTTTTCTAATTTATTGTGCTCTCAAGTTCTACATGTGATCTGTCATACGTTCTGTGCCAGTGCTCTCACTTGGCAGTCTCTGTTTTGAGCTGTAGCACAATATTAGTGAAATGCAGTCAAGGTCTCCTCAGGGAGGCTGTTTGTATATCACTACACGTACAAACAGCACTATTGGTAACTAAAAAGGAATTCAAGAAAGCTAAGAGAGGTGGTATTTTGGAAGACGTTATCTCCTGTGTAGTTAGAGCACTATGTTCAGTTCCTTCCTTGTTCGCCCCATGGATTGCTCCTTACCTGGAACAAGAAAGACTCGCAAATAGTTCCCTTCACCCCTTGCTTTCCTAATGAAAGAAATTCATTAGGAAAATCTGGTTCTTTGCAGAAGGGAAATTCTGCTGTTTATAAAGATTTATCCTAGCAATGTGAAATCACATCATACATGAATAAAAGATGCATCCAGCTCTTAATAGGAGAACATGTACTGCTCAGAGATTTCCAGTATGGTCTCTTTAGATATACATTCTCACTGAATGTAGCTTTCATGGGATTTATTTTTTTGTAGCCCATTGTTTCACTATAACCCTGTAGCTGAGGTGTCGCAATGACTGACATTAGCTGCTTGACCTGCAAGTGACTTCTGGAAAAGCTTGTAAATCTGTGAATGCCTGTGTTTCTGCAACTTGAAGGCAAAGTGGCTTTAATCATGTTGCAGAGAAGCCCTTTTGCAATATAGAGAAAACTGCTGAGACCAGGGTTTGACTATCATTCGCTTACAGATTTTCACTAGACCCAAGAAACAGTGTGGAGAACGGGTGTTTCAAAAATAATTAGCATGTATTCAGTTGGTGACTTGTCACTCTGGCTTTATTTTGGAAAAAGAAATAAAAACCCCTTTCACATACAACTTCTCATCTCTAGTCAATCAAGAGTTATAAGGAAGCACATTAGAGCTAATGTTATTAGAAGATACATAGCTGCTTATTTCTTAAATAGCAAAGGTATGTTGTATGCACAAGTATAATTACAGCTTTTTTTTTTTAATAAACCAGCAATCACTGGAAAAAAATGTTACTTATGCACAGGACCCTTTTTTATAAACATAAATTTCCAGTGATGCCAATGCAAAACCAAAACTATTGACCCTCAGTATCCAGCTTTACCTGACTCTTGCTGTTGTCTTAATTACAAATCTTCAACTGGCATGAGATGAAGATCTGTACAGTAAGTGTCCTGGAAAAAGTGATGAGAAGGCTGATGGGCATTTTGTCATTTTTAGCTCATGTTTTATTTGAGGCAGAAATTCTTATAATCAAATGGAAGTCGAAAGCTTGGTGTATAGCTTGGTAGTTACTTTGGCGAGTCGAAGACTTCATACAAAGTCTTGTGTTGGTATTGTAGGCAGATATTAACAACTTCTGGAGATGTTTTTAGGGGTGGGTCTGTGCTGGAAATTCCTGAGAGGTGTGTTGGGAGGATGTGAGAAACACAAACTGAATGGTACAACGAAGCTACTGAAAGATAAGCTAATTGATGCACACACTATTAATGCAACAGGGTTTTTTTCCAAACGACAATAAAGATGTCAGAAAATTGCGGACTCTGTAGAAAAATATACAGATGTTTGCCTATGATGCTGGCTAATAGCCAGACACTTGGAATAGTGTGTTAGAGACAGGAATTTCCATGGCTCTTCTTTTCCACCCCCTTCCCCTGCCCTTGCCCTCTTCCATCCTCCTTTCAATAAATTGCTGAAGAGACTATCTTTTAGCTATAGTGTGTCTGTGAGAGACAGGCACTTTGCACTGTGGGGGAAAAAAAAAAAAGAATTATTTCACTGCCTCTGGAAAGCTGATACTCTGCAGCTTAAGTCTAAGTCGTCTTAATGGGTTTTATACTGCTAGATAGCAGGCATTCTGCTCTATGACAACTCTACTTTTGAAACTCGCCAAACATACCTAATGGAAATGGATGTAAAGTGTAGTGATTGTTAAACTGTGACGCTGAGAGACAGCACCCTTGAGGTAAAATCCTCCAAATGAACTGCAACTGCAGAATAGTTGCAGGATAAGGAAATTTGTCATATAACCACTAGGATCCTACATTGCTCCTGACTGGCAGAAGACAAGATAAAAACAGTCAGTAGCTTCCTCTAGTCAGAAGCAGAATTTCCCAGTTTAGGAGGGAATCTAAAGTCCTTTTTGTGTGTGTGTATTATCTTTGTAAATATCCGATTATATTGATGTACAAAACCGCCTATTAAAAGGTCAAGTTAAATACCCACAGCCCCTGTAATAAACAGTGACAAACCTTTTGTTACAATTTCTAATTTTTTTTTTTTCTTAAAAGAAGATGACAGTGTCTTTCCTTCATTTACCTGCAAACAGAGACCTTCAGCAAGGATATCATAGATTCTTCCTGACCTTGTTGCAGTGTCGTCCTTCACTTTACAATGCATTATTTAAAGTGGGATAGGGTGTGAATTTGAGCAGTCTAAAGCTCTAAACAGGGACATTTTTGAGTATCCAAGTTTATACTAAGCTTAGTTGATTGCTAAGCTGGGCTTATGCGCTTGAGCTGCACTACTCAAGGTTTGGCTTTGCAGGCAGATGAGGACCGCGTCCTTTGCTCAGTGGCTCCTTTTAGAGCGGAGCATGAACTTCACCAGCCTCAAAATTAACAGCTCTTAAATTGGCATGTTTCATGTGTCACCTTATAGCATGCTCTAAACGTGGAAATCTGTGTGAAAACAGTTACGTATTTCAGTAGGGTTACTAGTCAACTTTGATATCAAGACCCTTTCATTAAAAACCTTCCCTTTAGACGCCAGATGCTCTGAAATCTGTAAAACTGAAGTTGGATTTAGGTGGTTTTGTTCTGCATGGAAGTATAATTCATGATGTTACGAGGAAGATGAAGAAGGAGGACATGTGGGGGGGGGGGTTATACACCTTTTGAGAGTTTTGCAGTCATAGTAGTGTTTAGGCAGAAGTTGTGTGACACCGGGAGTTCAGGGCTGGTGTCTCTGAGATACCACCGTGATAAAGAACTAAGACATTTTAGTGAGTAGAGTGCTTTGTAATGCAGTCCCTTTAGAAAACGATGGATCAGACTCCTAACTGGTGTTCTCCAGTATTGTTCTATGGCTTGAATATGCATATATACACTTCATACCTTCTGAGATTTTGCTGTGTATTTCTAGGAGGTTCTTCACTGAAGTGTGTCATGGTGGCCTGAGAGCATTTCTGTAGAGCAGGTTGTTGGCTGAAAGGATCTTTGTGCCCTTCAGACTGTGGTTATAGAATAGTCCTCTTTCTTTTACTTTTTGGTGTGGTCTCCCCCCCCCCGTCGTCCCCCCCTGTTTGACAAGAGGTTTAAGAAATTGTGTTCTTTAGCTCAAATTGAAACTATCCTAGATGAAATCTCAACACTTACTTTTATATGCTCTACATACTTTAATATGTTTCTGACTATGAAATGAAATGCATCATCTCAACAAAATAGCTTCTTTTTTACTGCTGTTTCACTCTGCAAAGCATTTTCTGCAATATGTTTAACTTCCCAGTAGCGATTCAGCTCTGTTAATATACTACAAGTGTAGAACTTGCATTAAATCTGCGAAATGACTGCTCACCCAAAAATAATCTCACTAAAGAAACTCTGCTAAAATCTGTTAACATATCCTAATAAAAGGATGTAACAGCTTTAGAAAGTTTTAAAGAAATGCAATGGAACTGTAAAGCATTTAGCAGAATTTATTTTATTGCACTTAGGTGAGCAAGGTGTGAGGAGAGTTGCTTTCAGGCCGTAGCTGTGAGAGGCACAGCTTGAGGAGGAGGGCCTTTCTTCTGAATTTGGCGGTATACCAGCTGAACTGAACTTTTTCTAGACCTCTTTCCCAGTGTAACTGTCCCCTCCAGGGCTGCTGTCACGTACCTGCCTCTGCCTCTCGCTCTCCCACGCTACCAGGTAGGCAGGAGAAGTTAAGTACAGGCTTGGTCTCATTGTGGTGTTCCCCAAGCAGTGTGTTTTTTAGGGTACTGCCTAGAGCAGGTGGACTGCAGTGCCATAGTTTTGGGGACTGCTGCCTCCATGGAAATGGCACATCTTTTGTGTTCTTGCTCTGAGGAAGCTGCATTGTAAGACACGATTAAAAGAATATGCTTACTTAAAAGCATGAATGTGCAGTACTAAAGCTATACACAAAGAAAACAATAAAAAGAATTAAGATTATATTTAATAAGGATTCCTCTCAGCTTGTAAGGCTGTTGTGTCCTGGGGAAATATTAGAACCGTGTCCTTCCTGCTTCTGTTCTGAAACATGCTGTTGTGGTTTAAGCCCAGCCAGCAACTAGGCACCACGCGGGCACTCGCTCCCTCCGCGCCCCCCCCAGTGAGATGGGAAGGAGAATTGGGAAAAAAAGTAAAACTTATGGGTTGAAACAAGAACGATTTAATAACTAAAGTAAAATAAAATATAATGCTAACAACAATAATAATAATAATTGTAATGAAAATGAATGTAAGAAAATGATAGTTAAAACCCAAGAAAAAAACCCAAGTGATGCACAATGCAATTGCTCGCCACGCACTGACTGATGCCCGAGCAGCGATCCGCCCCTCCTGGCCAACTCCCCCAGTTGATATACTGCCCATGACGTTCTGTGGTGTGGAATAGCCCTTCGGTCAGTTCAGGTCAGCTGTCCTGGCTGTGCTCCCTCCCAGCTTCTTGTGTACCTGCTTGCTGGCAGAGCAGGGGAAACTGAAAAATCCTTGACTTAAGATAAGGGCTACTTAGCAACAGCTAAAACATCAGTGTGTTATCAACATTACTCTCATACTAAATCCAAAACACACTATACCAGCTACTAAGAAGAAAATTAACTCTATCCCAGCTGAAACCAGGACACATGCCTAACAAGAGGTATGTAGAAAAGTCTCGTTTGGATGATCTGCTGCTCTTTAGCCCCAGATAGAAAGGCTTCACTACTCCTCTCTTCTTTATCTGCCTCCCATTCCTGTGGCTGGGCACTGGAACATGGCTTGTTATTGCTAGGGATTAAGTTGTTTTCTGCTCTTCTCTGTCTCAAGGTCTTTAGAAACATACATGCCTTAATTGGTACGTTTCCAGCTTCAGCTATGCAACTGTTTGGGATTTTTTGCCTATTTATTTTAGGCCTTTTCAGATATGGCAATAAAATTTTTACAGATTTTGTTTATAGCCTTTGTTAATTACCCATATTTCTTAGGTACTGCTGAAATGTGTTTATTTTCTGCAATATGTATGTTTACATCTTGGATTTGCAGTTAGCGATGAGGAAAAAACCCACCCCTTCCTCCGTTTTGGGGAACTCTCAGGACTTGTCAGGCGGGGTGGTGTCTTGTATGTTGGGGTGCTCATGCATTTGTTTCGTGAAAGGGAAGACACGTGGCAACACATCATAGCAACGAGGTTGGCTCCGTACATCAAACTGAAGAGATGGAACGAGAAACAAGGGGTGGATAATAATTAGTAGACCAAAAATTGTGCATGTCTACTATTTTCATGGACATGCATGTAAAATAGAGTGGGACTTAACCTAGTCCGAAGACTGCCGGGGCATGGAGGAGCAGCAACAGCACAGCTTCCAGGTTTGCTGATTCTCCCTCTGCACTGAACCCTCTCAGTGGAAAGCCAGACTAGTCGAGCTAGATCACCAATACCAGACTTTTCTTGCAAAACGTGCAAAGGATGGTATTTATCCATACCTTGGTGAAATAATCAAGATGAATGGGTAAGATTATGTGTATAAGCATCTTTTGAAGTTTGGAAAGTCTGATTGCTTGCGTGATCTTATGGCATCAGTAACGATAAGCAGCTGGCTGACACACAAACTTTTGCTGGCTCCTGTTTGAATATGGAAGAATTTATCTTAATTTTCAGTAGCACTATTTAGCAGGTCATCATGAATGAAGAAATAGTATTTTCACTATCGCCTTGGCTTCACTGAAATTTTGGTTAAATAGGAAATGCAGGATCTTTTTTTCAGTTGACTTTTCAGTGGTTCATTTATTTAGCTATGGCTGCTACATATAGATTTTTTTTTTTTTTATAGCTGCCTGTTGTGAAATTCTGAATGTGCAACAATTAGGATGAAAAAATGCAGAAAATTGTTGACCAGACTTAAAATAACTTTATAAAGATCTTATAACTGAATTATCAACATCTCTTTCCTTACATAGAAAACATCAGTTTTAGTTAGTATCACTTAATCCAAGGAGTGATGTAAAGACAGAGGAAATAATGCATACATATTCATGTTTTATTTAAAAACCACATGCATTTTGTGTGTTTTCTGCATATAAACCTAGATGATGGAGAAAAGAAAGAAGATGCTTTCTCTCTTCAACATCAGGCAGACTGAATCATACAGAAGTTCTTCAAAAGACTGATATCTCTTAGTTTCCGTTAGCATCTATGATATTCTAGAAACCTTCCAGGCACAGAGAGGACACTCGCTGTTCCTTCACTGGAAATTTTATAATCCCAGATTACAAGGACAGGCAAGGATTAAGAAATTAGCTTGGCAGAATGATTCTTTTGCCTGTCTCCCAACCTCGCTTGAGAGAACACGGAAGAATACAATCTTAGAGGTCTACTTCCATTTTATTGCTAAAAGATCTAAAAATTTTCTGGAGAGTGTTGCAAAGTGGTTATGCACTGTTCTGGCTCAAGAACCAAGCATTTTTCAGTGATGGAGCCTAGTGAGAAAAGGGAAAAGAAGTTTTTTGAGCAGGGTTTTTTTTTTTTTTTTAACCTTCTGCTTCCAAGGACGCTGTTGGCTCATTCAACCCTCCATCTGTGAACCGCTTGGTATGGGGTATTTCCATTAATGTAGACTTGAGAGGAGGGAAAAGACAGATTTGATCCTCCTACACACTTTGACATGTTTTGCCCTGAGGCACTACTCACCCCACCCCAGGCGCTATGTGGAAGAATGCAAGGCAAGATGCTGGGGTGTTTGCGGCAGCGGAGGTGGTGATATTTGAGTTGGCGGTGTAGTTATCAACACATACCGCTAAGTATCTGCTGATCCCAAAATGTGTTGTTCACCTGCAAAGCTATCGCTGGTGGGCATGTCTGTAAGTGCATCTGCAGCTTGCTGCTCAGTAGGAGGGACATGTGAGCACAAATGGACCGCACTCCCAAATGACAGGGATTAAGTAAGTAGGTGTGACCATCACATGGCCATCTGCTTAATGGTACAAGTGAATTTTCAACTTGTTGCAGTAAAATAAGCAATTGTCATGGTTTTAAACAACAGCTAGCAGTATTTTGTTCTCAGTTTTCTTCCAAACAAATTATTTTGTGACTATTTGAATTACACTTTTTAAACATATTTTAATAACCTGTAAAAACCAAAAGTTCTGCTAGGAAAAAAAAAAATAGTTACAAGAAACTACAATTACCCCTGACTAAATGTAGGCATTCTGAAATGAACAGGGAAGTTAAAAAAAAAAAATTCCAAACAAATCTGTTGGCGAAATATAGCACACTGTAAATAATTTCAGACAAATACAGCTACAATAGAATAAGCTTATCCTGACTCAGTCCACTAATCCATACTTATTCATGTAACAAATAGAGTTCAGAAACTCAAATTTAATTTGTAGCTTGTGGCCCAAATGCATATGAAAAGGCTGCTAAATTTGCTTATATAAAAAATTCCAGTATTTCATACATTTTCATCAGAAGTAATAAATAGTATTTCTCTCCCTATTTTCTTTTAGTGTAAAGCAAACAAAATTATTTTCAGATTCATTCCTATTTAAAGTTTTGCAGAAGTACAGATCCCGAAACTGACTTACAATTTCTATTTAAACCACGGGATAAAGAATCAAATTTATATATAAGTTGAATGGATTTCATAGATAGATATTATTGTTTAGGCTAAATGTCATTGTAGCATCACCATGTAACTAGCTGAAAAAATGCCAGTTCCCCAGGACAGAATATTTTCTGCAACCTTGCTGAGGTGTAACACACTGCCCACCTTTACTTGCTCGTGTCAGACTGCCTGTTGCAACGTGGTGCAGCGTAGTTTCTTTTCTGATTAACTGGCTACAAATTACCTCAAGAAGAGGAATGAAGCAAGTTTCAGAGAAAATTAACACCACTACTTTCAGCTGCTGGTATTCAGTCAGATAATTACTGATGTTTGTCATTAAAATTGGGAGAATGTATGATCCCTCTGTGGTTTTCGTATTTTTATTTCTCACTTAGATTGAAATGTCAGATATCTGCAAATGGTATTGTACTAATAATTAATTAAATCAGAAGGAAACCAGCCATGGCTGTGTAGTCTTTTCAGTAAAAACAGTTGTTTATTCCAGCTGTGTCCTCCAGAGCAGTCTTTCAAAATTAGTATTGGATTTTTTTTATTCCAGATTGTCATACATTTAACTGTCTTTTCATTAGTCCTTGTTTCTGTTCTTTTATTTTCCCTTTCTCTTAGTTTCAATTATTTTTCATGTCTACTTTCTGCTTTCAAAATTGTTTAATGCAAGCTAAATTATCCAAATCATATAAAGATTTAGAACTTCAAATGAAACCCCATAATTTATCCATTGTGAATTTTTGCCATATTACTTAAAATGTGTGAACAGAAAGAATCACAGATGTATGAAATCACACATTTCAGTTCTGGTTTCACTAATATATAGCTACTGGAAATAAGAGTATCAGTGTGTATATATAGCATACAGATTGGAGCGATGTATACGTTGGCATACTTGGGGACTGATCAGACTCCGGATCAAAAAAGGCTGACCCATGAATAATAAACTGGTATGTCTTTTCAGCTAAACTCCATCTCTTAGAAATGTACTGGAAAATAGAAGAGATCAGCAGATATCATGTGAATGAGGATTGTGGAAAATATCTTTCCAGTAATCTGACAGCATCACTGCATATGAAGTTTATCAGGGTGAGGTATCTAAAAGCCAGTATTATATAGCAACATTGATTTGGACTTTGACATATAAATAGTGGGCTACATCAACACTATGGTTTGGGAATTCATCTGCTCTCCCTAAGGCAGCTGAAAGCTAGATACCTGCATCCATGTTAATTTTTCTGTGTCTCTTGTTTTGTTTGGGAAGAAATAGGCACTTCTCCATGGCTGATTCCAGCCTAGGATATAGGTGTCTGAGACTGGCTGGATGAGATGTGGTGGTAATCCTGCATGCCTCAGTTTTGGGATGCTTAACTTGAAAACGGAGCCCCTGTGAGCTGTCAGAGAAGACCGGCAGTGCTTTCTAAAATGTTAGACCTCTGGAAGACGGCTCGCAGAGGGCACCCAAGTGTGAGAGCATTTGCTTCAGTTTTGAATGTGATGTGGTAAGGAGTACGTGCAAGATAAGGAGTACATGCATACGGGTATACATAGAAAGTTAAGAGAATTTTATAGCTAGAATCTAAAGCTAAGAGAAAACTAAAGCTGTGCATTGTCATCTGGGAAGGCCCACATTTTTCACATTTTGTTTATGGCTACTGTGCTTCATGTGCGTCGGGAGAAAACAGTCTTGCATTGCTGCTGTGCTTTTCCCTTCAGCTTTTGTCATCTTTGTCCTTCTGCAAGCAAGCGAGTAACCACTTTTTGTCACATTTATTATGCTTCTAGTGCTGCTTCTTCTTCCTGCGCTGCTAACGTTTCCATCTGTGTACTATCATACACAAAAAACCTGGGAGGCATCAGATAAAGTAGTCTGCAGAGATTATCTCAATTCATTGCAAACATACATGGTCTCATTCTGACATCCTCTTTATGCAGTTCCTCCACTACACTGACTGTCCTCTCAAATAAATAAAGCACCGTGAAGTTATTAAGAATGAAAGAATCTGGCCCATCGTGACTCAGGTTGATTAGTCAGTTAAAATAATGAGCAGGTAGCTTACAGGAGATGATGCAAAGAGAAATTTTATGGCATGTCTTGTTAGAATGATTAAAATAGGAACACCTGAAGCAGTGCGGGGACTCTACTGATGTGTAGAGATAGATACTTTGGGCTTCCCTACCACAAAGGTATGCACGTACCCATGCTTTACTAACCTGTATGGATTACTTGAGGCCTTGTGTGTGCGCACACAAGCGACAATACTTGTAAAATATAGGCACAAAACTGAGGCTATTTGTATACACGTGCTTTTGAGGTCAGTAAAAGATTGGCTGGGAATTTATGGCATGAACTATTGATTTCCAGGGTGCCTGTCTCCTGTTGTTGGCTGCTGCTGGTGTTTAAGGGGCTCTGAGGATCCTGAGTTGCTGTTGATATTCACTGGCCACAGCTGGCTGTTGCAGAGCATGGGTTTGTCACTCAGACAACTTCTTTTAGGCTTTCTCATGGGTTGGAAATGTGGAACTCATCCTAGAGATCCGCAAGTATGCGGCAATACAAATAACTGAGCTGCTCATATCCCAAGCATTTCATTATTTTGCTGCATTGTGTCGTGCCAGCATTGGCTGTTAATAGTCTATTACACACCTAATGGGCATCTTTTAATTGGGACATATCTATATTTGGATGCTGAGCACATGGCCGAGTGCTAATCTTTACTGAGACCGTGGGTTCAGGCCATATAACTTTGAATGTCATGTTTGGAAGTTTCTGAGTTGCCAGCTATCATCGTGCAAAATTGTTTCTGCCTCTGATACAGGTCAAATGATAGCCACATCATAAATCATATTCCATCCACAAATGGAGTTGAGTTGTGTATGTAGTCGGCTGCTAATCTGTAAGTGATGGAGGAGCTGACAAAGAGGCAGCAGAGACTAAAACAAAGGTTTATTACAGTAAGCTTTCAGCTGTATCAATAACAGGTTACAGCTGAGACAAATATGCTTTTCAGTGCTGCAGAGTTGATGTGTGATAGGAGAGATCTGTTGATCTTTGCTTGATCTCCATTGGCCTCTCTCTGCCTTTACAGCACTGTGCAGGCTATGGAAAGCATTGTGAAACCCAGGTTTCAAGTGGCGTAAACTGGTTTTACTCTTTTGACCTCAGTGGAACTACAGAGAATCAGACTTAACTGTTGGAACTATCTGGATCCTTAACTGATACCACTTGGCATGTATAGGTAAGTCTGATAGAGAGAAACTCAGCCTGGTTCCAAGTGTTTATATATACCCATAAGTGTGTGCATGCAGGTATGCACACAAGCATGGAATGACTTTTTTGTTGGTACATATTTTCCACTTATTCACAAAGCAAGCAAATTTAGCCTTATTGAGACAGCTTATTACTTTCTCGTATTGCTGTAGTCATGTTCTAAGTGACAGCAGATGAGGGCTGATTTCCTAATGTGCAGCTTGACTTAGTTAAGCTTACTTTTCAGAGCTAATTCATCTATTAGTGACAAATTGAATTTTTCCTGCTTTGACATGCTTCAAAATACATTTTTCATACACTCCTCCGTAGCTGAAGATAAGACACGCAGAAAAAGCGAATTGAGATGGAAAGCGTTTACTTTCTTTCTCTTTGTCGCTGGCTGCAAGATATGATCCTGCAGCAGCTGTCTCATCGTCAGAACATTTGTTTCCCATTGAGATTTCTATTGACCTCCACCAAAGCTTTGTTTACAGTGAGAGCAATGAGCTTTCAGCGTATTGTTTGGTTCCACCATATGGGACAGGTCTTGCAAACAAAGAAGATTGCTTAGGTCTCGGACCTGAGCAGGAAAGGCATTAATGCTAGCACACTGCCAAAAGCTAAAAGTAATGGGATAGTTTATGCTTTGGAAGGATCCCATTTTGTGAATTTACTGCATGGGCTCCCTGTTTATTTCGTTTTCCTTTCTTGTGGTGTTGTAGCATTTTATTTCTCTGTCCAGCTTTCCTTCTCGCAGACAAATTCCTTTGTGAGCACCAGACAACTGCTGTCAGATTTCTGTCTTTCTGCAGCTGATGTTTATTCAATTAGGAGCAGGTTTCGAGTGAGGCTGCATGGTCCAATGGTAGAAAACAGACACTGACAAAGATCGCTCCATTTTGTTGTAAGCCTCGGTGATAGGGTTGAGAAGGGTTACATTCTGACTGACCTGGTTTCATGCAGCCCCATTGCCTTTGTTGTATGGTTTGTAGCACTTAAAACTTTTATTATCTCAGTGTGATGGCAGTGTCCTTTACAGGCAAAGTACTTGAAATCCTGGCTCCCAATTCTGGATCCCAGAAGTTCTGGCTGAAAAGAGCTTCAGAGGCGGTGAGCAGAGGTCTTATTGACCCTGCTAGCTTTTGGCCCTGCCTTGAATCAAATCTGCCCCTCTTCCTCCTCATCCCACCTCACACTCTCTCCAGTGCCCCACAGAAGGGCTTTGCTGGTGTAAAGGAGAGGTGAAACTGTCAATGGAGTGATGGAAAGGCTGCAGGCTGTGGGAAAATACGAAGACATCATAGTACTGCTTTGGTAACAGCCAGAAGAAATGGAGTCAGGAGGTTTACAGCCTGGTCTCCTGTTATGCATCATTATCCCCAGGGAGATCAGTAATTGGTGCTAATATATCCCAAACCTTAACCAGTGGTGCCGCAGTGGCTGTGACTGCTCTCTTGGGCAGATGTAAGTAGAGTTGAGGCTTAGCTGACCCACAGCACCAGCTGATTCATTCTGTGTGTTGCGAGGCCGTAGAGAGAGATGTAACTTAGAGCAGGATTTGGGCTTTTGGCCTTCCTCTGCGTGCAGTATTGTCTCTTTCATCAAGTCCATCCCCAAAGGGGTTTTCGCTATGTTTGTGCATCTCCCATAGGGCAGTTAATGTAACCCTGAGCTTGCTGGCAGCCCATGGGGGGGGCTGCCCGGGAGCTTGTGCTGTGCTGCATGACACAGGTAGCTTCCAGAGGGAAATAAAGAGCGCTTTACATCTCCTACGCTTTATATAGATTACTGCAGAGGGTAATTTGTGGCCTTAATTGGCGAAGGAGCTCCAGGGACTTTGAGGAGGTGGCAAAACTGCAGTGCCCACAAGGCTCCCTGGGGACCCAGGAGCTTGGGAGCGGTCAGCGTGGCTTCTGTACGTAACGTGTCGACGAACCTTTCACAAAGGATAAAATTAGTAGACAACAAGTGAATGTGATGTATTGGGAAAGTGCCATTGTGGCTTTTTCGAGGGGACATAATGCCTCACAAATGCCTGGCTTTCTCGGGAAGAAAAAAATAGTAGTCGGTGAATCAGGTGATGAGCTAGATAAAAAATATTGAACACGCTAGAAGCTATTAAAGAAATTAAACTGTCGTGTTGGAGACCTCATGGACGAATAACTTGTTAGGAAGGAAAGACTGGTTTGGACTACTTCTGACTTCTTTGTTTTTCTGCTGATCGTCTTTCTGCAGCAATGGCTAGAGGTAGATACTGGGGTGAATGGATAGATTTTTGGGTCTAACGTAATACGTCCATTCTTATGATTTTGGTGTCTGCAACGTGTGAAATCTTGTCTTATTTTCACCAAAATATGATAATTGTAATCTCTAGAAATAGTTTCCCCTCAACTGAAGTATTTGTTTGGTGGAGAGAAAAAGCTGATTTATAGTCTTAAATTGAGCATTGTAGGTACAGAAAGCTTAACTTGCATTAAGGAGTGCTCTTTTACTGAGAGACTAGTTAAGAAATGAAACTTTTTACTGTAGAGACTGAGAATACACCAGGAATAGTAATTAATATCATGTCAGTCGGAACATTACATTGAAGTAGAAATAATTTAAGATTAAGACATTTCAGACACTGTTAATGATTTTAATTTACTGGCAATTGTTTTACAAGCATCATTGTAACTATTTGAGGGTATTTTTAAGGAATCTAGTGATCTCAATGGTTTGCAATTCTAAGATTTAGCATACAGTACCACTGTTATCTGAAGAGCTTTCAAAGACATTGTCAGGTCTGGTTTGAATGTTATTTTAGTACAAGAATAATCTCTAATCCCTGTTGTTAAGAAATAAGTGTTGCACTTTAAAAGCCTTGTTAAAGATTTTAAAATAGGTTAGGAGGTCATCTAGGCTTTCCTTTTTACCCTCAGAGAGGTTCTAATAACTTCTAACCTAGCTGAAGAGACTAATGAATAGAAAGTATAACAGCTGAACGTGCCGTGTGGGTGGATGCCTGGTGCTTGTGCTGGTGGTAATCCCTGCAGGGACTGACTAACTTTGAAAGTGGCAGCTAACTAAGGAAGATGACTTTGACTAGAATTTATACCAGGAATTCGCTGTTGCTTCACTTTAACATATGCTATCAAATGCTAAAATGGAGCTTGAGAAGTATTAACAGGACATTGCTAACAAGAAAGCTCTGTCTGTGAGCAGTATGACTGTTGATTAAGTGCCACGGTATTTGCAATGTGAAATATAAGACAACCTTAAAGCTGACTACTAAACCTACTGCTGACTATTTACTGAGCAAATTGAGGTCTGTTCCTTCAATATGAGCTGGTGTAACTGATCTGGACTGGGGTTCAATTTACTTGAGCGGTACTGCTTTTTTAGGAGCACTGTTTGAGGACAGGTTGTGGAGGTGGCTGCTGCGTTCTTGTGGTGAGCTTGATGCGCTGTCAAAATCCATCTAGACTTAGCTGTTAGCAAGCATTTTAAATCTAGTGCTGAGATCCAGTTGTCCTCGCACTGTGTAAGTGAGATACGATCCAGTGTTTCCTCTGTCCCTCTGATGGTGTACCTGGAGAGGACCAGCCCCATGAACATACGCAGTTTTAGGCCACAAACCAACAAAACTTCACTTGCAAAGAGGAATTGCGCAGCCTGTTTTAAAATAAAAATTCACATGCTCATGATAAACGTCATCTCTTGCTTAAATTTGGGAATACGTAGGTGTCATCAGTACCTCTGCGCTGGAACTACGTTAGATGTAGACGAGGGCATCTAAGGGGATCTCATCAGTACTGACTGATGCAGGACGTACGGCAGGTCACAGGAGGAACTTCTGAAATAAGACATCAGCCTGTATGAAGAGTAGACATTCACCCTGAACTTGAAGAAAAATAGTTTTAATTAAACAAATTAAACTTTTTCTAGATAAGCTTCAATTTGTCAATGATATTTCTGGTCCAGTTTGGGTTTGCAAGACCTACTACCTTGGATACATGTATTAGGTTTTCCAAAGCAACAGAGCAAACCCTTAGGGTTGAAGGCAGCTTGCATGGAGAGGTGACATATTTCTTTCCCTCTGCTAATATGGCAGTGCAGCATTTCTTAATATATACTGGTGAAGATTAATGTCTGCTATCGAATACAACAGTCGCAGCTGGAATTGTTCACTCTTCTGCTCCCTTCCTTCTCAATATATGGGGAAGAACCTGATCTAGAGGGATTATATTTTATCCACGGATTCATTTTCTTTTTTTCAGTTCATGAAATAACAATGGCAGTAGTTGATGATTGTGCGAGGTAAACTTTTAGGATCTTTGTTGGATTACTGAGGGAAGTGTTTTATGGAGATAATTTCACATATGTCAAATTTCCTGCAGCTCTTGTGGCCCCTGTGGGCAGATTAGAAGGCCCTTTCATAAAATGTCAGTGACTTTGAAATATTAAAAACTAGGAAATATGAGCTACTGCCTTTCAAGGGTTGTGGTGGTCATTTATTTACAAAAGATGAAAATGGATATAAAAGGGGAACGCTTTCCTATAACAGCATCCAAGGATATCATTTGTCTAAACGTCAGTGTTAAACAGAGTCTGCTCTCTACTGTTTCCACCAGGTAAATCAGTGCGATGGGTCAGCTGGGTTGCCAGGGAGGGAGGCACAGATCCTGCTCCGCTTGCCGCAAGCATAGGGATGCAGAGAGCTCCAGCTCTGGGAGGCTGGAGGAGCGGCTAAGGCAGGACTGTGAGTCTTAGGGGGTGAGCTTTTTTCAGAGGGCAAGTGTAAGGCTTGAAGCAGATCTCGGTGTATATTCCAGCTGTACTGTAGCATAGGGGCACGCAGGCCTTTGAAATAGGGGTAGAATTAGAGCAAAAGCCTTTAAGGCATCTGTAATTGACCTAGAGATAAAACAGCTTTTCTGCTTTTCTTACACCAGCTCTTTTCTCAAAGCAAGGCTGGAAAGGCCTTGCTGACTGGATCCTCTTTCTGAGGTTATTTCTGCATTCGGGTATAAATGAAACGTGAATTTGTGTATCACCCTGGTGTTAAAACCAATGGGGAGCACAAGCCTCTCTAAGCCATGGGGATGATTGGTTTGTGCGGTTTGGCTGTTTTGTGCTTTGTCACTTGGCAGATACTGAAATTTCAAATTTTAGACCCTCCCTTCATATTGTCACAATCTGTTTTTTAACAACACAAATAGGTGGTTTTCTAGATTACACGTACCGCTTTTCTGTGTGTATCTTGTGCTGTTTTGAAACACTGAACACAAAACTACTGGCTTTCCCCGTCTCTTGCAATGCTGTGACTAATGATTTGGTGAAATATCTACATTTAGAACATAATAGCCTTTTGTCCTAAACTGAGCAACTTCTCTCCTGTTTTATTTAATCTCTAGGGCAGCTGTTCTGGTAAGAGTCCTTCTTACAGTGCTGATAGCACAAATGTCTGCTTACAAGAGTTGTTGCCCCATATTCTCACATAATAATAGCTGGCAGGCGATAACTACTGTAGCTATCTTGTAAGGGCTGTGGTGACAAAGATAAACCTCAGGCTAATTTTCTGAACAAAATCAGTCACTTTGAGCAAGTCTTCTTGTTTAAAAATTAGATAACGATGATCTTAGCTGTAACATTTTAAATTATGTAGTAAATAAAGAGCTGGATGCTTCCCATATAGTTAGCTCTTAATTGTCATCTCCAGTGGCAGTGATGGGATATGCTGATGTTTATGATGGATATAGAGGTTGTTCAAAAATTTCTTTGGGCAACAGTCTGGAAAATCTACATTTGCTAACACTGTGGAGAATAACATCTGTTTTTCTCAGTCTTTCTTGACTGTAGGCACCAACTATATTTTGTCATGACATAAAATTCCCAGGGAGACAGTAGGTATTGATCCATAAATTACAAACTTTTTGGGGGTGTGGGTGTGTGTGTCTTCAGAATAAGAGGTTTTCTGTATTAAAAATAAGCAGCTGTGCTTGGAGGAAGGCAACAGGCAAGTGGACAGAATCCACCATAGCCAGATGAGAGGCTTAGAGCTGGTCTCACTGCACTTGTTGACCAGTGCCCAAATGGATTAAATGAGCAATGCTGTGTGCTTCTTGGTATTTGTGCACTGTTGAACGAATGTGAAGGAGGGTGCGGGACACCTTTCTCCTCTGTACTGCTGAGATGGGCTCCTGAAAACAGGCAAGTGTGTCCACCAGTATGTCAATAGCAGAGGTGGTCAGCCAACGCAGAATAATATTCTCAGCAAGTAAATCCCAAGTCAGACCTTAAAACGTTATTCTGGCGATGCCACCTACCTTTGAGGAAAGCATAGAGGTGCTCGACTGGAAATGTTGTTTTGGAAATCATAGGCAAAAACCCGTATGTTCGACAAGATCAATGTTGTTCTTGGATTCATGATATCCAGTGAAGTCAGTGACCAGAACTGTTCTGTATAGCTTTCTTCCCACAAAGGACATAGCCATGCGATGGATATGATGTCTCTATCATACTGCGTATTAATATAGTGGACTAATGCCTTAAATCATCACCTCATTCCTATTGCAGTAGGAGCAAGTACAAGCAGGAGCGTCCAGACTATGTCTCCTCTGCTAGAGTAAGCCTGGGACTGCTATGTCTGAAATGCCATAAGTGAGTTTGGTCACTGTGTATACACGACAGAGAGAATTCAGCTGAGGATATGAACTGAAACAGATATAACCTGCTATATCTGTGCATCTCAGTGCTGTATACTTGCAAAAGGGGAGAGGGAAAATGTGTTTTATTTTGATGTGGCAAGGCTTTAGTAAAGAGGGTGATATATGAGTTGAGGGGAAAAGAACAAATAAATAAATAAAACAATTGTGATGCTGTTCAAACTGGAGAATACTTCAGTGTTAAAATACAGCTCATGTTCTCATAAGACTAAAGTGCAGGGAGCAGATAGCGAATACTTGGTCTGGCAAGTACCATGGATTTACTCAGTGCAACTAGAACTTTAACTGGGGGATCATCCTGGAAAGCCAATAGTGGGAATCCTATAATTTTCCAGTTTAATTCTAAGTGGATCTAGAGTAGTTATATTGTACTGCACAGCTAAAGATGGGGGGGGACAGACAGTGCTCAGACACTGAACTAGGTCTGAATCTGGGCTGATGGCTAGGTACTTGTGACTGATAACATCAAGGATCTCCAACTACGGCCTCGCTAGGGCTTGTCCAAAGCTTCTCCAAAATACAGACTTTTCTACTCCACTTTCTAAGTGGAACCAAAATTTCTTGGGAGCAGGTTTGTAACCCCAAACCGGAACATGACTCCCAATACAAAAATGCTGAGAAACTGGGAGAGGCAGATTGAAGTCCTATTCAGATTCCCCGTGACGCTAATTTACTCTTCCCATCTCTAAGAGCTTTTGAATAGGGAAAATGACCTTCTCTCTGGCTGAGGGACCACATTACTTAAGACCTCGGTGTTCAGACCTCATGCATTGGCTTTGCTGTGAACCAGTCAGAGTTTCAAACCCCAGCTGCTCCCAATGAGAGCAATCAGAAAGCCCTGGGAGAAAGTGTTCAGAGCAAAAGCAGAAATGCTGTGTAGGGCTGTGTCAAAAAATATCCTGTACACTTAGCTATAATTGTGTGGCAACTCTGGACTGCAGGCTGTCATAACCAGGGCATTTTGCAACATAATTTTGTCAGGAAACATAGTTTGCAGCAGATAAGTCACCAACTTTTGGGGCCTAATATATGTAATTTAATCCTATTAAATTTGTTTTCCTCGTTTACAGCAGCACCAGCAGCAAGCAGAACAGGGATTCTGTGCCATTAAAGTTTCCCAGATGCAGTCTGTGCCAAAGACTACACAGACACTGCCATTAAGGCTCCCTGAGAGACTGCTCTGAGCAGCAGAAAATGTGCTATATTTTCCGGATGTCCTCATAAGGCTGAATGTGAAATTAGACTTACTGTCTCAAAGCAAAGCATGCATATAATGAGCCAATAAATAATAGACATCAGATGTGATACTGACTCTTGAGAAACATATATCACACGCTTTTCCCCCCTTTTGCATTAAATACTATAGAATATTTGTTCTGCTGGTCCCTTCCTCTGGGCTGATCGCAGATTATTTATTAAATGAAAATGAACAGACGGTGCTTTTTAGTTTCGATCACCTAGAAGGTTCCTTCCTGAGAAGTCTGACTTTTATTTTCACTTCAGTAACTCCGTCTGTGTATGGTCTACAGTGTACATTGCAGTACAATACAAATGAAATTCTTTGCCACCTAGAATATATATTTTCCTTTCAACTTTTTTTGAATCACCCAGGTAATTTTGTTTCCGAGGGTGAAGTCAGTGCAGTCAAACTTGCGTTAAAAAGTCCCAGCCTGTCTGAAAGGCTTTTTTTATTATTATTTCTTTTTACCCTTGCAGGCTGTTGGATGGCTCTGAAATGTTTTTAAAAGGCTTGGGAAAGACTTTGAACTTGAAATCAAACCTGCAATTTTTTTAATTTTTTTTTTAATTGGCCCCACTGTAATGGTCGGTGAATTGGGCAACATCTCCGTGTTGTTAAGAGGGAAAGTTCTAAGCTTCATTTTGCAGGTGGTTTCATTTCAGTAGTGTTTCAGCTTCCACGGAGGGTTACCTTTTTGATCTGTGTCTGAATTTAAGCTTGCGTGATTGTTAATAACTAGAGGGGAGGCAACCTCATATGGATAGGTCAGTGAAGTATTTTTAGCTGTGGACGGTTTCTTAATTTCGCTGCGTTTCAGAGGTGTGCTTGCTGTGGATTGACTTCTCCATCTGTGGCTGTGGTGGCTGCAGTTGTCTGAAAAGAGTTGGCTTTGACTCTCTGAACGTGGGCAATGCCTTTGCTGGCCTGGCCCTCCTTTTTGAGGTATAATATTTCACATAGGAGGTTTTTCTTGTGGCATACTCTGTCACTTTTAAGTGATCCCAGAAATGGTCTGAAAATAAAAAACTACAGAAGAAGAGCTTTTTATCTTGACATGGAATCTGGGCCAGCAATGCACTTTGTAACGATCACGCCTAATATCCTCAGTCCCATGACCTGGGACTTACCTGAAATACTTGCCATTTCTGGTCTTGGCTTTGAGAAGAAGTCTGCTTTATACCAGTGATGAGGCAAAGGTAATTTTGAACATCTCACTTGATTAAAATTACAAAAGCGAAGACGTTGAAGAGGTACCAGCTCTGCTACTGTATTTATTTTCCCTGTTGCATCTGCTTGCACAGCATAATGCCTGCTTCTGTGTAACTGCTTGCTTAATAGATCTTATGGTTAAAGAGATTCAGAGGAGTGACAGTGCTAAGTGCTCCTCAGCTTCGTGCAGTATTGTGAGCTGAGCAGGGCTTCCACTTTGAGACGTCAGCCAGGCTGCATACATTTCCCTACTAGAATTGTCATCCTTGCTGGAATAGAAGTCTTCAAGTACGGAGGAAAAAACGCAGCCCTTCTGTGATGAGGATGTATTGCTTTATTTCTGTAGAGATCTAAACCTCCAAGAAACAGAGGAATAATCTCAGGTGCTCAAAGAAGCACGGCAGGAGTGTAGGGCACCTAGTCTGGCCCAGTTGCTACTTTTAGACTGTCCCCCCTCTCTGGGGAGCGACTGACCTGCTTCCCCTGGCTGCTGCCATTTAGATCAGTCCAAAGAGGATTCGGTGTTGGCCCTAGAAATGAGCGAATTGGGGAGGAAGCAGTTTGCATTGCTCCCGTGCCATGCGTTGTGCCACAGCGTAGATGCCAACCCCAAAGCCAAGACTGATGGGAAGCCTGGGGATGAGAAGCCTTCCCACTGCAAACATCAATCCATACTCTAACCATGGATGGAAGGTAGATCCTGAACAGTGCTTAGCTGCATATCAAGCATCAGGTGGATATTGTTTTGTTTGGTTTTTGGTGTGGGGGTGTGTGTGTATGGAAAAACATCTCCAAATGACTTGGAGATGGAAAGAATTATTAAAAAAAAAAAAAAGGCAATATCTTGGGTAGGTAATTCACAAAGAGCAAAAAGGGCTAAAAGCACTGAAAACTCACGTTTCTTCTTCATTGTTTGTCAGCTCCAACAATGGCCATTAAACAAGTTTCTGCAACCTGGAATAATGTACTAGTAAATGATGCCATCTAGATTTCCCAGCACTGGGACTCATTGTTTGTTTGGATACAGTTCACTTATTGTTTGCAGTTGTATCAGTAGCTCTGGATAAATGAAAAATAAGAATTAAAAGTTTGCATATTCATACAAGTGCTATCAAATCTGCCGCCTCTACAGGGTGCATAGGAAGTTAGCATAATGAAAGCATCTATGAATGAGCTGTGCTTTGAAACCAGAGATATTTTGGAGATGAGCATTTGTTTTCATACTAAAAGGCCATGTTGTTGGACTAAACACTAAAAAAGTTTATATCAACATCAGCCTTTTCATTCCTTCAGTCCAGACCATTAAATGAAAACCTATTTTTCAGAACAAAAGTACACGGAAGTTATAGATATTAGCATTCATTATCAACCTCACTGCAAAAGTGTCCTTACCAGTTTACAAACAGAAAACTGGAGCCTCAGCTGGTGAGTGTCCACATACCTCTGCAGACTTCAGTTTGAATCGTACTGATGCTTTCAATAGACCTGATTTGAAGGAAAAAAAAAAAAAATTAGTGGATTTTTTTCCCCACATCAAGCATGATCTCTGTTGCTTTCAGACTACCATCCAGTTCTGAGAATTTTTTCTAGGTGCAGGAAAGCTTCAAGGTTTATATAATGGAAATGCTTCACAGCAATGCTATGGATGATACTGCTACTATTTCTAAAATAAATTTTCTTTGAAAGAAATCAGAACAAGTGGATTTACTGCTTGTGCATCTTTGTGGAGAGGTGAAAACAAAAACTGTATTCTGTGAATGATTTCAGTAAATAGTTTTACAATCTTTTTGAAAAAAAAATTTTGCATTGTTAAAATAAAAAATAGAACATAGACAGAGCTTATTTCTCTAACCACTGTAGCTTAGAAATAGTGAACCTT
Organism: Haliaeetus leucocephalus; assembly: GCF_000737465.1. Taxonomy (NCBI): domain Eukaryota; kingdom Metazoa; phylum Chordata; class Aves; order Accipitriformes; family Accipitridae; genus Haliaeetus; species Haliaeetus leucocephalus. Next base: position 5,720,897 of record NW_010973013.1, on the reverse strand, counting down.
GCCAAAACTCCTAGTTCATTATGATTATGTTATATACGGGTATGGATGCAGGTTTTCCAAGTATGAGAAATACGCTTCTGTTTCATGTTTGGTTTTTGTCGGTTATTTTTCACCATTGTAAGTGCTCACTGGGAATATATTTCAAAGTCTCCAGCAGATAAGTTTCCTGAAAGGACTTTGCTTTATATAGTATATACTTCCACACATAGGCAATCACAGAACAAAAATATTTACACGTGATTTCTCCAGTTCTTTCACAATTAATCAATGCAATTTGCTTAGTATATGTTAAGGGCTTAATCCTCAGATAGTGCATGTTAGTGATTATAATTGAAGATTGCCATGAATGTTCTGCAAATAGAGAGATCTTTACAAGATCTTAAAATAATAATCAACAACAATTATTAAAAGGTTCCTCTTTTCCCCATTTAATAATGTATTTTTTTTTCCGTACATGGAAGTAAACCTGTGAAAGGATAATATATATCCAATACTTTTTGGTATTTGCCCCAAAACATGCATCTACTGTGAAGTTGTAAGGGGGGAATCAAGGTAAGCCTTTTAGCCCCTTATAGTTCTATATTTTTAAAGGAGATACATTAACTTTTTTCCTATTGATGAGCAAGAAGATCTGTGAAGTGAGCAAAGTTCTAATTTACTGAAGAAGTGCAAAAAAAGACAAGTGAGAGGAAGACAGTTACTGGGGTAGTTTTGGTGTAGACACATAGTAAATATTTTGCATGCTTTGTAAGATAGCAGTAACTTTAACTACAAGGGCTGGTAAAATACCACAATATGACAAAAATTGCTATTACTTGGTATTATACAATAGTGGCAACACTTGCAGTTCCAGATGTAAAATACAAACATGGGAACGTCTTATCTGCTGCCTGCCAAGCTTTCCATGACTATGTGCATTCACAAGCAGACCTGAAACGTTGCAGTTCCAAAAAAGTATGAATGGAGCAGCCATACAGCTGGACTCAAGGTGGCTGGTTTTAGCCCGATGAGGATAATTAGTGTTTGACAAGGGTATATGGTCATGAATAGAAATTAAAGCAGCCTTGAAGTAAATCTTTGGAGGAAAAAAACTTGGAACTCTGTGGAAGTTTGGATGTAAAGTTGGAGCCCAAGTTGGTATCTCTCTGCTTCTGGTGATCTGGATATAAGCACCCAGCAGAAGCCTCTTTAACAGGACTAAAAGTGAAAAGTATGATCAAAGCTATTGTGAGGGTTCCATGACCCAATGTGTACTGTTTCTCTTCTGGCATGTAATTCTGTTCTGGTTTTCATGATTCTGGTGATCTAACATCAGTATAGATAATTGTGATTTAGGACTTTGAGCGCTTCCCTGAAGTGAGGGAACAAAAAGGGGAGAAAGTCTAACAAAGAGTACTGAAGAAAGAGAGCAAAAAATCAATGTTTTACGCACTTGCATATAAGATAACATAGAAATAATGATAAAGTACTTCTCCAAGATACCTTACTTAGAATTAATTCTAAGACCTTTGGGAGGAGGGAAGAAACAAACTGAAAACAGGCAGATCTGAAAGCAGCAAGGTATAGAATTTATTAAATGAATATTCTGTCTCCTGGGGGGGGGGGGGGGGAGGGGAAGGAAGGGATAATGTGTTTAGAGAAAGGAGATATTGAGTGAACAAGAAGCATTTAAAATGGTTTGGCTGATGCAGCAAAAACCATGATGGAGACAATAACCACAGGTACTCAGCAGTGCTTTCCATAGTGCTCTAGAGCAGGTACAGAAATGAGATCAGGAAATTGGTTTATGGAAAAGGCTTGTAAGAAAGGCTTTGAGCTGCTTGGAGATTTTAATTGCACAGCTATTGACTATGAGGGTGCTGTAAAACTTTGGAAAGGATCCTTTTTTTTTTTGAAGCACGGAAGTGTCTTTTATGCAATATGCTAGAGTGTGACACGACGTATTTTGGCCATAACCTTAGTAAATGAACCTACTGTGACAGACAGTGCTGAAGCTGTGGCTGTCTGGGGTTTTCAGCTTCAGATGTCATTACATTCGACATTGTCATGCAAGTACATTTTTGAGGAACGATACAAGAGTGAATTTTGCCTTCAGGAGAGCTGACTTTGAGTAAATGTGAAATGCCCTAGGGATTTTTCATTGGAATTCAGTAATGTCTTGGAAGTAAACAAAGAAATAAAGCTAGTTTTAAAAATAGAGCGATGGGTAGGTCTGAAAGAACGTTAATATAACTTTCTTTCAACAGGGAAAACACAGCAATATTTACTTGGCCAACATCTGAAATGGAGTAGTCAGAGTGTACATAGCTAAAGATTTGACATTGTGAAGCTTTTATTGTGTTTTTAAACACGCGTCCCCCAACAAACAAACAAACCTCCAAACAACAGGCAAAATAGGACATTAAAAAAATAATCATCAGTCTGGTAAGAAAGACGGTATACTAAAATGCAAAGGAAGTAGTGTACAGATCAGTGAAGATGTCTGTGTTGGTACTCTAAGCCTTAGCTAATGTAACTCCTTTTCCACACCTAAAGAATCTGGATCATTGTTAATGGGACTGTAGGTTAATGTGAAAAAGAGGATATTTCTACCAGCATATCTACAGAAGATTGAAGTAATGCATGATTGACTATAATGGGAATTTGAAAACAAGCATTTTAGAAAAGATAGATTTCTTTAAGCAGTCTTTGCTTTCTGCCTTTTTTTATGAAGCAAGCACAGCAGAAATCTGTGTTGGATAGGCGAAGAAAAGTGAAAATGATTGGTTATGTGAAGGCTGCATGTCCCAAAGCAACTTTCAGAGTTCAGAAAATGCAGATCCTTATTTTCTTAACACACTTCGTGAAAATTGAGTAATGCTCTGAACTGGCTGATCTCAGGAATGCTCATGTAGCAAATGAGAACGCCGGGCTGTCAAAATGTGCACAAACCTGCTTTTTTTTCCTTAAGAGTTCATGAGATTGAGCAATTTAGACTGATTGGCTTCAACCTTAATTGCTCTCCCTTTTTTTTTTTTTTTTTTGTAATTATACTTGAAAACCTATTAGGTTTTCAGGAAGCTGATAGTGTGTAGCGTTATCTAGGAGCTATAGAAAGCTGAAAATTGCTCTGTCAAACTGTTGTAGGAATACTCAGCAATCTACTTGTCTTCCTTTGGTCTCTTTTGAGCACTGGAGAGAAATAACATATTAAGGAAGCGAGGAATCGACTGTCGGGATATTTAAAGGCAGTTCCAGATACAGTATATTGGTGAGCTGATTTTAAGGAGTTTCTGGGAGGGGCAATGGGGGTGATCAAAGTTATGGAATTGTTTCCGAACACAGAATGATCAAGTAGGTTAGAACTGTTGCTTGGACAAGAGAGAATTGAGGTAGAAGTCACTGAAATTTATAAAAATCAGGGTTACCAGGGAGAAGATGGATTGTGGTTGCTCGTGTCTCTTCCAACATAAGAACTAGAGGGCATTAGATGGCCAGAGATTCAAAGCCGGAGAAGATGCTTCTGCATGCAACGTGAACCGGAGCTGGGGAACCCCAGCCACAGGATGCTGGGCTGTCACTGCTACACGCTTGCTTCTTCTTTAGCAAATACTGCTTCCATGGTAGACAAATTTTGATGAGATGCTCTTTAGATATTAAAAATAATGACAATATTACTTACCACATATAGTTCTTACAGCTTTTCCAACTATATTAAGGAATTTGTATATGTGATTAACTAAAAAGAATAATTCTAGAGAGAAGATGGATGTATTGGCCTACAGAATTTTTGGAATTTCCAAAATGCTTGTCTTCATCAGAAAAAGGTGAAGAGCTGATCTGTTTTGTTTTTCCTTTCCTGCCCCACCCCAAGGCTTAGTGAATCAAAGGAGCTAGTATGTTTGGGGAAGAAGGAAGGAGAAATTATTTCACTTGCAAATTCATGGGCCTATCCAAGCAAAATTTTCCTGACTGGCTGCTACATTTCCATAGTGGATTTTGGTTTTAGGTAATCTTTTCTAAAGAGGAAATATGTCCTTAAAATGCTCCTGAATGACTTTGTGTGTGAAAAGACACCTTAAGATAGACATGTTTATTGAAGTGGTTTGGTCAGTCAATGCCTGGTTTAGGACACTTTAAATAGATGCATGGCAGATTGTCATCAGATATAGAGAAGAGAATTGTCTGTCTCTCATCCATGGTAACATGTTTGTTGTGCAAAAAGTACGTAAGAATGACTACAACATACGCAGCATTGTTACCCCACTTTTTATAACATGCCACATTGTAATCTGAATCCCAGTATGTGAACACCACGCGTAATCCAGAACTGTTAGGTTTGCCAACTAGACTTTTGCTTGTTGTTGGAGAGAATTGTTCCTTGCTGGTATGATCTAACTCAACACCAGTGATGTTTGACTATGCTAAACTGCCTGCTAATGGTAAATATCAAGAAATATGTGTTTCTTCGGATGGTTGGAATGACCTGATTCTTCAGGTGAATGGAAGATGAAATTGCAGCCATATTTGTCACATTAAGGCTGGGAGCAGCAAACAGAGGGAATATTAAATAGGGCCACGTTTAGTCTGTAAGTTGTTTTTTGTGGTTTGGGTTTTTTTTTTGTGTGTGTGTGTGAGTTCAGTGATGACCTCTATTAGATACCATGTAGGTACACACACACACAAAAAATAGTCCCTAAGCCCAAAAAGCAAGGATAGTGGGATAAATCTTTACTGATACAAACTGGTAGAGATCCACTGACATGGGTGGGGCTAACAGCTTCTATCAGCTCTGTGAATACTGGGTCATATGCAAGGCTCAAAAGCAAGGTTGAGCCTATTAGGATTTTTCTTGTCTTGTTACAGGAGCATGTAAATTTGGCTTTAAAAAGTAGGGCAATATAGTTGCTATTGTTTTTACATGTTAAAGATCAGCTTTTACATGTCAACTTGGTATGGAAAACTCCTTTGTGAACTACTCACAGACACAAGTGCTATCTAATGCAATTAACCTGAAGAATGGAATCTCTGCAACTAATAACTGTGCTGGCATTATTAAAATTTATGAGCAAACTTTTTGTTGCAGTGCATTTATGCATTGTTCATTTATTGATCCCATTGAGGAGTCTAGTAGATCTCCAACACGTGGGCTCTGCCATGATAAACCAATGATTCGTGTCCTGTGTGTGGATGAGTGGGTGATTTGAAGCTGGACTTCTTGGGGTATGAAGCAGGGTGCAGGAGAAGAGAGAGAAGAGCTAGCTCTGCTTGTATAGACTGAAGACGCTCAGACAGACTTTCAGAAAGAACTTTCAAATTGTACTTTAGCTTCCCTCGTGCTTGTCCACTTCAGACACTTCAAAGCATCTTCCTGCTGGGGTCAGTGGTTTGGCTTACAGAAGATGCAATAAGTGGCTAATTAGAAGAATTCTATGTCTACCTCGTGTACAATTGCCTGTTTGCTACAAGTTTTATACATTGCTTGTGATTTCAGAGATGCACTTAGTGAGACAAATGGAGGCAGGGATCCTAGATATGCAAGTCAGGATTTAATTATAGAAGCATGAATTTAAAAAGCCTTTTGCTCAGTCTCTTGATTGTTTCTTGCACAGGCAGTGCTTCATAATCAAGATCTTGTTTTTATGATAGGCTTGGTAGAAAAAATCGGTAAAGGACCTGTTTCCATACATCTGAGTCTTTATCTGTATGGTTTTCTGCCTGGAAGTAAGCCTGCTGTGTTCTGAAATCTTCTTCTCCTTTCCTCTCCTTAGAGTTGCATTTTAGTGCAATTTCTCCTTGTATCTTTAATAAAGTACCCAAGCGATGAAAGAGGCTTTGTTCATACATCTTTTTCAAGTGAAATGTGTTTAACTACTGACACTTTAGATTAAGGATAAAGTCCAGAGTCAGAAATCAAGATCTGATTGGAAATCTTGGAGTCTACAAAACCAGGTTAAATGAAAGTTGAAGAGGTTTTGATCTTACATTATTTTATAATGGCTGGGATTAGTTTCCTCAACAGTTTTAATTACATAGGAAGGAATACCCACTTATACCCAAGAAGGTAATTGCTAATGTAGCAAGCCAATTACCTGCAAACTTTTGGAACAATGAACTGTTAAATACAGAATATGATAATAGTGAGCTGTTACAGAGCTGGGCTTTCATTCCTAGATTAGCCCAGTGGCATTGAAAAGGTATTTCACTGGAAGAAGATTGAAAATGAAAAGTTTCCTAGATGTTTAGCTAAAATACTGCAGTAGTGTAGAAGAACTTCAACATGCCTTTATAGACGCCAGGTTTGATGTTCTGTATTGACAATGTTTGCTAGCTTTCTGTCCTCCTGTGTATATTCATGATTTGTAGAAGAGGAGAAAGGAAATAAAGAAGTCACAGAACAGCTTTGGAAGAGCAAGTGACAAATATTTAGTATACATATGTACACAGTTAAAGTACATGTAAGTGATAAATACATTAAATACATGTTTCCTTACCCCTCAGTCACAGTATGTAGCTCATTACCCCTCTCTTAAAGCCACTGGTTGCCTGCCAGTAGCAGTTCAGATGTGTTCCTGAGTTAATGGCCATCATCCTTTGGCACAGTCAGTGGTTGCTGCTTTGAAAACGGTAGAGTTGCTGGGTTCAGTCCTCGTGATGAGGAAAGTTTTGGTTTCACTTACCACTTTTCCTTTTGAAGCTCCCTGGTTCCTTGCCCATCAGGCTGAGCAAGACTTTTTTGCATTGTCTGATGATGATCTATTGAAGCAATCCCTTGAACATCTGGATTTCAAGGCTGCTGCTCATCTCTGCTTTCATTTTGGCATTGCTTTTAAACAAAGCAGGAAGGCTGTTTAAGGAACACAAAAAATTAGAGCAAATGGGAAAGCAGAGAACCTTTGGTGAGGTTTCTGATTACTCTTACCTGTGCATGTTAATGCAGTGTGGTAGCACAAACTGTTGAAACCAGTCTTTTTCCTACAGGGCTCTCAAGATAGAAATCAGTTAACTTAAATGTACAGATCTATAATATAGTTTTCCTTGCTATAAAGAAGAGTTTTGTAATAAAGACTAACACTGCTTCTGGCAAGTTGTAGAAAGTTTGTGACTGGTAGGTAAATACTTGTTCCTTTTTCTAAGCATTTTGCAGGCTTCTGGTTCTGAACAGTATTTCCAAATGTCATTTAATTTCAACCTGAGTGATGTTTTTTTAAAAAAAGCCAACACTGTTGTGATGCTAATGTATTCAGGACTTTTATAGGAAAAATGTCAGGTCTACACTATGATATAATATGCCAATTCTAGGAACTTCAGTCTTATCTTAATAAAAATGAGAAGTAATGAGATTAATGGTGGTTTGTTCACTAGTTTTTTTGAACTCATGAGAGCAATTGCCACCTAAACTGTGCAGCTATTTTTATTCTGATGAAGAACTGAAGCATGAAAAATTGTTACTTTAGAATAAGAGGTCCAAGAAGATTATTCTTCTCATCTCATTGTCTCATCACATGTTTTTATCATCTCTCCATCAGGCAGCCAGCTTGATGGGTTTGAAATGAAAAATATTATTTTTTCTATGCTTCTTCCAAAGTACTGTTTGACTTCTTTGCTGGTATTATAGTGAGGCCTTAGGAGAACATGGTTCAAGGAAATAGCTATTGGATGTGCCTTGCACAGGAGTCTCCGTAGAAACTGAGAGATGTTGTGGTCCCACAATGCGATGGCAATACTGTTTACATGACAGGAGACTGCAAGAAGCCAGAGCAGCCTTCAGTGATTGACTGGTGTCCTTGGCTCGGTGTGCTCTAGACATGTGAATCTAAGGGTGTGCTTGGCTGCTTCTCTCAAGACACATCTCATTCAGTTATTTGAGATGGGGGGGAGGTTTGAATGGGGTTCATCCACTTTTTCTAAGCTCGCTTAGACCTTGATTAACATTCCAGTGTCCTAAACAGTAGCAGTTCCTTGCATAATGCAACAGCTGTCCCTTGTAGCCCCTGTATTAGTGCTGTGTGTTGAGACAGCTGGTCTTGTATCCTCTAAACCCAATGCTGAGCAGGGAACAATTGTGCAGACTAAAGCATCCCTAACAACCATCTCCTCGAGGAGCCTCTTGTCTATTTAGACTGATGGTAGTTGGAGCAGTTCAGCAGTGGAGAAAATGAATGAGAGAAAAAGAAGAAAAAAAAAAAAAAAGAAGGTTTCTGCAGAAGACAGAGGTGGCAAGGAATGTGACAGGAAAAAAAACTCGTGAGAAAATGAACAGTGGGGAAAGTGACTTAAAAACCAGGAGTCAGTTCAGAGTTGTCTGCTCCTGTCTCCCCATGGTGGAATAGAAAGATGCATATGTGTAAGTAGATATAAATGTATGTGTATACATACTGATGTGTGGACTAAAAATTAAGAGGCTATATTGAAAAGAAAAGGCAAATATGAGAAACAAAATTAGAAAGGAAGATGTACTGGCCAAAGGAAAGAAGGTTCTTATAAGATCAAAATAGTGCATATTAAAATTATAGAATATAAAAATTAGACTGTAGGACTACTTACTAAGAATGACTTAGAGAAGCAGACAATAAAAAGGGGTGAAAAGGAGGAGTGAATGAAGATGCAAGAGAAGAAAATGTAGGTTACAAGGTCCGTTAAAAAGATACTATAAAAAGTTTTCACAGATATTTGGATTTCAGATGGAATTAAACTGCACTAAATTGCTTTGGCTTTAATGAGGATAATTAAAACAGATTTTTTGAAATATTAATATAGATTCACGTTGTACCTGTGATCTTTGTAATCATCTTTCTACTGTAGTTTTTCCTCATTTGCCTGGTGATGAAATGCCTCACCCCTTTCTTTCTCTAAGGTATGCCCAGTGCACAAAAGTTGGAATTAATTCAATGCAGGAAATTCAACTAGATAGCAGCTAGTCAGAATGTTAAGAAAGTAGATATCAAGTCAGTCAAACTTTTAGAAGATATCCCAGTTTCTTGTACTAGGCACTTTTTTTTTATTTAAGTGCCACATCTTTTAAGCAGTGATTGCAATGTTTGAGATGATCTTAAATTCCCTACAGTACTACACGTTTAACAACCATCAAGAGGACTATATTTAGAGTGCCGGTACTTTGTACAGTTGTTTAGCAGCCAAGGTACCAGTGAGGGAGTGTTTCTCAGAGACTTTTTACTCAGTAAATAAATGCATGAAGCCCTAATCTTGCCACTGGTTCTGCATGTAATGAAAATGCTAATCATTGTCCTAGATTAGTATAGTCTCCTCTCCTATAAAATGAAAGTTCTTACAGAAAATAGTAAGCATCTCATAGGGGCAGATGTCTTGTATAGGTAAAATACGAAGTACATAAACCTGTATATACATAATATGTAGTCAATTGTTTTTGCATAGTTTAAGTAACAGAATTGAAAGCCAGGCTAGAAAGGAAGATACTGGAAGCTAATTGTGCTCATCTGCAATAACTCTGAGCAAGCTGCACTTGGAATGCTGCCCCAATCCCTGATGTCAAGAAGAAAAATCAATATTATGCTTTCAGGTTGTTTTTCTTTTCTTGGTTTTTTACTTAATCATGGAATAATTTTACCTAATATTCTCAGTTGTCTGTAATTTGATCATTTTACATTTGGAGCCCCTGCTTAAATGCTGTGTTTTCCTTGAAAATGAGTACTTAATTGAGAGCTCTGTTGTCCTTGGAGCTCCTCCCTCATGGTTAGGTCTGGATGAAACCTGATTCTGTAAAGCCTTCTGATTAGTATTTGGTCCCATAATCCTTTTTGATGATGTCTTTGCAATTCTATTGACTTCACTTTTTGAGTCTGTCACCTAGCCACCACTTCTCAGAGTTTTGTTGCTGAATCATACTTTGAGAGAGGATAAGCTCTGTGGATTTTTTTTAATCTGTTTGAGCAGCTGAGAAGGAGCTGTTAGGGGTCTGTTGTTGTTAAGTGTGGTTTGAGCCCTAGTGCTTCATATTGTAGCCTCTGAAATCAGTAAGAAACCTTTCTCCCTCAAGCTATGAGGAGTTGTCCCCCAAAGGTGAGGGTCTGTGTGAGCCAGGCTTCAGATCCCTTGGAAAAGAGCTGCTGTAAGACTTATTTCTATACATGACTCTGCTGAATTTTTGCACTCCTTAGATATGATCTAAAACTACATGTACAGAGGGCTCACACATGAGTATATATCTGCAGCTGTAGTGCTTACTTTATGTAGTATTTCCTTTTTACGACTTTTTCAAGCTAAATTACTTACCATAACTGACATAAATAAAATGTGCAAAAGCTGCAGTTTGGTTTTCACTCCAGCAATTCAGTTGGAGGGTTTATATTCACATGCGAAGGAAGTAGTCGCCCATCTGATCATCTGTCTCGCAGCCTAAATCATGATCTGAAAATATTTAGTGCCTGAAGAAATGATCTCTGCAACCTCTTCATACTCATTTCTTTTGACTGGATCAGTCCACAATGTGAAAGGGAAGACTGTGACTGTATTTCTACTCTGAAGTCATGCGAGAGTATTGAAAAATGATGATGTGGAGGAAGAATAAAGTAAATTCTAACTTTAGGAGTAAATCTGCTTCTGTTCTTTAGTTAGTAAAGGTTTTGAGGCATCATGGACAATCTTTTTGGTTTTGTGGTGGATCGACCTTGGCTGGCTTCCAGACACCCACCCAAGCTCTCTCTCCCTCTGCCTCCTCAAAGGGATGGGCAGAAAATAAGATGCAAAAGCCTGTGGGTCAAGATAAGAACTGGGAGATCACTTACCAATTACAGGCACGGGCAAGCCAGACTTGACTTGGGGAAGATTAATTTGATCTGTTGCTGATTAAAAATAGAGTAGGATGATGAGAAACAAACACAAAACACCTCCTTCCCACCTGCCCTTCTTCCTAGGCTCAGCTTCACTCCTCCTTTCCCAATGTATCTACCCCCCCCAACACCACAAAGTAGTGCGGAGGGATGGGGAAGGGGGTTCGGTCAGTTCGTAACAGTTCCTCTCCCCGCTCCTTCCTCCTCACGCTTTTCCCCTGCTCTTTGTGGTGTCTTTTCAGATGATATGTGCAAAAGCCAAAGTAATATCAAACACATCGTCGCACAGCAGCAGAGGTGAGTGGGACAGAGCCATCTCCAGGCACTGAGGGCCATTAGAGACCTGTGTAAAAGTTGGTAACTTACCTTCTCTAGAAATCAATGGCTGTTTTTTCTAGTTAATCCCGTGAAGGCAAACAAGGTGTTCATAAAAGCGTTTGGAAGTCATATTCTTAAGTACTATGTAGGTCCTGAGTGTTTAAAATGATGTCATTTGAGCATATTTTATAGGCTTTGTGTGGCAGTGTCTCTACATGGGCTATATTCCAAGCATGTGCAAACATTCCAGCTATCGCTGTACTCCAACTAGAGAGAGTGTTTTTGAAAAGGCCATGGTGATGTCTTTCATATAGTTCTTCTCCTGATGCACTCGTTCATCCTTTGTAAAATTTTAATTCCTTTCTGTAAAAGAGAGTGCAAAAATCTTATGTTTTTGAAGTACTACTCTTCAGGAATGTTTTCCTTGCACAATGTCTGGTCACCTATATGTGATATAAGTTCAGACTGATTGCAATGAAAAGGTGGTAATTCCTGTCATTAGCTTCTGAAGTTTTTTGCAAACTCCTATTAGAGTGGATAAGGTTTTTACCCAAAGTACAGAAGTTACTGTAAATTATCAATGCAGTTTTGCTGAGATAAACCAAGTACTTCTGAGCATGAAAATATTACTATTAGTGTTTGTAATAGTATACTAATAGTGTACTATTAGTGAGGAAAGTGTTCACTGCATTTGTGGATTATTTTTCTGCGGAAGAAAGTTTGTTTTCTGAAAATTGGTCAGCTTGGAGTGAAAGACCACGCTTGCTTTGATGCTACCTTCCTTTTCATTAGAATCCTGCAATACTGCTAGGTATGCCTTTGACTGTGGGAGCTACAGACATCCCCAGATACCTTTTATGTCTTTGTCTTTCACCACTCACACATGAAATGCCAGGATATGTTCTTTCTTTTGTATCTGCTTTAGTTTTAATGGGGTGGAGTACTGGGTGAGGAGAAAGGAGAAAATTGCTGAGATGTATAGAAGCCTACTGGAAGGAAGTAACTTACTTTAGACACATTACTGTGGTATGTGGTATACTGGGGCATTATTTTTGCTGCCTTCTAAAATTTTGAAGCTGACTTGGGTCTAATAATCTGGGCAAATGGATTTAACATAGGTTGTAAACAGTCTTGGATGATCAATGTTGAGAAACACCAAGCAATCGTATTTTGTAATCTCTGTTCTGAGAATTTGATGCCAATACGGACTGTCTCTTGGATGAAACAACTGGTATCACCTAAAAATTTCCTGTGTCCCCTTATGCTGACTTACTGTAGCACCTCCTGTGAGCCCCTGATCACTGTTCACTGCAGCAGATGGAACTGGCTTTACAACCTGAAGAATTAAGGTCAAGAGACAACCCTGTAACTTTAAATCCCAAATCATATTGTAGCAACATGGCCAAGTGTGAAAAGATTTTGGTTTACAGTGTTTTGTTAGAAACAGCAACAATGGCAACAACAACTGTAAGAAAAGAGTAGTGCTAGCAGGAAAAGTGTGTTGGGTGGGAAGGTCTAGAAATGGAAACCCAGTGATTTTTGGAATGTGCTTTTGATTTAAAATCTTCAACTACATTAATAAAGTTATTTATGATGAGCGTCTTATTACCAGGTTATACTTCCAGTTCAGGGAAGCTCATGCTCCAATAAACCTCTTTTTAGAAGACAAGGATTGTTTGTGCTTTAACATGCTGCCTGTATGCTAGGAGGTGGAGTTTCTGGTCTCTCTTAAGAATTCGTGACTGAATTATCCAGTCACATCCCTGACCCTTGTCCAAAACTGTCAGATAACCATTGACCCCATATTCATGGCCAGGCATGCCAAATCGTGCAGCCAGAATCAGACCCTGAACCCAGATGGCTCTCACTTTCCCACCTGTGACTGCAGTGTAATGCGGTGTCGTCCCAAAACAAGAATGCAGGATCTGTTGCTCGTTGAAAGGGAAAACTATTCAAGAACTGATGACCACAGTGAGGCCCAGTGAAGATGTCCACAAACAGCAAGGCAAGTGGAATTCGGTCCTCAAAGACCCTGAGCTCCTGTGTTTGTATTTTGTTAAGTGCGGTATTTTAGAATTTCATGGCTTCCCACCGCTGTTAATTGCCCAGTCCCCAGACAGTGCTTTCTCTGTGTGAAAGACAGCCATTGCGCATACTTATTCATGTGAGGACAGTTTTATAGAATATCTGACTGTGGGCTAGAACACCAGCTGTTGGGCTCCACTGAGGTGTGCAGCACTCATCTGTACTTAGTTTGATTGCTTTTGCGTTACTTTAGCTTCGTTAACTCTTCAGAAGCCCTGCCTTATTGTCTAATCGACAATCAAGTTGTCTAGTTCCTTTTCTAGTTTTCAGTCCTTGATATATACTTTATGGCAAATGATCTTTTCTTGCTCATGCTGTCAGTAGGTTTGGCTGCTGTCTTCACGAACACTGTAAAATTAATGCGTTGAGCCTGATTTATGGTAAGAAAATGCCTTTTAATTTCTATTGGTATAACTGAAGGAAGGCAGAAACTGATTAGAAGGCAGAAACAAAGGCGAGCAATGTATTTAGGTTTCTTTAGTAGCTATGCAGTGATGGATGATCAGAAATACTCTGTTGTCTACAAGTAGAGCTTTGAATGAGGCAATAGCTTGCTTCTAATGGACTGTTGTGTTTGTGTGATTTATTGTATGCAGGTGCAGGTATATATGGTGCATGTTGCTTAGAACCCTGTAACCTAGGAAATGGAGGCACTTGCTTTGCAGTCTTTGAATTAAAGATGATCAATGTGTTACTATAGATGGTTGTTCTCATTGCTGGGCTATAGCTGATTTTTGAGAGTAAGCTATTCCTTGCAAGAACCGAAGGTCTGAAGTAAGTTCAACAACCCCCAAAATAAGACTCTGTTGCCTCAAAGCATTTGGCTGTCTCGCATTTCTCAATGGTGAGCACAGAGGTGCTATTATATTTCAGAAGCTATTTGCATCTGTTTCGTAATAGCAAGAGACTCACTGCAAAAGAGTCAGTGCTACTCTGAAGCCGTAGTATATTCCAACGCCTTGCAGCATGTTTCCTGTTGTGGGTCACATTGGTATTATTTGGCTAAGAAAGTATGCTCTAATTAAATAATAGTAGAAGCGTGCTACGTTTTCCCACCATACTGCTGAATCCCAATATTTAGGATGTATCAACACCTAGCTATGTTGTGAACTCAGGGGCTGTATTTGACGATCTCTGAATTTTCTTTGCTTCGGTGATTACTGTGACATATCTTACATGTCCAGTATGTGCATGACATCTACTTATTAAATGTAATTGGGAAAGAAGTCTTACTGTAGAGCACCGAAGCACCCTGTCAACACTAAACTGTGCTTTGACTTTCCTTTTAGCGATGAGAAGCTGGAGGGAGTGAGAGAGGGTACCTGTGGGTCTCTGGGAAAGCTCTAGATACCAGATGCAGGCAGTAACTTGTTGGGTTTTGACCAATGGTCCTGAATTGTACGATGGAGAGGGCCATTGGGAAAGAAGGGAAGCTCTGTCTGGGATATTGGATGCTCCCTTTAATAGGCTTGGGTAAATTAAACTAAGTTTAGGAACACAGAAAAACTCCTGGGAGCCTATTTTCTTTGATTGCTAAACCTTTTGAAGTGTGCTTATTGCTGTAAGGAAGGAAATCTGGAAAAGGTCAAGTATGAATTAGGTGAGAAATACAAAAAGGAATTGCTTGAGATGGTCATTAAATAAGACAAAAATGAGATTCAGGAGTAAATGGAACAGTATCACTGTAAAGGTGAAACGCCTCAGCATAAATCAGTAAAGACAGTGAAACTGGAACAAGTCTATCCAAGATGCATTGATTTTGTAGAGGTCCAATTCCATTCTGGTGAAATTGATATTTTGCAAGAGCCTCATATCCCAGTCTACATGCCTGTTTGTGAAGACCTTGTAAAGACTAAAGGTCAGTCTATCTGTCTCTGTCTACCATACTTGCGTATTTCTAACACAACTATTACCATCATGTCTAGGCAGTAGGAAAAATGATCAATATTATTGTCTCTGGTGTTGGGGAGTATCTAAAGCCCTGCTACATTAGACTCTGTTGAGTGACTGATACAAAGACAGCCTCAGCTCCTGGGAGCTCACGGTCTGGTGTTTTCGGCAAGGAGATAATCAGATGAGCAGGAAACAAAGGTATGGTAGTGGCACCTCCTTGAAGCTGGAAGAGTATTTGATATAGCCACAGGTGGCTGGAGGCGAGGTCTCCAAAGTATCAAGATATTTGCCTGAGAAGGGAGCTCTTTATTCTTCATGTAGTGGCATTGGGGAGTATCAGAGAAATGCTCCCGGACCTTTCTGATGCTCTGTTGCTTTGCTGCCTGCTTTGAATGTGGGAAGACTCGGAGTCCTGCTGATCCTGTGTGGTTATTCACGCTCTGAAATTAGCCGAAATATAAATTGCAGATAGTATTTCTTGGACTTTCATCTTATGTGGCCCCCTTTTTTTTAAATCAGGTGAAAGGCCTGTAACGTGAAGGAGATAATTGCTCAGGGGGTGGGGCTCTGGGACTCTGGGAACAATCGCAAAGATAAAACCAGAGCAGATTAATACAAACAAAAAATGCTGAGCACATTACTTAAGTCTTTGTAGTATTTGCCTTTTAAAATGTAGTTTTGGGTGAGCAATGTTAGTATCAATATTAATATCTGCTGAGATGAACAAAACTAACAATGTAATAGAAAAAATAAATGTTAGCCTGCACAATAAAGTTTTCAGCGGGGAGTGTCAGAAAGCCGATGCAAATCTGCAAGGACTGATTGTATCTCTGAGTTTTAGACTGGTGTCACGGTTCTACTCAGTCTGTCATTGTTGCTTCCATTCCTTTTCTTTATCTGTGTCTACACAGTGGCAGCTGAATGTCCTGCAGAGAAGAACATCTTCAGTTTCTGTCTGCATGAATGTGCATAGCTGGTTTCAGTGCTTAATTGTCTGGTATCTTTAACAGAAGATACAATAGCTATTTTTAAAATGTGCCTTTTTTCCTCTAATTGCAAATAAAATATGTTGGATATATTAACCGTACACCTTCCTGATGTTTGTAAACGCTTTAAAATGGAAGCTGCCTTAAGAAGTTATTTACAAGAGAAGGCAGGGAACGTCCTTTTTTTTTTTGTTCTTTCTTTTTTGTTTTGGTTTGGTTTTACACAGGAGATTTATGTTTATACACATTCAGCAGTCTGGAAATGAAAGAAAATGCTATATAGCTCTATGGGCAGAGCCAAATGCAAATGTTGTGTGCTCTGTCTCAGCGTAGGTCACCAGTGGAAGCCCAGAGCTAAGCTACCTGGGCAACCATTAGCAGTAAAGCTGAACATGAGCAGTACCTGCCCATCTGGGATCGTGGATATTGGTTCCAGCGACAAGTCCACCATTGATAGCTGGTATCGCGCTAGCTCAGATGTTCTCGAACACGCTGCCGTTACGCTGAATTACAGCGTAGATCTGCTCTGATGAGACAATACCTCATCCTTAGTGCCTGTGAGAGGTTTAGCCGAAGCATCCCCTCGTGGTCTTGAGCTCTGGGCGATTGCTCGGTGTCTGACAGCTCCAAGCCCCTGCAAAGTATGGCATGTCCTCAAATTGGCACACCACTCATAGCCATGCCTTCCCCTGCCAAGTCACAGGAGGAAATTTTACAACTCTTTTCTGCGATCGTTATGACAGGGAAATCCACTGTCGTGCGGGGACTGGGAGCTGTATATGGTCCCTGATGCCATTCTGGGAGCCTTAAACCAGGGCCTGGATACCTCTGCTTGCAACGTTTACAAAGCAGAATTGTGAAAGAAATGGCTAAGGGGGTGTTTTCTCCAGCGATAAAAACTTGGGATCTCAGGAGAGCATTTTATTCTGTGAAACATGGGGCCAGAAGCAGCAGCTGGTGTAAATCAGCACCACTCCTTTGAAGACACTAAGGAGATGCCGCTTTATATCGGCAGCTGCATCTTGCCCTGAGTTTTCAGATTAGGATATCATGCATAAACACAATGAGTCGTTCTCCACAATGGTGTGGGAAGTACACATTTTGACCCTATTGACCTGCAATCTGTTAGGAGTTTTCAGCAATTACACACTTCATATAAATGATAAATGACTAATATTACAGAAGGCATTCATTTTACACTTTCACCTCTTAGTAGTTATTTTCTTGCAGTAAAACTGTATCCTGTTTTGGGAGAAATGAATAAAAACTTTAAACAAAAATGAGCAAAGATCACAGAAATGGCCTGGTACAGCTGTCAGCATCTGTGCATTGCACTCATCTCCAGCAACAGCCTAATAAACACACCAGGGTGACTCCATCTTCCATTAATTATCTTAGGCTGAAAGGAGAGGATATCCTACCTTGTCCAGATATCTTGTGAGGGTAATTAATTTTTCTGCAAATTCCCCTAGCCAGAATTGTGGTTTGTGTGGAAGGAAATCCCCCTGCATTTTCTGGTCTTCAGACTCTTTGTTGTGCTTTGCATTTAGGCTACTGTTCTTTTTGCTTGCCTTAAATGATGACCCCAGCAGTGTGGCCAAATCCTACCTGACTTTTGGGTTTTTCCACACAGTTTTCTTAAAGCAGGCTGCTGCCTACCTGGCCTTCCCACCGTGGCCACCTCCCTGCCTTTGGCATGGGGCATTTCTGCTCCTCAACCATTGACTCTGGTAATTACTCCTGCCTGTGAAAATCGCTCAGGCTTCCCCTTCGCAAAATATCGTGGTGACATAAGGACCTTGTCTGAGCGCTGAATGCGGCCCTGGGGCTTCCCAA
The DNA here is from genome assembly GCF_000737465.1 of Haliaeetus leucocephalus. NCBI lineage: Eukaryota > Metazoa > Chordata > Aves > Accipitriformes > Accipitridae > Haliaeetus > Haliaeetus leucocephalus. The sequence continues at coordinate 5,702,989 of NW_010973013.1, read as the reverse complement.
AATGGCTGCTAGCGCAGGCCTTTCCTGGTTCACTCTTTGTGGCAGCATCATGAGATGAGGCAGCAGGTTCGTTGCAGTGTGCTCCAAATGCTGGTTTATGTTGTTTGCAGTGCTGTAGTTTGCTTCTTTACTGCCAGTTTCATCACCTTCTATAAAGCTTAATTTAATTGTTCTTTAATTACCTCTTTGGATTAGCGTATAAATCTCAGATGGAAGCTGTAAGGAGCATACATAAGGCTATGGATGTCATGAAACATTGCTTCTCTCTATTTTCATGTCCCTGGCTGGGGTTACACTGGGGCAAACCTTTGCTGCTGTTGTAAAGATGCTCAGGAACGGGAGGAAGCCTTCATGCTCATAAAACTTTTTTTAGACAATTCTCTGGAAGGAACAGCAGGGAGAGAATTGTACATGTTTACTCCAAGTTCTCCAACCACTTTCTACCAGAGCATGTATTACTTCACATTACTTTGGTGTTTTGTCAAATTACATGAAGAGAAGAAATCTTTGTTCTACTTAACATATGAGGTATTATCCGAATACTGTCAGGACCATGAAGGTTTCTATTTAAAGACATCTCTTTAAATAACCCACATATCCTACTTTGGGAGTGAGCCAAGCAGAAATGGTTTTTACTTGAGTTTTTAAGCTACGTTCTGCATTATAAGGAGTTGCACTGCACTATGCCTCTTTGCCCACCTTCCCAGCTCCTGAGAAGTCCTGGGACTTAAGGAGATTACGGCTTGCTTTCATGGTTTGCAAGGTGCTCTTCTCATCTCCCCCTATGCCAACTGGGTGTGGGAAGCTCTCACGTTCATTTTAGACTTTCAACATGAATCTTTAATGTCTTAATGTATGTTAATTTAAGTGGTTTTCCCCTCAAAGATGATGAAGTTCTACTTTTCAAATAGATTTCTATTTGGAAAGCATATGTTATATATAGAATTAAACACAGAGGAATATTGATCTTAAGTGGACTTGGCATCAGCAGATACTGCGTAGACGATTGTTTACAACTAGATTATTTTCTTCCCTATGTTATGCTTGTTATGCATTTATGTGGTTTTGCTTTTTTTTTCCCCTTGCCTTCCTGTCCAGGTTGTACTCTATATTTTGTCTTACCTGGTTTCTGCTCCATTTTCCTTCTGCAACCTCTTGTAGGCAGAATGGAAAGCCATGAATATTAACCTGCTGACTGAAGCTTTTAAAGCCACGATGTTCCTAGGAATTCAGAAATGAGCAATATCAATTTCCCAGCTGTTATTGAATCTGCATTTACAAAAAACAAATACACTTGACCTTTTCATGAGATTTCTAAATTATTTTCATCGAATGCCTCTGTGCAATTCTGTTTATTAGAAGACCGTACAAAAAGCTTTTACAGAGATTATGAACCTGCTCCTTGGTCTTCTGAGGCTTTAGACCCAAATAGCTTCTACAAGTTCGAGTGGAATAGGGCTATTTTTCTTCCTCCTTTTTCTGCGTATCAGTCTTTCTTGGTTGCTGACTAGAGAGAGAGCCAGAGTTCTCCACTGGTGCTCTTCTCTCTGGCTTGTGCAGCTGGACACTTAATTTTGCTGGGGGCTGTGCCTGCAAGGCCAGTCTTCCTGGGAGAAGTGATGAGATTTCAGTAACGAAACGTGTCTTGAAGTAATAACATGTGAGGATTGAAATGTATATTAAAATATCCTGACTTATATTGCTAACTCCTTAAATTACTTAAAGAAGGAATTTTGAAATATGATTTACCCTTTCTACTTGTAATCTGGCTTGTGCTTGACATCTATCTACCTTTAGCTGATGAGAGCAACCAGGCCATTTTGCTTCCATTTTCGGACAGTTTCTGGGCAAGTTTCACTGTCATTTTTTCCCACACCAGCAAGGCACTACAGCACCGGAGTGGCAAACCCAGGGCAGTTTTTGCTTACTTTAAAGTGTGCTTTCCCTTGTAATTACTTCTTAAAAATTTCTAAGCATCTTGTATTAGTTCTGACATTGCTCTTTTACTTTTTCACACAACGTTTAATTGGGGCTAAGTTTTGCTTGGCAGTATCTCTTTAAACACCACACTATGCCTAAGGAAAAGATGGGAAGACAGATGTTGTACTAACCTCCACTGATTGCTTTCTGATTGCCAGTTTAGTTGGCTTTCTTCAGCCATTTAAGATGGTCATATGGGAAATCAACAGTGATGATCTTTATTAAAGTAGCAGGAGCAAGGTGCTTCACCTACACATATTTTCAGGGGAGGGAGAGGGATCTGAACCCAATTAGAAAATTTATGGAACTGCCAGAGCATGCTATTCATTTAAAATTGCTGAGGGCTGCAAAATGAACAGAAAGCTTGACAAAATATTTGCACTGTTGCAGGTCCTGTGTGTAAATTAACCTCAGAAATGGAGAGGTCCACAAACTTGCTGTATTTTTTTTTCTTCTTGTTTAAAAATCTGGGCAGTTGTATGTTATTGCATGTGAAATGACAGACTAATTAGTGAGAAAGGCCTCAGAAAGTTCAGTTATAAAGAAGTTATTGGAATTCGCTCTCACTGAGTTGACTGGATAAGTCAGGATCTGATTTGGTATTTCTGATGCTTCTTGTTATGCTAGGAAAGAGATGTTTTTGTTTAACATTTACTTTTCTAACAGTAGGAGTCACAATGATTTAAAATTCTTCAAATCGTACCAAAGTGCTTTGCAGCAAGCATGGGAACCAAGACAAAGAAATTCAGTCATTGAGGAGATGATGGGTTTTGGTTTTGGCCAGCTAACTGCAGCATGTTCTTAAGTTAAATGTATAGGCTACACTTGCAAAAACAGCCAGCTTCACTGGACTAGAAAGTGAAGTTCTTTATTTATCTGCCCAGTCAGTGCAGCAGAGGCTGCCACTGTGTCTCAGCACTGTTGAAATCTTCTTTAGTGTATCTCGACCCTCCTGCTGCAGCTGTGGATTTGTTTGTTACATTTATTTTGGCATTCCTTATTTTGGTCCCCCAAAGAAATTAAATAAAATTTGTCACTGGCCCAGATCATGCTATTTGTGAAAAGATGCCACATCTTTCTCTCCTTAGTCGTATTTTGTGATTTGTCAAGGGTTTGGTGGAGTTGTAGATCCAGTTGTACATCATCCCTTCGTTAGAAACAAGTCTTCTACACCACCAATTCCATTTCAGTCTCCGAAAGTGTACCATTTAGATAGGTAGGGTGGTAATTAACCTCTGTAGCCTGTTGTGAAATCCAGGAACAGCTTCATTTTATTCTGCTTTTCATCTGATACTGTTTTTAACAATGTCTGTGCTATAGAAAGCTATGTGGAGCTTTCTGTATGAATGTAGTTACCATCTCAGAGGGGCAAAAAGTCATCTAGTTCATATTAACTGAAATATCCTGTGCGGTTCCCTGTGGTCAACAGCTGGATGATAAGACATCAAGAGTACATTAGGCAGCTTTCTAATTAAATATCTTCATTGCATCTAAAACACATAGTAGCACTTCCTTGCTAATAAAGAGAAAGCACGCTGCAGTCAATTTGTTGCAGATACCGCATTGCTACTCTTATGCCAGATCTCTTGCAGTCTGTTGTAAGAGGATACAAACGTAATGTGTTTAACACTTAGCTGCGATTTTACAAAGTGTTATCCTATTTATTTTAAGTGTCACGTAATTATCAATTCATTTACTACCTATTGTAATACCATGAATCATAATGAATGTATTTGCATAATAGGTAGTATCACATGAGCTCAATTATAATTCAGTATTAGCTAAATGGACCATGAAAACAAAATGTTTCCTGTAAAGGTAGGCTGGGGTTGATATATAACCTGTCTTATACATGGTGTATCACAAATGCTGTCATGGGAAATCGTTCCGGTTTTGGACTTGCTCTCAGAGGGGAACGTTTTGCAGCCCTGAACTTCATCCCTTTCCTCACCTGTCTCCAGCGCCCCAATTTAAATGCTCTTCAGCTCTGGCCACCTTACAGATGAGGAAAACCTCAGAAACACTCAGAAACCTGTCCTTGCTGTTTAACTGATATGCCAGTGCTTTGCTTGCTCAAGTCACGAGGCAATCTCTGCCCAGGAGACTGAACTTATTGCTCCGATGATACTCCAAGACCTGCAAACGCTGTGCTGGGTAACTGAACTGAGGGACTTGCCTCCAGAGGATTGCCTCAGCTCTGGGTAGGTTTCTTTAAAAGTCTTTGTTTCCAAACATTACTTCTTTTTATTTAAAAAGATCTCTAAAATGACATGTGCTCCTTCCTGGAGCCGGAGTCAGCTCTGCATTGCTGTGTTGGGGCGTATGATACGAGCAGGGTCTCAGCTCCTCCGTTTCATGGTTTGCTCTAGTTATCCTCCATGTCCAGATCAGTCTGTGCTCTCTACTGCTTAATCATCATCACAGTCAGTTGTCTCTTTTCTCCTGACAATGTTTAAACCAAGAAGGTCTTCCTTTCAAAACCAGGTAGAGCCTGTTTGCTATATACTCTACATGCACATACCTAGCTTGAAGAATGGCCCGATGTCCTTTTTGCTAAAGAACAGCGTTGTCTGCAGTCCCTGGCTTCTGCATAGCCTAGCAGCATGGATACTGCTTCAGCTCTCCACTTTTCTAGTGAATGATCACAGGTGATCCACCAGCCCTTGGAGGGTTACACCACTGCAGGGGGAAACAGCTATGCACTTGCACCAATCGTCAGCAGCAGTTCAGAGGCCAGTGCTACTCCCCAAACTTTCCACTTTGCCATCTCAGAGCCGATTCTCCTACCCCAAACACATTCTGCAGTATCCTGTCCCTGCCTTTATTACAAGAAGATTTATGCAAGCAGAAATGAAACACGTATCACTTTGCATACAGAATAAGTGGTCCCTTTCAGCTTTGGTTTAATGTGTTTTAAAGATGAGATCTTGCAATAGTAGAGTGGTTAGAAGAACCCAAATGTGTGCAAAGTCTAGTTTCTGAGATAAATCTGAATGGCACATACCCCTCATTTGGTTCACTTAGAAGTTCAACGTATTTTCTGTTGCAGAAGCAAGACTTGCTCATGCAGTTGCCTGAAAATGATCGTTGTGTGAACTGTTGTGTCTATAGCAGATGTGTATAATCCCACTTCCCACTTCATGAATGTGTCCCGTTTCCATACAGAATACGAAATGCTTACTTTCTAGCTAGTACAGTTGATTTTTACTTGTTGCCTGCAAGTTAGATTAAGGATACTGAAGCTGCAGAGGATAAAAGGAGTGTTATTTCCACAAATATAGTGTAGTTACTGGTACCTCAAGGACTATTTAGTCTGATCTACATTCAGGAGACAGCACTGCAATGGCAAAAGGCTAACAGAGTTGACAACACTTAATTTGTTTGGACTCATGTCACCGTTGGCTTTACAATGTGACAGGAGAAATACATCGCAGGAATTGATGAAGTAGTGCCACATTTGCACAATACTACAACTCTCTACAGTCGTATAGAGCAAGCTTTCCTCCTTGATATACAAGGTAAAGCTTCTGAATTTCATCTGTGCACCCTAGCCGGCGTGCAATTAAAGCTGTCCTCTCTTAGTTATAATTCAGTTTGGCCAGCTAGAAAGCAAATGGGCAGTGGAAGCGGTGCAGTGCTGTTGCTGGATTTAGGTAAAGTTAGAGCTTGTAGCAAGGGAAGGACTGAATGTATATTACAAGGGATCCATGCGATATTTATGCAACAGACGTTCTTGCCAAATATAGAATTGGTAATCCCCTTAACTGGGACAAGTACTGGCCACGGTAGGATGGAGTTGTTCGTATGAACATATAGAGGATGACATACCTGGCAGTAGAACTGCTCTCCAGCGAGAAGAGATATTCCGGAGTCTGTATTTTCACTAGGCCAGTTTGTCAGGGAGTAGCATCCCCAAAGGAAGCGACTGTTGTGAATTTGAAAGAAAATGCTTGTTCTTTAATGGGGATACCAATTTATGTTTCCATAGTTCTCCTTGGCTTGCTGCTAACTAACAGGTGGGAATTTCTGGGCTTTGTTTCTTAATGGGAAGTTTGCAAATAAGGATTAAGAGAAAACGAAAAGCTAAAGTACCCCTGAATTTCACAGGGGAATATTCCATGGTGTTTATATTCAGTATATTATTTCCATTTTCAGCATGTATCTTTGAAATGTGCCTTAAATGTGTTTTTGTTTTGTTCTGGTTTTGCTCTAAATAGCTTTTTAGAGGAGAAGTGCTTATTCAGGTTGATCACAATTCAGAGGAGCCTACTGTGTAGGAATCAAATTCACTAGATGATTGCACTTGCAGAGGAAATGTAGTACTAAACACACTCATAAGCAGGACAAAAAGCACTGAAACTATAAGAGCTGTTACCATGACATTTTTTTTGCAATGTGACCAAACTTATTGTCGTGTTTGTACCGACTACGGATGATTTTGTGAAGTGAATCATCTGTCACTGGACAACGTACAGGGATCATCAGCTCATCTTGCGCAAGTTATTAGCTGCCTGTGAGTGATGGGGTTACTAGCTGTCCGGGGTGATTTGATCTCTCTCTTACCAGCTGTCACCTTGCACTAGATGTCCAACAAAAGTACGAAGACAGTCCAGATCACTTTACATACCATTTTTCTTTCTATTATGTTCCTATTATTATCCTGCCTCCAAGAAGAGCAGGGCCTGTGGCATGTTTCAGTCCTAACTACTGTGTATCATTTAAGACCCCTTTCTGATGAAAACACTGATACAAATAATCTGGTCCCTAAATAAGAGGGGAAAAAAGAACAGAACTGTCCTAGGAATCAGACCCAGGGAATTAAAATCTTCTTGACCTGCCGTGTGATGCTTGGTGTAACTTTTACTGATCCATAAAAAGTGAAACTATGCAAAAATGTTCCTTTATCACTGTAACTATGTGCTTTTCCCCCCTTCCTCTAGAGTGTCTCTTTAGTATTCTGTATTGCTGTTAAATGTTTTGAAAGCGTCCTGAAAACTATGTGGTGCAGTGTCTTCCATCTACGCTATGGCTGCTGTGATGCTAGCCTTAAGTCTGGTAGCTGGGGCGTCAGCTAAATCAGTGCTAGATGGCAGTTCTGCTCTCTTATCTTTTTTTCCTTTTGGGAAAAAAAGAGGAAGACTCTTCTTCCACTGGCAGCTACTGCATCAACTGAAAATTGCTATGGGTTGCTTTCATTTGGCAACACAATAGTGTTGTGTCCATATAGACACTGTGTCCCAAATGGGAACCTATACATTGTCATTTGGCATGAGGCTTGGTCATGGGACAAAGCAAAAAATGGAACAGATGACTGCACATGATTTTGAAGTAGGTCCAGGCGTTGCAGGCGATCATTCTATGCTTTCACACAGTATGCATTAGATGTTCCAGTTCTGATAAAGGAAAGCTCATTTTGCACATATGACTTAAAGCAAAACCAAGCTGGTGATTCTTTGTTCTATACAGATTGTCTGCCTGCTTCTAGACAGGTTATTTCTACTAAGACCATCCTTCCTTAATTTTCCCTACTGTGGTACATCATTTGTAAACATCCTGAAATAAATACTGAAATGGGAAATCTCTCCAATGTCATTTGTATTGTTGGCACAGTAACACTTTTATACAAAATTTTGAAGCTTAGTGAGACTACCAGTGCCTACTATAATCAAAGCTAGAGAATATCTTCTTGCCTCTTCTTCCAGCTTTCATCTTTACAAGATAGACTTTCTCAAGCTCAGGTTTTGCACTCAGCAAAAAGGCCTGGAAATTTTTGATTAAATAACCTTCACCCCCACCCCCCAGCTGTTTAACCTCCTTTTACCATGCTCTGGCAGCAAGAGAACTAAAGGCTGTAGCGTGGCCAGATGTTAGTACCCAAGTGAGGAGAGGGCCATGTGAAACCTTGCCCTTGCCCAAACCTGCTTTGTGTTTAGCTGGAATATGACTTGTTCAGACTCCGATCCACGCACAAGCCATGTTGCTTGTGTGTCTCCGGCTTACTGCAAGGTGAAGGGCCTTGGAGGTGAGCGGTGGCCTGACAAACACGAGCCTCTACGAGCAAAGTGAGTGCTGAAAGGACGTATTAAATATCCAAAGCGCTCGCTGCATGACTGTTAGTCCCCTGGCACGCCAAAAATGCAGCTCAGGCACATTTGTTTGTTTGTTTGTTTTAAAGCTAAGCTTCATGTGTGAGGCAGAGCACTTTTAAATTCATTGTGTGTTTTCAAAAATGCCTTTTCCATCTAATACTACAGCTATAAGGTGGGTTAAACTTGGGGCGTTTTTTCACCTTAGCAATGATCCTATTAGCAACTTCATAAAATTATATCAAGGATGTTTATTTTCCTGTCTCTGTGAAGTGTCTGTGCAGTGCTATTTGTAAATGGCAGCAAGAATGAAAGCCTGCAGAAGCTCTTCTTGCCTGCCTGACGTGGTTTATTATTCTTGGTCCTGTAGCTGCTTACAGACATCTATTGTGTTATGTTGGTTTTAGTCTATGGGTGGCAGTCACCTTCTAAATTTCTTGGGTAATGTTTGCAGTCTTTCCTGCGCTAGGCTTATCAAATTTGCTGTTAGTAACACACATCAACAGGCAATCGATAAAATCGGAGCTAATTACATAATGTGTTTTTTTTAAAACCTGTCTGCAGCACAAGCAGATGTTAAATGAAAGCTAATAAAGTGTGTCATCTTTTAAATAGGGGTATGCCCCGGGATTTTATACTGGACAAACTCTGCGCCACAAAAGGTGATTTCTGTAGAGGTTTGCATGCATGAAAATAATGAAATAATCATGCAAGCAATGCATATTTGAGCTAAATCTGAACAGTCATTACAGATCTCTGCAAAATCTTGTGAGCTTATTAGAAAATGAAAGAGATACCAGGCAAAGGCAGCAAGCAGTGCAGCTAGCAGGCTGCTTAATAGAGAAGATATACTAGCAAAAATCCTGGCTGTTCCCATAGGTTTGCATATGTGTTCATTGGAAATCCACTGTTTGTCTAAACAGCGGCTCTTTTGGTGTAGAAATACTGCTCATTTACTTGACTTTCATTCAGAAAGGGAGAATTTAAACTATGGGCTATACTGGAAAGACAGCACAGAAGACACATAAAGTAGCATCTGCCTTTTTTTTTTTTTTACTTCACTAATAAACTCACGTAGTAAACCTCTATACTGCTACAAGCTATTTTTAGCTTTTTGATTTCTTTCTCTATGTTTTTCAGCAACGCTAGTGACAGGCAAATCTTAGTGATTTGGGGCTGCATCTCTTTTTGAGATAATAAGTAAGTGGGCACTAAATCTCAAAGCTGGCTGTTGGTGAGAAGAGCCACTGAGAAACAGAAGGGGAAGAAAATCCTAAATTCCCCTGAAATCAACAGAAAAGGTGGGTTGGTGCTGCCTCACAAGTACCAGTAAATGTCATGTTGTGAGTTAGGTATTGCAAAGTGCTATGCATTTGCTTTCTCAGAAAACTTGTGATTCCTATGGGCTTGGAATTCTTTCTGCTTGCCACTTGTGTAAAACTGCCACCACTAAACAATTAAATGTTATGAGCTAGATTCTGGGTATCACACAGGTAAGTCACTTAGATTTGGGGGGGGAAGCTGAAACACTGTTGTTTACCATTTGTTTTTGGAATCCTAAGAGTTCACTTTTTTTTAGCCATTTTTCCCTGAGTCTCTAAAGGCTTAATTTTTTTTTTTTATGTAAAGGCTGTGAATTTCAGGTGGTTACATCAGTTATGTACTGGGGATTTTTAATGAAGTCTCAATTATCCAAAAACTCAAACTCTCAAGATATGGTACCATAGGAAACTGGAGATTCCAATCAGAAATTGAAGCCAGGAGATCATGTTACATTGACTGACAGTCATTTCAGTCACTGTTAAAATTGTTGAGAAATTTCATAGATAAATTAGGTTAAATGTGAAAACAGAAGAATTACAGTACGTATCCTACGCAGAAGCTTAACAAACCAAAACCGTAATCAGATGAAAAGAAATATTATGATAGGCCTTCTTTGATGTGGTGTTTCTGATTTTAAGACAATTTACTAAGCGATTTCTTAAAGGAGATTTTATTTTTGTATCCCTAACTTACTTTTTTTGAGACAAATGGAGAAATGGCCTCTGAATTCAGTGTCAGGAGCAGCACATTAATACTGAGTCACCTGAAAAATCCCACCCCAAGCCTCTCAAGTACTCTTTTGTATTGTTATGATTTATTAACTGGCCTCACCTCTGTTTGCTGAGCCAGTGATTAAAAATGTTCAAAAAAGAAAGAGACATATTTGAGAATAAATAAGATTAAAAAAAAAAGTTTTGAATAATCACCTTGGTGTTCATGAATGACAACCAGTGAACATTATTATCACATTAATAACAGAAAAATCGTATCTGAATTGTTGAACCTCCTCGATTTGCTTTGTGAATATTTGTTTTCATTATTCAGCTGGCTTTATTTTTTTCCCCAGGAGTGGAAATTGCTCCTTCATAGATATCATGCTATTCTTTGTGCTTTTTGATAACCATCTAAAAGGTTATTGGAATGATTTGTCACTCCTGTGTGCTGGAAAGACTGTCTTCCCCAACACTGAAGCCCCAGTAAAGTCTGGAATTAGAACTCATACAGTGCAGAAGCCTCCAAACATTGGTGTACACTTTGAATATGCAAACTAATGTGACTTTAAGTTATGGTATGCCAGAACTTTCTGGGGCTAGACATGCCTCCCCCCCCCAAAAAAACCCCCCCAAAAAAACAAAACCAAAAAACCACCACAAAAAAACCCCCAAACCCAAAAAACCCAACCCAAAGAAACCAAAACCAAAAAAACCTTCCAGAAAGAGTCATTTTAAATGAGGTTTTGTCTGCTATGAATAGAGCACCCCTTAAAAAGCTGTGCTGAATAGGAGTACCCTGGGATGGAAATGTAACTCAAAGGACTTTCAGTCAGCTTAGCAAAATCTTGCATGGTATTTACAGCCCGTTCGAATTCATCATCCGTATTGTCTGGAGGGATTTTGCCCCTATTCTGGCATTCATCAGTTATCACCTGAGCTTTTCAATCTTGTTACCATCAGACCATGGGTCACCACAAAGTGGCCTTTTTTCCTTCTATGGCTGGATTGCAGAAGGTAAACAGAAGATATCAACAGTGGCCACAAGTGACTTTTTAGGAGGAAACAAGAAACATCAGTGGTAGCATAGCATCTTCCTCTTATCTCCCTTCAGCACAGCCAATAGACTCAGTCCTCGCTGGGTGGTGGATTGAAGCAGCAAATCCAAAAATAAAATAAATATATTTATTGGGTTAATTTTTATCATAGTATTTTTAACTATGGAATGATACTACTAAAGATCCTAAAGGCATTGTCATGTTAACCTTTCTGTGCTGTTTCCCAGTTGGTTGCCTTTCATCACAATCAAGGCATCACACATAATAACTAATCAGATTCAGTGAGCAGAAGTGCTGTGAGGATGCATTTTAATCGGAAATAGTGAAGAATGTCAACATTTCTCTCTCTGTGCTACAGGGTGACATTTTTAAATGCTCAAAGGGCACACAGGTCTCCAACTCCTGGTGAAACTCCGTGAGAATGTGATGTGCAGCTCTGATTTGTGTCCTTTATAGTGATAAAATCCCTCTTACTGCTATTTATTTATTTCAGATCTGTTTTTTTAATTTGCTAATAAGAAAATATGCCAATCAGTGCCACTCAGAAAAAAATCCCCTCAAGGAACTGCACCAGCATAGCTGAGGGCACGCACCTTCCAGTAATTATATTTTATTTACACAGAATATACAGACATCTTTTAAGCTCCCATTATTACGTGTGGCAAAAGAAAATGCCGCCATTTCAATTATACTCTGTTCAATTTGGTAATTGCGTGGGTTTCAGAAATTAACCTGTACCGCCTTTGTATATTCTTTTTGTTCATGTTTGAATTACTTGAATGCTGCAACTGCAACATGTGTTGAGAGAGAGAACTTGAGAGTCTTGAGAAAGCTGAAAAACTCTGACAAAAGTTTGATATTTTCAGGATTATTTTGTCTAGAAAATGTTTTCTGCTTACTCATCAAGGCATGAGCGTTGGAGAAAGCTGATGGCTGGTTTCTTGTATTCCTGGAGAAATGTGTGCATCTGAAAAAGATGTAATTTGCTACCTCAGGTGAAATAATATTCATTATTTTTACAAAGATTACGCTTAGTAGTTAAGGTTCTGCACCCTGAACTGGACTCAGTGTTTGGAAAAGCAGTCTGTGGAGCAGAGGGTGAATCTGATGGGCTCAGACAAGCCAGGTTGCTGAGGAGATGAGTTGCAGTGGTACATATTAGTTGAAATATCAGAAATAATGATAGTTTTATGATTATATTGTTTTAGACTATGAGTATAGGCAAACATCTTTCCTTACAGATGGGCTAAGATGACTCAAACAGTTGGGTAAAATCCTTTTGCGTTACTTCATAGGTTTGGAAATGGGAGGATACTATGGCATGTAAGCACATCTGAAAATGTCACTGTGGATGTTAGATAGGTAAGGTAGCTGAAACCTGGCTCCCTCCCACGCATTTCCTTCTTTTCTAGTGTCTTCCAGTTAGACCTCACTATTACTAGAGCTTTGTCACCTACAATCGAAGGGTATACTTGAAATCCGAGGAATCTAATCTGCATTGCACCTGGATATAATGCCAAAATTACCTGTCTAGAACCATCCTATTTTTTCTCTCATTATGCATCCAGTGATCACAATTCATTGGAAAAAAACAATATTATCTTCAAAATAGTTGTGTACTGTAGGGAGGTTTCAGTGGCTTAGATTACCAGATCTCTGAAGTTAATCCATAGTAGGTCAAAACCATTAAATCTTAAGAGAAACGTTTTCCCTTTTTGAGCTTCTCTTACGCTTACTGCAAGCTAACTCAGTAATAAATCTTTCTGTCTCCAGTATTTCCTACTGTTGTACTGTGCGAGTGAAATGGTCTGGTTGCCTCATCTTTGCCTCAAACCCACATACTCAAATGCATGAACTGATGCTTAAAACAGGAGCTCAAAGATTGAAACGTTTCATGATTGTAACATCGCATACGTTCAATTCGTGACAACGTGAACAACATATATCCCAATTAGAAAGAAGCGAACAGAAGTGGAGTGAGATGGTGGCTCATTGACTAGTGACAGGAGGTAAGGATGGATGACAGTAGGTGAAACTTCACCTTGCTGTGGGGAACCTGTGGCTTGCTGGAGATCAACTACAAGAAATGGCTCAGAGGGATTTCAATCAAAACACAGCTGTTAGCTGACACTGGTTGACAATCCAAGGCAAACCACTTGGTTATGAAGTGCTCTACCTTACTTATTGTACTGTAAAATGATTTGTCTGTCAAGTGCACTCTTTGGTAGACAGACGTAGCATAATAAACTTATCATAAAATATCCCCGTATAGCAAATGCCTTTGTCAGCTACAAAAGTGGTTCGGAGTTGGTTTGCAAAATGTAGGTGTGTTGAAAGGCTTTTGACATGTTACTGTGGCAAAGTTGTGTTTTCCTTTTTATTTCCCAGAGTCATTAGCCACTGTACCAGTAGCAGAAGCTCCACTTGAGTTTGTCAGGGTAGTATTTGATTGACTCCATTTTTGTAAACGTTAAATATTTTGGTGGTGCTGGCAGCTAATATAATTGCAACTGGATGAGCAAACTAAATATATTGCAATACAAAGAACTGAGTTCACCCTCACAGAGCGTCGTTAAATGGAGAATGATTAGTCTCGAAACCTATAGGAATGTATTCTGTAGCACTGAAGCTGTGTGGAGTAAGCTCATACGGAGCCTATAGCTCCGTGCACTCCGAGTGAGACGTAGTATATGAAATCGAACGGTATCTTTAATCTGTGGGATCATAAACCAAACCTTTTCATTTGTGGACATACATGTGCAAGTAGGTGTTGTGTATTTTAAATGCTGCTATAGAAAGATAATTGAATTTGCTTAAAATCTCTCTCTAAGCATCAGCTCACAGGTTTTCTGATCAAAAGAAAAAAAGGCTGAATCCAGTGTATTGCTTTCAGAGGGGTATGAGAGGAACAAACTCTTGAACTTTACAGGGAAAGATGGAAATCACATCTTAAAGAAGTGAAATAATTCAACCGTTTGCTCACTAATCAATTGTTGTATGAATAAGTGATATCAAAACCTTTAATGCACAGTACTTCTACACCTACATTTTTCTGTCCGCTTTTGTAATCATCTATCATTTCCACCACAAAATGGAAACGATGATAAAGATGTTTAATACATCTAACAATAGAAGCAGGTTATCTGAGGTCTACACAGCACTTGTAAAAAGCTCAGCGTACTCCACATAAAAGATACATTGAGATTCAGTTGTTGGAAATTAAACTTCCTGCTGATTTTAACACAGATTTCAAGATAAGATAAAACCAAGAAACTTCGAAGTCATCTATAGAATTCAAATCAGTAACTTGAATATTTAAGGCTATTATTTATATAATATAAAAAGTATGCTTCAAAACAGGAATGTATAGCTTCTTGAAGCATTTTTCCTTTTGATTTTTTTTGTTAGTGCTAAGCTATGCAGCCAGGCAATTGGGAAATAGAGTGTATTATTCTAATTTTGTTTAATTCAGAAGAAAAATCAAATTAATGATGTGCATTATAAGTACTTCTAAAAGCCGTGATTTTTTTTTTGCTTTTTTTTTTTTTTTTAAGCTACTATTCCAAAAGGACTCCCCTCAAAACTGTGCAAAACCTACTGTTTTTTGTTCACTGGCTTTGGTCTATGTTGACTTAAGTTCTGGGGTCTCGCACAGCCTTACGTTATGCATTGAGATTCAGACTCAGAAATTCAAAGGACAATTATGTTGTTTATGTACGGTTTTTACCACAAGCAATAAATTGGTCTGAGCAAAACTCAGCTAAACTCTTGAGAAACCTGTTTGCTGTTACAGATTCCTAATAAATAATTCATGCAACTCTAATTGCAGGCACTAAGGATTATAAACTAGATTTTCATGTTGCAATGCATATATATATGTTTTTAAAGATGCACAGATTTAAAAGCTAAAAGGGAACACGATCATAATCTAGTCTGAGCTCCTGTGTATTATAGGTTAAAAAATTTCACAGGTTCTAATTTCAAATGCAAGACTTGATTGGGTTTGTGTAAGTGTGTTATAGTTTGAGTTTTACACTCGAGGCTGAAGGGAAAAACTGGAAGGGAGCTCTCCTGAGTTGCAACCCATGTCAGTGACCTCACTGACGATTAATTTTTGCTGAGGTCGGCAGTATCCTACCAAATGGGGGTGGTATTCCATGTTGAAAAGGTGAAACAAGAAAATGCAGTAAACGGGTTTTGGAAGAGTGCAATAGGAGTGTTAACACAACAAGTGGAAAAGTAGCTTTCCCCACGAGTCAGCAGTGGTTATGAGGGGCTGCTGTTATTTTGGGTTAGGACATAAGTGTTGTCCAGTGACGGTATGGGAAGATGGCAGCAGATGTCCATCAGAGGAACTTGATTGTGATGGACATCTGAGGGCTTCGATGTTTCTATGCTGCTTTGCCAGATAATACAGTTAGCCTCATTTTCTTCAAAACACTTTGGACGTTGATTTTAGTTCTTTGTTGGGATACATGTTTCCCAGCCTGCCAGGCAGCTCTGTTCTTCAGTCATGCACAACTGTTACTTGGGACAGTCTTGCTCCACTGAAATGTCATTTTTTTGAAGACAGTGAGTGAGGGGAATTCACATTTCCATCTAGCTGCTTCTGTCACCAGGCTGTACCATGTTGGCAGTGCTGCTTTTCCACTGGGGCAAATGTTCTGCTTGCTTTAGACGCCCAGTATGATTGTGCATACTGGCTTCAAAAAGAAACAGCAAGAAGTAAACCAAAAGGCGAGTAAGGAATCAAGGCATAGCTCAGGATTTTTATTTAATTTTCATATCTATATTCATTTTTTAAATAAAATTTTAAAGTTCTAGGAGTTGTATGTGTGCTTGGCTGCTTTTTCTTCAGTTTTGTTTCCTTCAAGGAACCCTCTTAAAAGAGACACTGCTTGCAGATGCATTTCTTAATTAATTGTGAATGCGTAGTGTGGTGACAGATGCAGAGGATGTTGCCTTTATCCTGATCACATTAAAATGAGTTGTGTTGAATATTCTATGATACTTGGGGAAATTGCTTAATCCTATTACTTCTCGGAGAAGATTGAGTACCTCCTAATGTGAAATACGAAACCTCAGAGCTGCACAGTACAACTGCTGCCTCTGAGAGTGCAGCACAAAATGTATAGGATTTCTTCTAATGTGAGTCAACAATGATTTCTAGGCTTGTTTATCACATAAATGTTATCTGGCAAATTATTAGACAGTTGCTATGGAAACCAAGACCTACTACTAGAAGGATTTGTTACCATAAGTAGTTAAGACAATGCTCAGACCTGCATCCCTGCTGCAAACAGTCAGCTCCTAAAGATGGAAGCGACAGATAACAAAACACCTCTTTTTACTGATAAGAAAACAATTTAGAAATATTTATCAGATGCCCTTTGCTTTTCTAGCAAATACATAGATATATTAAATGAAGTGCAAAGGTATGAAAACACTAAAGAAAAATATTCTTTTATCTTATTTCATATGGTTGGAAAAGATAATATAGATGTTGGTATCTACTAGAGCACAGTGTGTAAAACATGGAAAGCCTGGACAGGCTTCTCTTGCTACTCTGTAGTGTTTCATGAAACCAAATGACAATATATTCCAGCTGGAGGTAATATTGACTGCTGATTGTTGAACTGAATAGAAAAAAACCCAAGGCGTTTGGAATTGTTGTCTTCGTTCAGATGAAAAGTATGGTGGAAATATTGCAAAAGGGGAAACGAGTCCTGTTCATGGAAAAGATGAGCCATAGCTGGATTGCTCTTGATTGTCTTCCTTGTGGATTAGCAGAAGTAATATCTCCCCTTTCTGTCTTTATATAGTAAAGAAAGGCAGGATATTGTATTGAAAAAGGTCCAATTTCCACATAGGTTTCAGTGTCCTCAGTGCTTATAATCTTCTGAGGGTTTTCATAATATTTTGTGCTTGATCCATCCCCCGAATCGGGCAGTTATCGGAACCTCTCAGCTGTCATTTTGAAGATCTAGTCCTTCAATCTGTAGAGAAAACCTTAGAAGATGTGGATGCTAAAAGCAAACCCAATCCCCATAAACCCCAGAAAGTAAGAGATTGCTTTGCTTTTTTTCTTACTCTTGCAATTTTGAAGCTAATAGCATCTCTAGAAGGCTGGGTTGTTTTTCTCTTCTTGGAGCCAGCAGTCCCACTGTTCTCATGAATGCGATCAGTATTTCCGTGAATATGATACTGAAATATTTTCCTGTGGCAGCTTCCATCAGCACAGCGCTCAGCCTGCGGAGCAGCAAGCTGCATTAAGCGCAGGTAGCAATTAGAGACATGCGAGAGGGAGAGTCCCGTTGCAGTGGCACAGCTGAGATTGGAAGTTGGGTTCCAACAAAAGGGGCTCTGTTGTGGCAACTGACACCAGCTGAAGCGATTTCCCAGTGCCCTCAGCATATGGGAAAATGTCCAAGGAACACAGCTGGGCAGAGTCTGTCATCACCTTTATGATGTGCATAAAAAGGACAAAAAGGTGACATTCATTGTGTGATTTTTAGCTTTTTTTTTTTTCCCCTAGCAGCTATGGGCAGCAACAGAATGGAAGATGAATAGGTTATTGATCTAAAAGCAAACAGGATGGCTGTTTATTTTAAGTTAGATGCTCATACACAGTCTAATATATTGCCGCAAATTGTGTTCTAGCAATAAAAGAAAAGCCAAAGGCGCTAGGGGGTTAGAAGTCTAAAGCAGATTTATAGACCTGAATTTCTATGCACTGAACACACATGTTAAACGTGTGGGAAAGGCAAAATGACTCAACTTGTGCGAAGAGCAGAAAAAACCAGACAACAATATCCATCATTGGGTTAAAATTGCATCAGACATTTCGCAAGAGAACAATTTCTTTGGCAGGATAAAGAGAACTAAGAAAATTTGGAGACATCATCCAGGGAACAGGAAAGCCCTCAGCAGAATACTGAATCGAGCTGAAAAAGCTCAGCTTTGCCACACGGTTGATGCCCTAGGATAGATTCTCCTGTCCAAAAGGCAGAAAGAGAAGAATTGCACAGACCTATTGCTTTGGAAACTGCTAAGCAAATAGAAGAAACAACAGGATGGACGTATTAATTTTTTTGTTCTGTGGAAAAAAGGAGGATTTAAAAAAATGTTTTCTACCATCTACAAAGGAAGACATTTTTTGAACTGTGCTTGATGCCAAATATATTTCTATATAAAATTGTTAATACATAAATGTATAGATATATATTTTACAATAAGCATAGCAATAGGGTTCTGGCAGCTCTTTTTAGCAAACCAAGCTAGTCTTTGCATGTGTGTGTGTTCAGCACCTCCTTTGGGGATACCGTTTCCTCCTGCTGCTCTTTGGATCATGTTCAACACCTGAGGTGTAAAATATTTTTGATGGTATAGAGGACTTTAGGTTTATATAGATGAATTTTTTATCTAGGGAAAACCAGTAGAAGAATACCCAAAGGCAACCAGACATTTTGGCAAGGATGAGAATAGTGACTCCAGCTAAGTAGATACGTAAATTTTGAATAACAGAAATAAGCTACAGGAGAGAAATTAATCCAGCAACATGTATAAGTAGGTCTTCATTAACACACCTGTCCTGGCAGTCAATGAAAAACATGCAGAGATTCCATATTTTGAATGATGTGGAGGGAATTTGGGCTGTATCTTACAGGGTTTGAGATGTTGCAATGCTACCTCAGAGAATGAAGTTCATGACCTTTAGCATGCCAAGACAGAGGTTTCAAAATTAACCGATAGAAATACCAGAGAGAGGAGCTTTGTTTCTGAAGTTCAGTTCTAGTCTTTCTCTGAGACTAAGGCATGTATTTGCTGCCTTCAGTTAGGTGTAATGTAAAACTGGAGTGTCGCAGCCGCCACAGGCATCCAACAGAGGTGACAGGCTCGTCCTTTTATTTGAATGCGAAGTCAGTGGCTCCAAGACAGTAACAGCAGGAGGGGACAGGAACGGGCAGGTTGGGGTTAAATTCCCTCCTCAGTCTGAGAAAATCACCTATATATTACCTGCTGTTAGGAAATTGTCTTCACCACCCCCTTACATTTCCCTGGGGATCATCCATCATCATTCTTATGGAAGTTAGACATCAGACTGACAAGAATCCAAAGAGGAAATTTGAAGGGGAGAAATCAAGCAGGAGTTTGACCGGAATGTCTAGGAGTAAGGGATGCGGTTTAAGTGAGGGAGACCTGGGGTTTGAGTCTCTGCTGCTGAGGGTGTTTGTGTGTTAGTCACTGGATAAGCAATGCAAAGCAGCTTTCTCTGGTCACATCTATGAATGATAGAGGCCTGTAGTTTCTCTGGTTTTGGTTGAACTCAGTGCTTCAGTGCTCTTCAAGTATTTTTTTCTGCTTGGTGACTTTTGGGCATAGTTTGGCTTGGGTTACCCGCTCTGCAAACTCTAGACTGCCTCGGGCAAAAGAGAATTACTTGGAGAGAAGGTCCCTTTAGCAAAGATGGGAGTGACTGGGTATATTCAAGAGCAGATCTTTGAATGCCCAGGGTTTTGCAATGAAACATAAAACCTGCAGCCTCTCATACACCAAAGCAGGTTGGGTAGCAGCTTTGTGCATGTGTGATGCAAATTTGGGGTTTAGGCGCATAATTTCTGCCAGTTCTGCATCTGAAACGTGTCGATATCACTTTGGATCTTGTCCTTTGTGCAGAATACAACTGTTGAAACAATTAAAATTGTGAGAACTCTGTGGAAAGAATAATGTCTGGGGGAGGGAACGTCTCCTTGGTGGAGTTTTGAGAAACTTCTCTGTCAATATGGAGCAGCGTGTTAAATTTGTGTCTGGCTATTCAGGACTGTACCAACTACTAAGTAATTAGATTAGGATACAGTTAAGAAGGAAAGAATCACTTCCAGTCTAAATATTGTTGATTTTGTGAGCTTTCCCAGTTTCCAAAACCTGGATACCCTTCATGGAAAGAGCTGCCTTCTGATGAGCTCTGACACATACACAATTTTAGAAGCTCTTTTGTTTTTAGTATACGAGTGAGTGTGTGTGTGTGTATATATATATATATAAAATATCTTGTACACACACATATAGAGACGTATGAAGTTATTTTTAATGATGTAGGTAGTACTCCAGTTCATTTTAAGGTACAATTTAAGGTATGACACTAATGAATCACTACTGATTTAGGAGGAAACTGCAAAAACAGAGCTAATTTGGTAGCAGGAGTAGTTTAATATTAGGAATGGGTTACTTATATTTCCCATTCTTGATTGAATTCTACAAACATTTCATTCCCCTTGAGATTATTTTTTTTTTTAATTTCAAATAAAGTGAAATCCTTTCTTCCTGCTTTTGTATAAACACCAGAATAGATCCAGAGAAGGGGTGTCTTTTCATTGGATCTTTTTATATAAAACTGTATTATGTATGTGTACGTATATGTGTATCGTGTACATCACCTCAAATCTATTAAGAGCTGTAAAGACAGTATCTGATTTTTGCATACATATTTGACTATTAGAAGTAAATATAGCCAAAAGTATCTTCTAAAGCAACTGAAAAAGTTGAAAGCACATCTCCTTTTGGACTATAATGCTACTAATGTGCCTCCATACGTAACTCACTTTTGAAAGCAATTCTCCTTAGTTATTGCAATGTGTGTGAGCATTTTTCTCTTGGTCAAATTCTGCTTAAACAGTTGAAAAACTGCACCTACTTCATTTCCTTCCTAAAGTCGGGGTTTCATATTCCCCTATATAATAGCTAATGGCATTATAAATTATCTTGAGCAAGGCAGAGCAGTATGAAAAAAGAAAAGAAATTGCTGTCCTTTTCTGCCTGGAGGCCAGCAGCTTCACTGAGTCTGGTATGGAAGAAGTGGTGCTCAGAATATAGTGGTTCAGGGAAGAAAAATGATTTTAAATATTTCCTTGTGTGGAGTCAATTTTAATTTGCAGATAACCACCAGTGACTGTATTGTGTTTATGACTTCAGTCTTAAAATTCTTTCTTCCTCATAAAAGATGGAGTTTATCTGTAAAACGGAACATCCTTTGAACCAAGCAACTGTTGGTAAGTGCGCTGTTGTAGATATGTGCCTAGGGAAAAACATTTTTTGTGATTTAAGTCTTCATTTATCTTGTTTAGTGTTTGTGTATTAGGGCAAAAGAAAACAATGAAAACCTATCAACCCTCTTATTTTTTCCCCTTATGTGCTTCTTTCTCATCCATTAATTTCCTTTCCTCTACCTCACATCCTAAGACTAAGTTGAAATGCATTCACTCTTGTGTGTGAGCGCTGTTTTTGCAGATAGGCTTTGGATCTTTTGGAGTGGAAAGATGGCAGGTAATTCTGGCAAATTGTATTCTATTTTCTTTAGTTCTGTCAGCCAGATGCTCAAAATTAGGAAATGGTACTCGGAGATGAAGGTTAACTGGTAATCTGGGCAGACTTGTAAAATGAGGTTTCCAAGCTATGGAGTCTAAAATTCAAGAACCCTCATTGTTTTATTACAACTCAAATCAATCTGTCGATAAGGGTGGAGGTCATTAAAAATGAAAATGCCTCTTTATGATGATGTCTGACATGCAGGTGAACGGTGGAGAGAAGGAGAAAGCAGAGACTCCCACAGGGCTTAGAAAGAATCAGTTCAAGTTTTCAGTCCCTGATGGTATGAGAGGAAGAGGTTAACCAAACACAGAGCGAAGGCATGCATCCAGAAAATGAGCTGTGTGACCAGTTTTTGTACTGAGAGGACCTTCAATGAGCTGCACAGGCCTGCTTGGAAGTTGCTAGTGTTAAAAGGTAAAGTGCAAATTTTGCTGGCGAGAGAAGCATTTGTGTACACGGTCAAGAACTGTTTGATCTGAAGATCTCCTATCATTACTGAAGGAGACATGCATAAACCAGTCTTATACTGGGCAAATGTAATTTTCCTGAGAGTGCATCCCTACTCACAAAAGGCCCTGCTGGTAACACATGCTTCAAGCTACTATTTAAAGATCTAGCAAATTGCAGCATCTATCACTGCACTCTTCCAATGAGAAAATCATGATTTAGCCTGGCTTCTCAAGGAAAGATGACTTGCACGATCACATTCTTCCACATATATGTGTGTACACATGAACCTAAGCATGCGCTTATTTGTTTTCCCTGTTCTCCAATATGTATTTAATCTAGTGGCTAGTTTCAGCCAAACTTCAGAGATGCAGAAGTCTCAGAGATACTGCATTTCTAGAAGTTTTAGAAGAATGAGCAGCCAGAAGGAGGAGAACCTATTCCTGCCTCAAAGGAAAGAAGGTTCCTGTGAGAATCCAGTCCTTATTAAACATCAGAAAATCTACACAAGGGAAAGCCACAGGAGACACAAATTAGTAAGAGTTCAGTCTTCATTAGTTTTATTGGTCATGAAACTACTCAAAGTTTAGCAGGTTCTTGAGCAGACTTGAGTCTAAATAATACTAACTACTTGCTCCTTCAGCTAACAGTAGGGGGAAAAAAAACCAAACCCAGAAGCATGAGTGGGCAAGAAAATGAGTTTCGTATATCAGCAGCAATGCGTGCCTTACTATTTTTTTGTCAGCTCTTGCATGATGATTAGATTTCTTAAATGTGATGGTTTGCCAATAAAATAAAACATATGGTTTTTTAGAAATTGAGAGGCTGAGACAGTTTTTCAGTCTTTTATTTAAATCTGATTTTCCCTAAAATATAATTATTGTGATCATAAATTTGCACACTTAATCACTTAAGGATAATGTTAAAATAGCTTAGATGACTATATGCTAGGCTTACATACTTATTCAGCCGAGTTTCAGTCAGCTCAATTTTGCATATTAAATTTTAGAGGTAAATTAGATATTGGCAAGCATGAAGGTCTGGGCGTTTGTGCAAACTACAATTAAAGGTCAATACCACTAAAACATAACAAACAGAAATCTTAGAAAATAAATTGGCTCTGTGGGGTGTGCTTCAACTAGATCTAGACTGTAGGATGCCTGAATGTAAAGTGGAAGGAAAACTATATGGGTTGGTTTGAGTAAAAAATTGCAAGTACTCTAGAAGTCAGAGGGAGTTGATCAGAGATTTTGCTCCAACCTTTTTTTCTTTTAACTAGCAGGTAGTTACGCATTCTTTGTATAACGGAGAGATGAAGATATTTAATCTAAATGAGGACTTTTATGCTGTTACCTTTTTGTAACACAGCAGTAAGGAATTTGCAACTAAGTTTTTGCTAATATTCAATCCACGTAATTTCCTACTGTGTGTGTATCAGGGTCAGTTTTCCCCTTAAATTTGTGTTAGGAAGAGCAGTATATTGGAGGAGACTAATCTCTGTCTTTTCTGGTCCAGGTTTCTGGAGCCAGACCAAGGGTGTTAAGCAGCTAACAAGGTAGGCTTTCCTTGTCACCGCTTTGCAGCAGCGGTGCATGCCCTATAACAAATGCATCCTCTGACCTACAGCATACGTGCTATAGAGCTCAAATTGCGACCGTGTGCCCTGGCACAGAGACATGCCAACGCACGGGTACTTGGGCAGCTCTACAAGCACTTCTTGTGGCAATGGTGCTACGCGTTTTCCTTGTTTGTCCGTTTCTCAGTGCAGCGTATGAAGGCAGGGGAGGAAAAAAGCGACCTGTGCAACTTGTCTGTCTTAGCTCATCTGTGAAACCTATGATTCCCTGGGGTGTGATAATTATTTGTGGCGCTACTTTCTATAAAGACGATCATGTTTTCAAGGCAGTTCTGCTCATTAAAAAACACTGATTTATTTAAATCTTTTCACTGGGGGTTTTCTGGGCTGTTGCTTGGTCATTTCTTATTGTGCTTGTTGCCCTATTAAATCTTACATTTGGAATAAAGCAGTAGACCTTGAGTTTAATGTCCGAGTTCCCTTTTCCTGCAGTTCAGCAAATCTGTCCTTGTAGACAACAGATGGGGATAAGCTGAATGCTAAATGCTTGACCATCACCTCAGTAATGCATAGATAACGAAGGAAGCCAGTCTGATATTAAAGAAACAGGAAGATAATACTTGGTATTTGACTTGTGTTGGAAGGAAGTATGGGTACTCAATCCAACGGTAGCCTCTGTGATATGTGTTGAGGTCTTTACCTTTTCTGAAATTAAAAAATGCTAGCTTGTGACACTAATTTAGAAAACAGAAAGGCACATCTGGTTTGGGGAGAGTTGCCTTTTTAACCATCTCCACTGACATAGAATGCATGTCTGTACTCAAAAATAATGTGTTATTGGTTATGTGCATGCTAATTCCTGTTAGTCGCAGTTTTTCCCTTACATTGAGTGCAGAAGCAGTTTTTGGCTGATGGGCTACATTTATATGGCAATAAAAAAAATACAACAAATGTACAGTGATTTCTTATTCCCTACCCTTCATCCGTGTGGTAATGAAAGACTGGTCTGAAATAGGCAATGGGCAAGGAAACCTTTCTCTTTTACTGTGAAGGATGAGACTTGGAGAGCTCACATGGAACACAGCTGGTGACCCATCCAGCACAAGAAGGTCAGATCTGTGGTCAAGAAATCTTCACCAGTAGACAGAGCAGAGTACTTGAACCTTCAAGAGGAAAGTGGTGTTTTGACACGTGGGGTTTTTTTTTTTTCTGGCAGGGTTTTCAACAGAGAATAATTTTCAGGAAAAAAACAATTTAGCTGGCAAACCATGATGTGGCATGTATATTCCCACGTTGCTTGATTTAGACTGTTATTTTTGTTCACCTAAGCAAATGCTTTGTTACTGTTGCCACGGGAGTTGCGTAAGTTATCAGAGCTCTCGGTGGTACCGGCAGAGCGGTTCTGCTGCTGGCCTGTTTGCTTCTTTAGCAAGTATATTACTCCTGGCTTTTCAAGCCTGCAGCTGGGAGTCTTTGGCTTATCTGCAGCAGGACAGCATAGGCAGGGGCAGCGTGAAATGCTCCGTCCTGCAACCCTGTTCTCCAGCAATCACCTGTGGGAGTGCAGGAGTTGTTCCCGTCCTCATTCGTTTCTCTGCTGAGGCAAACTTGTTCACAAAGAGGTAGCATTTCGTGTCCCCCCAGAACTAGACCTGGAGTCAGCAGTTCATTTCAGATCATCCTGTGAACGGCTCTGAAGCAGAAATTCAAGTGTGCTTCTCTGTACAGCCAACGTCAGCTTTTTCTCTGGGCGCAGACGTGCCGTGAGTAGCTTTTCGTCGATGGCCACTGCTCTGCTGGGGTTTGCTGAGCTCTAGATGTACCCATTCGGTTAGGCGTAGGAGAACTTCCAGTCTCGTTACAGTCAAAATAAGCAATTCAAGCGGTTAACATAGCTTCTCCTGACAGAAGTAGGTCACGGAGGGATCTTCTGGGCAGCTCAGTCACTTCAGAGGGACCAGAGACTCCCACTCCTCCTGCAACAGGGGAAGGGGAACAAGCTGGAGGTGGGAGGGGGGGTCAGGGCCAGCCATGCCCGGGAAGAAGGCTCAAGTCTGCAGCCTCAGAAGTGAGATGTTCAGCATTTTGTCAATTCTTTTAATGTGTTTTTAACCCTGTTGTTTTTTGCTTTAACCCGTTGAGAATAGGTTTTGAATGCTGCTGTTGTGCCCCATGACGTCTTGGGTTTGAGAGAGTACTTGATTTGTCATTGGATAATATGCATGCTTAATGGTAACGTTAGGGGCTAATGTGTCCTTATATACTTTGTTACTAACTGACTATTTTAAGGACATCTCTCAATTAACTCGAGTGTGAAAAATAAAGGTGGGTGAAGAATTGTGCCATTCATTCCCTGTTGATGGGGAGCCACTTACTCTGTTGTTTCCTACTGCTTTTTATTTGCACGTTCAAGATTAGCACTATTCTCAGAAGAACGGCTTCAGGCAGCAGTTTGCACCACAAGCTATAATGGCTCTTCTTCCCCTACAGTGATGGTAATCTGATATTAGAAAACCTTACTGAATTTCAAAGCCCATCATGTGAAACATACAGCGTGACATTAAAAAAAAACAGGATGGCTGGAGCCAGAGAGAAAAGCGTGATTCTGAAAATCATGGCTTCCCTGGATGTTATAGATGAATATATATGTTTATATATCTCTATATATTATCAGAGAATTAGAGATCACATTGATAGGAGCGTTTAGAAGACTGACAAATTTTCAACTTTAAAAAAACTCTCCTAAATTCATACTGTCTACTACGTAGTTCTGTGTGCAACTGCTTGTGTTTGCCCCTTTGGTGGTCAGGTTGCTCACATACCGGTGGATGTATGATACTGTACGTGGTGTTTGGCTGGGCCATCAGTGTTGCAAAATGCTTACATGTTGCTGTTGGTTATGCTATTTTAGTACGCTTGTATTCGGGTTCAGTGCAAGCTAATACCAATTATATCCTGATCAGCACACTTATAATTTCTAGTTATTATAGGCTTCTGCTTTGGTTTAAAATAACTTCTGTCTTCAACATTGTTTTCAAAACGTAACTCAATACTGTGCTGCTATCACCTGGGAGCCCTATTGCTTTAGCTGCCTCTGTTTCTTGTCCTTCTTTTGCCTTACCTAGTGTCTGGCTGAATATTTTGTGCCAGCTGTATGGAGGAGGAAGAACATATATGATGGATTTATCTGGAGAAGTATGTGCATGGGAAAAACATAATACAGCGTTTAGCAATCTGTACCTTGCCCAAGAGCAAAAGTAACTTGGTGAAATCTCTCGGTACAAAAGAACATGCCCCTGGCTTTGACATGAGCGATCAGTGGTTGCGTGTTTGTGTCTTAGTGGAAACCACTCAATATGTTTTCCATTTTGTCATCGATGTTTCACACAAGGCTTGACTGAGTGCTGATTTTTGGCAAGGACCTGAGGGAAGGACAAAAATGACCCTCAGTTCAGGTGAAGTTGACTCTGGGGAAAACATCTGGCCAAGAATTGATGATTGTGCATCTTTCCTTTAGGAACGGGGAGAAAATTTACTGATGATGAAGAATGTATTCCTCTTGAGCAGGTTCTTAATGAGAAATGACTAAACCAAATGGACTTCTGGCTAGATTTGAAATGGTCAGAAGATAACAGGGAAAGGAGGGACGAGAAGTAAATGAGCCATTTGCACGTTGCCTTTCCTGGCAACAGTATTGCTACCTTAATTTCCTCTACTGCACTAGCGGGGGTATGGAGAAAGACTTCAATATATGGGAAATGCTAGCTTCTAAAACTCCAACAGAGTTTAAGTGCTGTACTCCTCAGCCAACCTCGGCTGAAGTATCCAGAAAGGAAGCTGACAGGAGTCCATTTCAGGCTGAAAAAGCCCTGAGTGCATAGCAATAAATTCTGTTGCGGTTTTAATCAGCATTCAGAAGGTGGTGTAGCACCTAGCTTGTTGCCAGCTGCTGAGCTTAGCATGAGCCCCAAAGAGAAATTGCTCGAAAACCCTAATCCTGCAGAACTACCTGAATCTTCTCGGCACCTTTCAGCATATGTAGTTCTCCTGGACTCCAGTTTGCTTTGAAGCTGGGACTCGTGTCTATATGGAGTCCTGAAAATTATGGGAGAAAGTCAGGCAGCTGAATACTTGTGTGTGTGTGTGCGTGTGTGTACATGTGCAAGGGGAACAACTGTATCCCCCATGCTTCAAAATTTTCATGTTAGTGTATTCTTATAATTTTACAGTATATTTTTTTATTAGTGTTATAGACTTTAGTTGAACATAACATTTACATTTTCTACTTTAAAAAATAGGGTCTTGCAGAAATAGTTGGGTTTTTTTCTTCCTAAAATAATTTTGAGGCTTTTAAAAGATCATAAAAACAATCACTTTTGGTCACACTTGTTATTGGTATTCCAAAATACAAATCTAAACATTAGTATAGTACTGTGTTATCCCCAGACACTCTGCTGCAAAGGAAGAAAAGGAATAGAGAAGCTGGTTATATTTTAATAAAGGCATTTGTTGAAGTACGTCTTAAGGGGCTAGTGGGAAAGAAAAGAAAAGCATAATTTCTAAAATTATTATTTCTGTTATTTTAATAATGAGGGGAAATTAAAATGAAGGCAATCATGTTTAGGAAGAGTGGTATTACCTTTGATTGCACAACAGCATATGCAGGGTCTGTGTAAGTGGAAAAGATAAAAAAATTATTCCATGTGGGACAAATAGATTTAGGGCAGCATGATTACAGCTTTATTGAATAATGGGCTGGAGTGTGGATGATATAATTTCTAAAGTGTTTCTTTAAACAAGATCTCTTAGCCAGAAGGAGCAATACTGCTTAGGAACTGCTGGAGATGAAGTTTGTGGAAATCAGGATATGTAATATTCACATGAAGAGAATAAGTTACAATTCTAATAGAGTTGAAAATGAAAAGGAGATAATTTTTTCTCATCCTTTTGATTCCTCTCAATAAATCCTCTTATAATGATGGAAGACTTACTTTCTCTAAATCCTACCTACCTGTGTGTGGTCCTGTGCATATACATGATGTGCATGCTGAGAGATGAACTGATAGATTTAGTTTTAATGCTTTGGCCCATTAAGGCACCCACTTGTTATCCTGGTCCTTCTTTTAAGAGGTTAACATTTCTGCAGAAGGAATGACAGAGCAAGATATGAACTGCTGCCTCAGCTTCTCTGCTTCACAGCCCAGAGCATTAATGTGCGTGAGCACTGAAAGCGATGAAATAAAGATACCGTAGGAATCACTTGCAAAATCTTTCTTTTACAAATCAAGAAAGCGGAAAATAAAATAGAAAATGCTCTTAGAAAAGAAAGGTTCTTTCCTTCTGACTGTTTAAAGTGTTATATATATTCTTCAGTGAATGAAAAGAAAAAGCAAAATAATTTTAAAATTTTATTCAAAGAAAACTAATTTATTACTTTGGATCAGAATTCAATTTTTTTTTGTATTTTCAGTCCTCCAGGCAGGAATGCTAACACTGGTGCTCCCAGGTTCAGATATGTGTGGCTGACTTAACGTACCACATTTTTTCCATTGACTTCAATGCACAGGTTATCTGCCCTGGAGAAAAACAAATTTATGTAGCTTTCTGGGCTTACAACCCTAATGTGTACAATTTAATTGGAATGAATTTCTTTAATATACTCAAATATCCTTGGAATATTTGGAAAAGAGGGAAAAGAGTAACCTATTAATTTTAAAACTTTTTTTTTTTCCAATAAGCATTTTCCCTGTGAGATTGTCAGAGCTTTTCAAATATTTAGTGATGTTTGTAGGTTGATGTTTATCATTTTGGAAAATATTTTGAGAGTTAGTTTCACAGTTTATCCATATGGGCTTAATAATTGTTGGTTAAATGAAGAAAAAAAATTCGTAATATTGTTATAGCTAATACTGTTTAGTATTAGCTACTATTTATGGCCTGCTCTGGTAATGATTCAGACTTAGGAAAAAATTAATAACGAGGCAAAGGTTTTAAGCACAGGCTTTGAGATGTGGCTACCCAAGGAAAGGGGAGCTGTTCTGCTCCTCTCGCTGCCAGTGGCAGACCTCCAGCTGACTTTGACAGCCAAGGTTTTACCTGGTGAAAATGTGGTCTTCGCTGAATCAGACACTCAACAGGCTAATACGAGAGACCGTGCTGCACGGTCGTGTATAGAAAAGGGCTGTGCTTTATGATCCCTGGCGATACGGAGCCTGTGGCCCCGTTTGCCGTGGTTTATTTGCCAGCAAAACTGGGTGCCGAATTGCCAGGCTGTCCAAAGAGAGCTCTGAATTCACCGTAGCCAAAAAGGCTCCAGGCAGCGTTGGTGTGAGAATAAGCCCCCGGATCCTTCTTGGCTCAAGTCAGAGGTGAGCCCTGTCACCCCTCCCAACAGGGTGGGATTATAGTCTAATCTGGCTGTAAACGAGTCCCGGTGTTGGTCCACACGAGGTCAGCATCTGTGTTAAAGTAAAACTGGCTATTTCAAAACGAGAGTCTTCTCAAAAGTAAATCTTGAAGGACCTGTTAAATAAGTAAAGAATCATTTTCTGCCATAGTAGTTGTATTTTGGAGTGGCTGGTAAGTCTAAAGACACATCCAAAAAAATGCTGCTGATAACGCCTATGGCTCCTTCCTAACATTACAGACACATCACACGTCCGTTTGCTCCTTCCCCCATCCACGCAGCTTCTTCTGGAAAAATCAGGAAAAACAGAATGCCAGGGTCAGCTCCTCTCCACCCACCCCCGGTTCATCGGGAGCTTTGTTACCCATAAATTTATTGTGACTTTCGGGGGGGGTGTAGCACACAGCCTCTGGCAGAGGACTGTCACCGCATGTGGTTTTCTGGTTTCGGAGCTACGACGAATGGCTCACCTCAACTGGAAAGAGGGTTTTACGGACCCCAGTTTCAGCGGCATTGCAGTGAGGCAGGGGCTGGTCGCTGGGGGGATTTGGTTTAACATTGAGCGATGGGAATATAGGTTTTATGGTTCTTTCAGATCTTATGAGTTCTTTTGAGGAAATAATGGTAAAACTGCTTTAATGAACATGTAGGGGAGTGCAAATGAAAACTGCTGAACGCTGCTGCTTGCGTTCAAGACCCTCTGTGTTTTTGGTTGTCACTGGAGCAATAGATGAGAAATGACTCTATAGTTTTAATTTAAATTCCTTTTAGGACTTACTTTTTTGATTAAAGATTGATCCTTTGTCACTCATAAGCAATAAATCTGGATAGTGTTGTGGGAGGAAATCATTTACACACAGGACCAAGTCCTTAGCAGCTGTACGGTGCTTTTTTGAAGCTGTGTTTATTTGCACTAGGTGAGCATTTGCCCTGCCATATTTCTTGCATCACGAGTGGTCTGTTCTGAATAAAAGCAGGCCCTTGTTCATCTTCAGGAGAATGAAATAGGCCCCGAGTTGCTCTAAACAGCTGTAACACCTCTAGCCTTGGCAGCTGTCTGCTGAAATTATGACTTTGTATTAGGAACATGCCCTCGCCTCCAGTTTTTAATGGTGGTGGACAGTACACTTCCATCTGTTATTTCCTTTGCGCATTTTTTTATACTCTTATGTTGATGTACATCCAGACATATGCTTATTACCCAGCTGTTATGCCAAGATAATGCCTTTTCTGTGGCTAGAAATGCTTTTGAAGGGCTCCTAGAGTGGGGCCAAGGTCTCTCTCTCTGGCTGGAGACCACCACAGCCAGGGCATCTGGAGCAGCCTTTGCCCATCACGGCAGTAGTAGGGGTTCTCTAGGTTGGGTTTTTTTTTTTTTTTGGTTGGTTGGTTGTTTTTTTTTTTGTGTTGTTTTTTTTTTTTTTTTCCTTTTTCACCAATCCCACTGTCTGCTTTTCTCTTGCTGAAGTAAGGAAAACCCATTTGCTAAACATTGCCTCCAGTCCATCAGAACAGGAACACGAGATGCGTGTAAAGTGAAGAGCAGGATGAGGACAATATAGTTACTTCCACACAAGGGAACCTAGAGATAAAAATTAGATATCTCACGATGTTATTTTATGTTAGAGCTAGTTATATCTAGGGATGAAGTCCTATCTCTGAAATAGGATCCAAAGTTGTTCCATTAATGCTGGAAAAGTATGAATCAAATAAAGATGTTTATGTTATATCATCTATTCAATGATTTGGGGTAAAACATTAAAAGCCCAAGTGTTTATATGGATTCTTTATCTGAAAAAGAAACTCAAGAAAAGGCTAAGATTTTTGATCAATTAAGCTTAAATTTAAAATGATTTTGCATGTAGAACCAGAACCTGATGTGGTCATTATCATGGGAGAAGGGAAAGTATAGCTGCTGGTCAACTTTAAGAAAATCCAAATCAAATTATAAGAAGCATTTTTATTTGGTTCCTTGCATTTAAAAAACCAACACTTTGAAATAAAACAAAAACACTAAAAAAACCCCCACCACAACATAACAAAACACATCCCCCACCCCACCTCCCACCCCCCAATTTAATGTGAAGAATCAATCTTCCTTATGTAGGTTATGTTTCTAGTAGGGTACATAAACTGTCTCAAATAACTGAGGACTGAATTTGGGATTTTATTGTAAAGACTGTTGTATTTTTAGCTTATTTTAATCACTCACTGAAATGCTGGTTTTCTTACCTTTATAGTCAGGTGAAATATGAAAGAAGAGTGCTGAAGTACAAACAAAAGTATCTCTTTCACAGAAAGGACCATATTTCTGTAAGAGTCTTCTGTTAATTTTTCCTTTGTTGTGGGTTTAATACTCATTCTCCCCCTCCTCTGCGGTGTCTCATATTGTAACCACAAAAAAAAGGGGGGAGGCATCTTGTGTAGTCTGATCTAAATTTTTATTTACAAGTTATTGTGAATACCCAGCTAAAGGCAGCAGGCTTTAGAGCTCCCTTCTAATTGGTGAACAGTTAGTACTGCCACGGTGAAGAATAACTCTCCTTTGTATATTTTACAAATATTTACATAAGCAATAATATTATTTACCATTACTACTTCCTATCTTGGAAAGTTGCTCTTAGATCATATGCATTTACAAACAACAACAAAAAAGCCAGCTCTTAAACAAACAAAATAATTAGCATCCATCTCTAGTTCTCTATCTGCTAAAATTATTGAAAGCCACAATAAATGAATCTGCTGATGCAAGCTTCTCAAATAGCTGTTAAATCACACCAAAATAAAACCTATAGTTGGGTGCTGCAAGCTGCAGAATCTGTTCAGGTCATGACACACACAAAGCATCCTTTGATCCCATTCCTTGCATGCCGCCTTAATCCATCTCTTGTTTTTCTAACCTTTAGTCTGCATCATAATTCCACTGCTCGCTTTTGTCTCTCTATCCTATAGCGCAAATCATGTGATAACCCAGGAACGGTTGTGGTAAGTGACCGAGTCTTAAGTAAAGAGGACCATTTGTGGTTAACAGGATGAGCTCCTCTACTGATGCGGTGGCTGGAGAGTTGGTGTGGAGAAGCGTGCCTGTATTTTCCTCTTGGTTTTAGACTTTCCATCATTTTAGATTGCTGTCATCCTAAAGCTGTATTCCCAGAGATGCACAGGTGTCTATAGCATCTTGTTGGTCAGACTGGAGATAGGGCAGAAACGGTACAGATCTGAGATCTAATGCCCTCCTCCCTTTAATGTTTGAAAAAGTTCAGATCGGTGTTTGGAACTGTGTGCCTGGTTGACCTGTGCTGTGTAGCTGTGATTGGGTTTGTTCTGGGGAAAATACCTGAAAATTCAGAAGCTTATAGAGGTTGCTTCAGTGTAGGAAAACTGAGCTGCAAATGCCATCAGCCTAAGTTTGTGAAATTTGTGGCATCTCACCATCTGGTCCAGACTGGGTTGTAGAACTGTAAGACCCTTATCTGAACGTTTCAGACCTAAAAAAAAATTTTTTTTTTTTTTCTTTAAGCAGTCAGAGGTTGAACACAGAACTACTGCCTTTCTGTCATTTTATTCAGTTCATTTTGCTCACACCTGGAAACAGAGGCATAAACTCTGATAAGATGATCTGTAAATTTACTGGTTGCAGTATGAGTAGATGTTAATGTGCAAAATCTTGTAACGAATATACAGATTAATTGAACAACTGCTATATAGAGGAACATTTTTCATTGTAGGGAACAAACAGGCAAGGACAGGTGGCCTTTTTAATGTAAGCTGATGATTAATGTGATGTGATATGAGTTACGAAGTGTGTTGATAGCCTGCTAAACCGCCTCCATATGAGTTCTCATGGGAGGCTGTAGAAATGCATTATCTGTCACACAAAATAAACTGGTAAAGTTTTAGTTGAGATTAGTTCTTCTTTCTTGCCTCACTGTTTCTGATCGGAAAGAAGTGGCATGCCTGAATCCAATTCTGCCTCAAAGCAAAGCTGTCTGCTGAAAGAAATTAGGACAACTAACCGTACATAGGAGAGGTAGCAAGATCATCTGTTATATGGAAAAGCAAAATGAACACAATTGCTAACCAAGGTGATCAAGGTTAATTTGCAGGCATTGCATTTGGTTTAGTTCATTCTGGTTAGTTTTTCTTTTTTAGTGGATTCATCTGTGGCACCACACTTCTCACTTTGCAATCTTTCACAACTGCGTCTGGATCATCCTCTTTACCCAGAGCTAGAAAAGGAATCTTTATGCACAATTTTGTTTGGGGTTTTTTGTTCACTTATTTAAAAAAGCAAAGTGGGCTGCAGATATACCAGGTATAACGTAAATCTACCCTGGGCCCACAGATTTTGCTGAGAACCAAAGGAGTACATTTTCGTAACGCATCTCTCCGAGATATCTGGCCCTATTCAAACTGGCTGCATGCATGCTTATTCCTGTGAATGGTGATTAATGGAACAACAAATGCAGCCGATACTTCAATGGCCTTCTCATTTCCCACCTGGAACCACTCAGCTATAGCTAAGATTATAGGTGTTTTAGTCATACTGTCTATCATTTGTAAAGAACATCTCCCTCTTGCTAGGCAAAATGTGGCTGAGCGTTTTGTTGCCTGTGTCCCATGCTGTCGCGGGCCTAGAGGGTGTCTTGATTCATACAGATGTTGTCATTTATTATTCTGATTCTCCTAGTCTAAACTGTGTGTCTGCATCTGTTCCTTGAAGGATGTTTTGAAAACATGGAGAATTTCCATATTCACCATTATTTTAGCAAAAAGGAATTCAACGTGCATACTCCGTGTAGGCTGTTGATTAATTCCCAAGGCAAATGTAGCCTTTAGCTTTACCTTCTCACTCAAATTTGCCTGTTTTGTGCAAAGAAAATACATTGAGCTATGATCCTGACAACTGCAGTTATGAAAACATATTTAATTTTGATATTACACAGTCTTAAAATATTACTGGGCAGCTAGTTGGTCAGAATATGCAGAGAAAAATATTTTGTTTTGATACACATGGCTGAGCAAATAAATTACCTACACATTTGTAATTTTATCTTCGTCAGTTTTCTTGAGGAAGGTGGGTGAACACGCATAGTACTCTAAATCATATTCTTTTCTGCAAAATATTAATGAAAATTAGGTTGTTGATTCTTTAAATAACAATAGCAGAAGCAGCAAATAGAACCAATTAATCTTTATGAGTAGATAGATTCATCATAGTTATCTGTTCGTACTGCATTCACATTAACCTCTGGAAATAAATTTAGGAGAGAACCACTGCTCAGCTGTGAGTGCCAATTTGTCTGATGCACTTTGGCAGATGTTGCCTCCTCCACGACTTCAAAAGTACCGAGAGAAGAGAGGAGTGGAGAAAGGTTTCTATCATGATTGCTCAAGCTTGAGGAAACACCTAAGACTTTGCTTCACAAGAATCCCTCTCTCCTGGGAGGCTGAGGAACAGCTGGGTGTTGTGCAGACTTGGGCTATTCTTCTAATGAAGGGAAACTTCATGAGCCTGTGGCTTAGGGAACCTGCTCTGGCTTTGACCTGGTTTAGGCAAGTCCTTGAGGGAGCTGGTTTTCGAGCAGTTGGGTTTGTGTAAAGGCACGCGTCTGTCAAGTACTCCTGAGTGTGTGTGTGTGCACGCGTGATTATCCGAATGGCTGTTTTGATTTTACTGTTTAGCATCCTGTGAAAATCAGACTTTATTTAAGAACACCTGTCTGTGTTATGGCAAACTGCCTCAGCTACTTGAAACAGCAGCATGGGTTAAAGTTGGCAGAAGCTGTATTTGGCTGCGAGCCAAGGCCATTAAAACCCTGAGGTTTTTTTAAACATATACTGGAAATGGGGCTAAGATATTGGAAAGTGATAAAAAAAAATCCGTATGAACACCTATTTACACTATTTTTAAACTGCACCTTTTGGAGTTCAGCCTAGGAGCAAATGTGAATGGTGCCAAAGGCTGTAGGTACAGGAATGCATGCTGTTCGCTCTGGGCATAAGTCAAAATGACAGGTTGTTTAAGCCTTAGCTGAAATGTGCTGCTCTTTAGAACAAGAAAAAACTGTAACCAGAGCCTTAATTATCTTAGTAGGTGGTAGACAGAGCTGGTAAAATACCTTTTGTTGAAAATATTTTATTTGATGAGTGGTAACATTTATCAAAAATATCCTATCATGTTCATATTGAAAGGGTTGACTGAAAAGCTTAGCTCATAAATGCAAAGGACTTAATTGTCCAGTGGCTCCTAAAGCCTTTTCCCTCAGAGAAGTCTGAAAATGTCATTCTAACTCAATACTCTCACTGTAATATGGAATTTTTGCACATCCGCTGTTTAGAATGGACCGAGTTTAACAGATAGCAGAATGAGTAGAAGTTTTTCCTTCGGACATACTAGCAGTGAAAAGTATCTAAAAATAATACTATTTATAAATTCTCTTCATCTGTGCTCCATAGTTACACATTTTCTGGAAAGAGAAGCACTCAAATGCTCCAAACAAATTTACCTAAGCAAGATGAATAAGAAAGTACTTGTATATTATTTTTTTTAATAATGTAGGTAATATACAAAAAAATTATCACAACCGTGTAGCTGAAAAACATGTCATGTAAGTTTCAGTAGAATTTTTCCAGCAATTCTGCAGTAGGTTGCCTGTGCATGCAATCTTTGCTCCAGCAGTACACACGCTCATATTTGGCATAAGAGTGTGGAATGAGCAACCACTACAAAATGTAGTGTGAATTTACTCCCTAATTAATTTCTTCACATGCTATTCCTGGGCTCATAACAAGAAACCTGTTTCATTTAAATTCACAAGGTGCAGTCAAATCTTTCCTACATTCATCATTGTATCACACTGACTTTTTAAACACTCAGAAATAACGTCCTTGACCTTTAAAATATAGGCGAAGACCAAGCTGTTTCAGATTTGAACAATGTCCTGAGGTCATTGACATAAACCCAGAGAAGGGTCATGTATAGCTATGCACTATATGAAGTCTGAAGACTTTGATGCTAAGGAATGCCATGCGGAATATTTCGTCTGTACGTGTTGACTTGGTCGTATCACAAACTATACCAATAGTCTTGAAAATGTTGGGCCAAACTCTCCTCTCAGTGTATGCTGGTAACACTGCTGAAGTCATACAAGGTACACGGATTAAATGGAGATGTGAACCAAATTCTTGAAGGTTAAGCTTACAGGAGTAGTAATAGCAATCCCCTTGAAATTTGAAGCCTGACATACCAAGTTTTGCACAATTCCCTTCCTTTTAAACGTAATGGATTTATGACATGACATTTCACTTGCTTTTTACTGTAATCATGTCATCTGTGTCTGCATGGACATCATTATTTTGACGCAAGTTCCAGATGATTTGCAGTAAGGATTCCTCTGTTCCTAGTCATAACAGGGAAAATAGATGCAATACAAAATATGAAAGCCTGATTTTATAATTCTCCCTCATTAAAAATCCATTCATTTCAGTGATGGTCAAAAGTAAGGAGTTTCAATTTTTGTATGTGGAAGGTGAGTTTTGCACATGTAGGTAGGGATACATGGGTACAAATCTCTGTGTACCTAGATGTATCTGTAAACCAGAGAGATAAAATTAATGTTTTGTTTATATATAAAATACATGAGCCAGAAATGTTGTCGTCAGTGCCCCCTTGTCATTAAAATGGAAATAAAAAGATGAGAGATGATATACAAGCATTCAAATATATTAACTATTCATATGGCAAACATTCCATTTGCATTCTCCAAAACTACAATTTTATTTATTCCTGTATTTTACTCCAACATAATTATTTCTAGACGCCATCATCTGTCTCAAAAATGGCACAAAACTACCTATAGAAATGTCAGTTTAAAAACCCAACAGCTCTCCAAAACATACATCGTTCCTCTTTTGTCAAAATGCCACATCCTCAGATAATACAGCATCTATACTAAACAGAATGTTTATTGTAATTGAAGATTAATGTTAACTCCGAAGATCATTTCTACATCAAAAAAGATCAAACCTTTGAATGAAACACCGGAAGGTTATACAAATCTTAATTCATTCCATGTGATGCTGAAAAGTGTAAAGAAAATTGTTAAGCAGTTACTAGACAGAGCAGAAGAGGGTTATGATTTTATTTTTTCCCCAGAATATCTGCTCTAAATCTTCAAACAGTTCCTAAACTTCACCAGATTAATCACTGAAAGTAAAATAGCCATAGATCGACAAACACCAAATGGAGTCTAACATTTCCATTTTCTAAGATGCAAAGTGCACCAGCACATCTCTACAGCTGTCACAACAGCAACCTATCTGCAAGTGCATTTTGTGGCAGACAATTGACTTCATCGAATACATCAAGTGCGGTCAGGAAGCCACAGGGGCAAAAAACATCGCTAAGCGCTAGAACAAATGCATGCACAGCCGTCAGTAAAGGACAGAAGCACTCCTTTGTTTGTGGGAGAATACTTTTCCTATTTTGTGAAGCGCATCTCCTAACACTACGGTACAGCTTTGGTAACAAAGCAGAGTGGGCTTGGAGCACGTGGGCTGGATTCTTTTCAGATGAAACTAAATGGCAAAATAATGCATTCTCAGGAAGGCACCTGATGCGCTCCAGCTGCAAATGGACACTCATTCCACCTTTAATTCAGTAATAGATGAGTTCAGACTCCAAGTGCTCTGAATTCAGACTCCGAGGGGCTAGGGGCTGTGGCTGGGCGACAGCCCCATGTTGCTGACTGAGCTACAAGCCTGGTCCTCGGTAGTTTCAAGCCCGCTGGGCTGAAGAACCCAGTGCCCAAATGGTCCCAGAAGCGGGAACGCTCTGCACGGCAGGCTGGGCAGGCATGTGGGAGCCCTGGTTGATACTGGCTCAAATGAGTATGTTTAGTAGGAGTTTCTCACCGCTTTCTCCCAGCCTTCACGGCTTTGTAGACATTTGCAACTTCAGGCATTCTGACTTCATTATTTAGCAAATTCACAACTTGTTCTTAAGAGTCATTTGTGAGAATTTGCAGGAAGAGGTGGCATAAACAAACTATGACAGTAGCAGAGATGATAAATCCCAGCTAGAGGTGATGGAAAGATCAAGAAAGGGAAGGTGCCTACTGCAAAAGCGAAAGTGCTGTCTCTGACAAGACAGGGTTAGAAGGCATCTTCTGTAGCTTTTCTTTACTTGTCTCGTTTCCATATAAACACTTTTAGGTCTGGGAACTGTAAGTGTTTTCTTGCTTATCCCAAAGAATGGCAGAGACTTAAGGTCAAAAGGTAAACTTCTCATTGCAATATATTTTCACAGGCTGAATCAATACCTGTGTGATTAGTAGTGGTTAGTGTGTAAGAATGGAAAGAGCTTCTACTAGAGTTTTTCCTATTAAGGAAAAATAGAAAATGCAAAAAACTACTCAAGATCTGTTGGGTAATTTTTCTTCATTGCAATGATGTTCTTTACCTTCTTCATTTTATGAGAAATAAAAATACTGAATTTTAAAATCTTTTGCTAGAAATACATTGAGCGTAGGAGGCAAATGAAGACAGAAATGGGAGCAGAATACAGTGAATAGAAAAGCAAAAGAACAAGGCATGAACAAGACGAATAAAACGAAATTAACAAAATATGTGGGAACATGTCCCCGCACATAAATGAAAATTTAAAGACATGAACTTAGGCCACAGTAACAGGCTGAGAGTCAGGGCAGGTCCTATAGCATAAACAGTAACATCTGTACCATAAGCAATATCAGATCTCCGTAATGAGAACTAAACAATACTAATAATATCAAGAGGACTCTGGTTCTGGACTCTAAACTTGTTTGCATCACTTTTATTTGGGAGTTGCTTCTAGCTTGAACAGATGTGATGGTATCGGGACCTCTTTTGCATTTGCTATGCTGTGCAGGAACTTTGTTGCTATTTCAAATGTTGCCACATTCAGCCTCAGAAAAGGCAGATGAAGTCTCGGGGACTAATCTTGAATCTGTTTCTTGGGCATATTTACCAGTAGCATGGAAATTCTGCACAGATCAGGAGTGAAACCCATGAAAACATAGGAAGTGAATTATTTTGGTTTAATCAAATGTGTAATGTCTTAGTAAAGTCCTACTGTAAATGCACTGAGGTTATGTAAATAGAGATTATGAACTACTTTTTGTTTTGGTTGGCTTTTCTTTGGCAGTTCTTGTGGTCGCAGGCCATTATTTCATGTGCATTAAACAACGTACCTTTGTGAAACTATAGAAGGAGGAAGATGTTGCTACCATGTTATTAGTTTGCCATTTTACAGTGCGTGTTCCAGAGCCTGGAAAGAACCTCTCTCGGGTGATTTAATCAGAAGATCCCCATGGCCTCCTCTCTGCCACCCCTCTCTAATTTGGGCAAAGCCTGGCGCAGGCATTCTCCTGCTGTATTAGACCATTGATCCAAGCATCCTCTTTGGTGTCAATTTGTTTATGGGATAGTAACTTAGACACAGTTAATGCCCATGTAGCTCTCATGAGTTAGAAGCCAAGCTTTTGTTGCATGGTTTTAAGATCGCTACAAGTCAGAAGTATTCATTGTTATACGCGTATTTTTTTTTTTTTCTTACTGTCTGCAAAATCCTTTTTTTAAAACTCTGCTTGGTTTTCATATCCTGGGGCAATAAGTTTCACATTTTTAGTGTAACAAAGGATTTCTTTTACCATTTTGATTTGTGAAAGAGACTGCCTACTCCCTGACAAGATAAAGGGAGTTTCTAGGCCAGAGCTGTATGCCTGGATGATATATTCCAGTTTGGCACAAGCTGTACCATTATTTTAGACACTTACTGTATTAATGAGTATATATTAAATTTGTACTGGACAATTAAGGAAGATGACTAGATGAAAAATAAATCTACAAGCCAGAAGGAGTTCCAAAAGGCACGAAGGAAACGGTCTGACTCTTGCAACATATTGCTATTTCTGTTAGGGTAATGCGTGGCACTGCAGAAGCAGTCCCAGGGCCTCGCTTGTGAAGATGGAATGGAAGACGCCAACTCTGATGGAGAGAGCGTGCAAGCAGAAGATGTAAAACCATATGCTGAATGAAAGCAGAAGGTTGAAAGTGGAGTAGGGTGAGGTGGGAGTGATGGGAGGAGGTATCCATAAGTGTCCAGGCAGCTCATGTGCCTCTAATGCCAGCTACCTGTCCTGGCTAACAGAGAAGGGGGAAGGGAGGTGGGTGAGAACTTTGTTCTTTCAAGTCCCTCTGATAAGTCTG
Organism: Haliaeetus leucocephalus; assembly: GCF_000737465.1. Classification (NCBI taxonomy): domain Eukaryota; kingdom Metazoa; phylum Chordata; class Aves; order Accipitriformes; family Accipitridae; genus Haliaeetus; species Haliaeetus leucocephalus. The sequence continues at coordinate 5,661,785 of NW_010973013.1, read as the reverse complement.
ATTTTCTTAGAGGCTGTAAGGTTACGCTGGTTCCTTGGTTTCTTGATTCCTACAGTGCTAATAGGATGGTAGATGGGTGGCATCGATCAGCACAGTGAGCCAGCAAGTGGAACGTCATCATTTGTGGCTGGGAGAAGAGCTCTGGTTGGGTGCGTTGGGGTGGAAAGTGCTCCACCACCTCTTGGGGAGCCTTATGCTGGGTAACCCCTGGAAAAAAGCCTTGTGCAGCATTTGTAGCCCTGGTTTTAGGAGGAGATAATGAAGACTTTTTCTACACAGCTGTGCCCTTAGTCAGAGCTGTAATGCTGCCCGTGGTGCAGATAGAAGATGCTGACCCAGGAGGAGGAGTTTGACTGAGGACTGGAAAGCGCAATGGTTAAGATGAAATAATGAGCTATGTGTTCCAAAGGGGCCACGGATTTTGGATGGCCTACTTTTTAGGTGCTGAGACATGAAACGTTGCGGTAAAACTCACAGAGGGGTTAGAAGCTAGAAGCTCCCACTGAAGTGAAAATGAGTACCCATTTTTGCATTGATTTGCACAAAAGAAAAATAACAGGAAGAGCATATGGCTATTTGAGAGGTGAATGTTTCAAACCAGAAGAACATTTTTATTACAACAAAAAGACACATAATCACCGTAGGAATGCTAAGATTAAAAAAGGAAAAAGGATGGTGAAGTACTTGTGGGGAAATAAATATTCGTGAGCCCAATTACTAATTTTATTAGCTATAATGTAATTAATAATGAATTATTAATTCTTAAATACTACTGCTACTTACCACTGGAAAAGTCAATTTATGGTTCAGTATTTAGTGGGACTGTTATGCCCTACAGCAGCAGGTAACTACTAATATATAGATCCATCATCTGAGCTTGCTGCAAGCAATTGTTCTGCAGTTCTGAGAGGTACTGACTGTTTTCCCAAAATGCTCAGTATGGGGCTAAATTCTGTCTATGGCTTTCTGTGAGAATGCTAGTATCTGCAATGCAGTCTTTTTGGAGCATATATTACTCATTTAGTACGCATGTGTATTACCCATGCCACTGCGTTGACCTTTCCCATCCTTTATTTCTGTTTCATTTGGCTTGCGCAGAGAATATCCTTGGGGTTTGTCTGCCCTGTCAGTCAAACGGGGGTACAAGCCTGGTTTTAAATCTAGGTTTGCCCACTTTTCCTCATTTTTTCAGAAGTGTTACTTAGATGCAGGCTTTGAACTGTTGTTGGGGGTACAGTTCAACATGTTTTGTGCTGCATTGCAGGCTGCCTTCAGTCTGAGTGAGTTGGACATGGACAGACAGGGCACAGGAATGTGCTACGGTTCTCCCTACCAGAAGCTGTTGCAAGCCACTGTCTTTCCAAGCACAACTTGGTCTTGAGTGATGCCCAGAAATGTGGAGCAGAATATGTTTGTCCGGGATCTCCATTTTCTCTTTTGAGCTTGTTTCTCAACCTGATATCATAGGTGGTGGCAGAAGGTTGCCAGAAATACTTAAAAAGTGGGACTTGGAAAAATACAGCTGCTCTTTCTTGGCTCTCTATTCACTAGATGTGGAAGAACGTATCCCAGTCTGCTTTCCGCACCATTGGATCTTTGCCTTGGACCTGCAGCAGGACAACCAGCGTGTGCGATTTGCGTTAGCACAGGTTCCCACACAACAAGCACTCTCACTTAGTTCCCAAAAGAGCTGTCCTTCCTGGTTTTCTGACAATCAGAGTCCTTGCTGTTTGTCAGTAATATCCATGAGGACCATGTCATAGATTTATTGAGTACTCTTGTTTTGCCACAAAGATTTCTGGTTTTTATATATCACATATTTTTATTGGCTTACTGCAAAATTGCTGAGCCATGGTGGGAAAGGGAAATGGTGAAAACTTACCAGCAACCCAAATCCTGGAAGGTCTTTGCTGTCACGAGCTGTTATGAGGGTGGATGCCAGCATCTAATAGCCACAGCTGGCTTCTTCACTGAGATGAGATTCTTTTCTGCTTCCTTCCAGTTACCACGTAGCCTTTACAAAGTGTACCGAACAAATAGGAGGTGAAAACTGGATTTTTACAGTCTTGCTGATATATGCAGTCAAACTTGAATAGCACAAACTGATGGAAATTCTATCGCTATTGCTTTTCTATGTGTTCTTTTATTTTCCTGTTGTATCACTTCCTGATTGTGATTTTTCCATGATTCAGATCCAGGGAACTCTGATCAATGTCCTTTGTAAACTATTAATTTTACTGAAATATGATGGAAGTGAGAAGATTCGAGATGCGTGCAGATCGTTGAACTGCACAAAGGTTGATGACGTGTCAAAATACAGTAGGTTAATACACTGCATCATCACCATTGCATACAATGCATGTATGTAATGTACATATGTAATTACAGTAGTTGAGTATAAAAGTGATATCTTTGATACTCAAGTGCTGTATGCTTGATGTAGCAACACAATTTCAATTGCCAGTTTGATGCTTTAACGTCAGCTAGGATTTCTTTGACAAGTTCTACTCCTACAACTTATTCTTAATAAATAGCTGTGCATGAAAATGTTGTTTGTTTCTCTCAGCAAAGTGGACCTAAGGAACTTGTCATTCCCCTGCAATGGAATTTCAAAAAGAATTAGATAACATAATACTAGATTCCTCTAAAACTCCTTTTATGCCTGCTCTGGGTAATGAACATCTTTTGAGAACAGGAGAGCACATCTGGGGTGTGGTGTAGTTAAATTGTGGTGTGGCATCGGCCTTAAATGGTGGCTCTTCAGCTGACTGAAAGAATTGCACAGATTTCTCTACCTGTCGAGCCTGCATTGCTACTGAGAACAGCACTAAATATTGACAGCTTTTAAATTCGGTAAGTGGTTACAATGAGCCCTTATTTTCCTTCATAGTTTAGGAAAGGGTTACTTGGTCTGATATGTATTTTTTAAACTACTCATAAGAAAATAAATATGTGCTCAGAACCTGGAGCTTAGTATCAGGAGTTTAATGTGCATTGACAGTAATGTATCTGTGTCTCGTTTAGTGTGCTGCCATTGAAATACACACATTAACAGCTTCTTTTTATTAAGACATCCTGTTGATAATACAGTGAAAGATTACAGGTTATTTGTGACAAATCCTTTGCTAGGTATTGTATATATAACTATGCCTCAAGTAATTCACATAAAATAGATTTCAAGGGAAAACGTTTGTGTGTCAACATTTCATTTCATTTCTTTGCCTTATTGAAAACAGTGAAAGCCATTCTGTTTCTGAAAAAAGATACATATGGTATAGCTCACCATTTTGGAGAATGCTGCGCAATCCATAAACTTTGGTACACATACTGTAATTGCTTTCAAAAGAAGAGTGAGTGTGGTATGTAGCTAAATTAAGTAATGGATCAATTAAGCTATTCCTCATTTTTTCTGCTGTTTACTATATGTAAAGAGCATGCTTTTACAGTGTTTATTTTTCTTAATTTAAACATGAAGTAGTTATCTATAAAAAAAGACCTGAAATATTCCTTTCCTAAGACACAGCTGCTACTTTAGACAAAACCATTTCAAGGTGATTTAAAGCTCTAGGATAATTTTTGCCTTGATCGAGTCTTTTATTGACTGTAAACACTATTCCTTCAGCACACAGTTATTGCACAAGAATGCTTTACTGAGCTGATTGTATTACCCAATTCCTAGAAAGATTCAGTTTTAAATTATTATATATGCTTAGGCCTAGCTTATTCATGGGGGTGAGCAGTTTCTCATATTTTAGACACATTTATATTATACCCATATAATCTAATATAAAATAATGAGTATAATATAAAAGAATGATATAAATATAATATAAAAGAATGGAAACAATATAAAAATGATAAATCTCACCTATTTATTTTTGCTTTAAAATATAAACTCTACTGTGAGTATTATGGAATGTCACAATCCAAATCCCGTGGAGAGCAGTACAGAGACTGATCAGGTCTTTAGAGCAGTATTAGAAATAGTTTCTTTTTTTTTTTTTTTTTTTTATTTTAACACATGCAGCTGTGACAAAATTGACTTGGGAAGAACTGAGAGAAGTAAGTTGGTAGTTGCTGTTCACTTCCTAAGTAACGGGTCCACCACAGTTGACACTCATGGCATCTTTTCTCTTGCTGTTCACAGCTTGGCATCTGTAGAAGGGAGATGGACAGTGAGGGATTTTTTGAACCTTAGCAAGATAATTTTGAAGCTTTGTTTTAGCATCTATGGATGTTGACTTCTTAGCTTGGTGAGAGAGGAGTGCACTTTGACAGCAGATGAGTCCTGAAATATTTACTGTAAAGGTTAGTGCATAACCTGTGTGCCTATAGGATCCTACACACAAGTTAGCATAGGAGCATACAATGCTTTGAATGTTATTGAAAACAACAAGCTAAATCCCCACTCACTACATTTAGTTTCAGAAGCTCAAAATATGGTTTTTTTTAGTTGAGGAATGTAAAAACCTACAAAACCAGAGACCGCTGCTGCAATGTGCACAGGCTCTGTGGGTTATGGCTGTGTTGTGCTGGTCTTTGATGGCTGTTGGCTTTACCAGAAACTGAAGATAAAACTCTGAGTTTCTGTATTAAAATGCGCTCAGAGATGAGTCATCAACCATGTTTTCCTTGTTAGGAGCTGTTTAGGTTGTGCCTGGTACAGCTGCTCTGTCTACAGTTAATGCCAAACACTGTGTCAGAGCTGCCAGCTCTATTTGGGTCAGAAAAGGACAAATTAAGGACCAGTACAACTGTTTTTGTAAAGCAAAAAAAAAAATGGACTGGCAAAAGACTGTTCCTTTACCTGTTTTTCAGCAGGGAAAGACATTTGGCAGAAACATCTGTGTAAGGATCTGGCTGTGCTTTGCAAGCAGCATGGTGTGGAAATGGGTGTGTGGCTTCCCACACACCTCAAAGTAATGCAATATCCATAACCTGCCATGACAGACTCACCATCAGTCCCATCCTCCTTCTGGCTATGGCCACACAAAGCAGCTTTGGGGAAATCATCCCTATATGATCCTGTGGCTTTCCAGAGGCTTCCTTCACATGAAATGTTTTCTTGTAAGTAATTGCCAGCTAGAAGCCTGACCTCAACAAACTGAGGTAAAACTGAAATGCTTTACAAGAAACCTCCTATATCTCTTTCACCAAGATGCATGGCTTCAATGCTACACATCAGATATCTTATTTAGTTAAGTCAGCATTTCCATTAAAATATCAAGGATAGGAGTAGCTTAGGAGAACTAGGAGAGGGAGATTCTCAATAAATATTTGCAAGTTTTTGCACTTCCATGTGAATTGTACTGACTGCCATTCTTAAAAAGTCCTTTAAAAAGTGTAAGCCTTCATCAACATCTGCTGTGGTCAAAATTGTCTCAGTCTGGTTTTGGATAGCCTCTGTGCTTGACTGTCGGTGTGGCTTTTAAGGCTGTCTGCCTTCCTTTAGGGAGATACTTTTCTCTCGGCAATACATAACTGAAGCCTCTCGACTCTGGAAGGAAAAATGGAAAAGTTATCAGAATTATCTAAGTGACAATGTTGATGTCATTTAGGAGTCTTTTTTTATTACCATCAAAGACTAGTTTTATGCTCTCCATCAAATCCTTTATGTGCATAATCATAGAATCACAGAATGGTTTAGGTTGGAAGGGACCTTAAAGATCATCCAGTTCCAACCCCCCTGCCATGGGCAGGGACACCTTCCACTAGACCAGGTTGCTCAAAGCCCCATCCAACCTGGCCTTGAACACTGCCAGGGATGGGGCACCCACAGCCTCTCTGGGCAACCTGTTCCAGTGCCTCACCGCCCTCACAGTAAAGAACTTCTTCCTTCTATCTAATCTAAACCTCTCCTGTGCCATATAGTCCAAAGCAGTTAACACATGGTGCCTTGTAAGCTGGTCTAACTGGCCTGAATGCTCCATTTAACTTAATACTCCATGTTGCTAAGCTGTTTATCCTTGCTCTGACCTGCCTATTTACAGAAAAAAAAAGGGTTTGTTTTTGAAAACCTTTCTTGCATTTTAAAAATGAGCATTTGGGTTCATACCCGTAGTTTAAATTTTAAAATAATAATAAAAAAAAAAGCTCTGCCAAATAAATTGGGGGCAGTTATGCTGGTTCATAGCATAGTGCTGGCATAGGGCAGCCACGGAGAGCCGAGAAGCTCTCCGTGCCAAGACGCAGGGTTGTGTTATTGCTGACCATGAGGGTAGTGCAGTTTTGTACCTGGGGATGTGAGGCTGCTCAAGAAGCGGAGTGGCCGATGGCGTGAAGTCACCCTCTTCTAATCTTTGGCAGCGAATTCCCAGGCAGCATTTCTACAGTGGGAGGGTGTTACTGAAGATATTTTCAGATGTGCAGATATTTCTGTTAGTTTTCTGTGGGTGCTGACATCTGTGCTACTATCTAACGTGTACACAGTACGTTACCTGTGTCCAAGAGAGCAGCAGTACACGTATTGGAAGTTGCAGTTTTTCCCTTGCAGATGATGGGAGTAGAAGTATTGATGCATGTTGACTTGAATGTGGTCGTTGGACAGTGGATGCTCTTTAGAAATGTTGCCAGGGGTTTGCATCTTGAAAAATGCAGCTGAAGGAGTACGTGTGCACGGTTCTGTGTGAACAGAAGCTGGGAGGGCCAGTTAAAAATTTACGAGAGGCGAGTGCGTATTTGTTAGTCAGCACTTCTTTCCTCGGTGTATCATTCTGGGGATGTTTGCTGCAAGCAAACATTAACCATGTAGGAATTAAGCTTTGGTGCAGATATATTTCCTGTGATGTTTACTTATTTCTGAAACAAGATTAGCTAGATATAGAGAACTGTTGCCTACCTTCTGTACAAATGGAGACTTTGGGGCTATTTTTGCATACTTAGCATTTAAATTACACATTTCTTCTCTGTCTTGAGCAGCGGTTACTCTAATGCTGTGTTCAAAAGTAGGTGGTGACATATTTGTGGGAAAACCTGTGAAAGGAGGTGGCCAAAATAATAGGGAGTTACTATTAACTGAGCCATCATCTGAGTGCCCGACTGAGGTGACGAGACCTCCACTTGGCTGTTTGGAGCAGCAGCCAGGCGGTGGCAGAGGTGCCAGTGCAGCCCCCTGCGCTCTCCTGACCTGATTGTGATCTGCGTTTCACAGACCTGGGTGATAAAATGTATACTGAGTCCTCGAGACATCGCCCGTTCCCTTGAGCTCTGCTAAGCAGGCTGTGTAGGCTGAATCATCTCATAAAAATCCTAAAGAAATGGCCTTTCCTAGGGTTTTGAGAGATGTTCCTGACCCAGCCCAGACACATGTGTACTTCTGCACCAGGCAAGAGGATTTTCTTGCTCTGACTAATGAGGGGCTCTGGACATTATTTCCACCATGCAAACTGGCAAGCTGTAGTACTTCTATGTAAGAGAAACGATTATAGTAATTTATGCTTATAGATTTTTAAAGCAGAGTGTCACCATCATTTTCTCCCCACCTTACAGGTGAAGTTGGGACAGTGAGAGGTGAAGACTTGCTGCAGGGTCAGAGTCAAATCTGCTTCTCTTGAAGTCAAGTACTGCTCCAAAGCATGGTGGCCACAGCAGTGAAGTGCTATGTCTGCAGTCCTATGCTTTAAGCGGGGGGAAAAAGAGTTTCAGATCCCCCATTTTATGTATTACTCTGTTTCTGATTTCTGCAGGATTCACATGTCTCAGTCTTGTGGAGGTTTACTTTTTCCTGAGATACTAAATGCCCTGCAGGTTTTTCTGACAAAGGTGGTAGTGTGGTGTCTTGAAGCAGCATTCCCAGTATGTACTAGTGTTTGCCTGCAGCTTCAATTAAGTTTATCTAAACAAGTGCTCTACCAGATGGTCACTTGTAATTATTTTACATTATCACTGCTGAACTGCCCTGTTCTCAGCCCAGGCAACAAAACATCCATCCTTTTTGTTTTGTTTCTTTCTGGAAGTATACGAAGACCAAATGTTGAGTATAGTGCTAGTGGCATATGGATATACAGTGGAAAGTCTTGTGGGTTGTTTTTTTTTCTTTTTTTTTTTGTCACTTTATGGCATAGATTTCAAGTGATTTTCCCAGAGGTCAACTGGTTTCCTCTCAGGAAAGGAGAGGTTGGGATGAAAGGAGCTATAGACTAGAGGACTGCCCTTATTCCAACTCTGTGTCATGCTGAGAGTGAAATAAAATGACAAAAAGTGGTTCTAGTCTACTTATACTGCTCTGAATTAAGGGTGAATGTGGTATGGTGTTAGATTTGTTGCTCATGGATTCAGCTTTGATTATAAAGAACAGTGTGGTAGGAACAAAGGGTTGTATCACGCTAAAAACAAGAGGTGAGCTCTCCAGATACCAAGAATTCACGTACTTTTAGAGTCAGATATATGTCAAATATCTCCACAGTGAAGCTTTTCTGATTAATAATGGAGTAACACTAATTTACACCAGCTGCGGACTTCTACTCAAAAATTAACCGAAGTGCTTGTTCATTGCTGTTGGCTACATATCAAAAATGAGGTTGAAAAGGAAACAGATCAGTAGCAGAAAATACAGATAACAATAATACTCTGCAATAGGGAGAATACAAAAGTAGGAAAAATAATAAAAAGTGCAGTTTACAGCTCAGAAAATAGGACTGAGGAACTACTGTGTAATTAATGAAATTCACAAAGTGTCAATCAAGTAAACAATCTGGTTTTGGGCAGACTGAAAATAGAGTCCCAAATTCTGTCTTCAGCTGCTCATATGTGTTTTTTTCTCCAAGGCAAAATTTACTTTATAATCTATGCGTGGATAACAACACAAAACAAGAGAAAGGATGTTTTAGTGGTAGCCACAAATGACAGACATGAGGCAAATCTGCTAGATTTAACAGAGCTTTAATTGTGAAGGTTGGTCTTGCCTAACAGCAGCAGAGTAAGCTGCCAGTCCTTGAACTTATCCTCTAATAAAATATCATTGTTAACTGTTAGCCCTTATGAATACAGCATTGGTTTCCAGCCAGAGAATCATAAGCAGTTCATGGCCCAGACATAATGGTAACAATTTCCACTAATATCGTGTTGCGGCAGTTTAGAGGATGCAGCAGCATGAGAAAGAGATGCAACTGCTTGCAAAGAAAAATATATTGCCGGTCTAGCCCATAAGAAGCTTGAATGGCAAAGAAATGGTTAAAATTATCAGATTTTTGGAGTAAGTTAAGAAAGAGGATGAAGAAATATTTGTCTAGGTTCATCTTGCCCTACAAAAGGCTAGAACATGGTTGGGTCCTCTAAACGGAGTAAGGAATAGTGGATAAAAAGAGACTGTTGGTGGGGTAGCATGAGACTTTTCCAAGATCTTTAAGATGAAAATTGCATATCTACTACAATAATTTCGGTAGTGGATGTGCTTAATGAAAAGGATGCAACTAAGAAAAAAGGCTACATGGGCATCTTTTTTCATCAAAGCACGGCAGTGCAGTTGTGCATATGGCATAGCTTTTCATTTTGCATCACTTAGATGTTTGAAACTGTGGAGGCCACAGTAATTTAGTATGTCTTAACAATTCAGATTCAGTACTAGTGGTAAGATTGTCAAAGAATATCAGCAAGGCAAAATTTGTAGGAAGAAGCAATGTCCACATGTGACAGTCTCAGGGTACCCTCTTGGCTCCAAAATACAGACATCTTGTTTTCTGGGACTAGGGACTTGAGAGATCTCTACCAAAGTCAGTAAAGGATAATAAATGGTTCTTCTGAAACTAAATTCTATTCTCATTCTGAGTGATGCAAACTTGATGTTCACTTGTTTTCTTCCAAAATTGTATAAGCTTTTGGTTGCATTCTCATGAACTGAGAGTCATTTAGGCCCAAGATGATGAACACCTTGTCTGGGAAGGAGACTGAAGCCTGTGTTGCACTGAAGTGTACCTATAGCAGCAGAAAAATGAATATGCGTGGAGCTAGGAATGGGAATGGGATTTATGTTCTAGAAGATCTGTTCCTTTTCTCTACTGACTTTGGTGGAGATGTCCCAGGCTCCTAGCCCTAGAAAACAAGATGCCTGTATTTTGGAGATGAGAGGGTGACCCGAGACTGCCATATGTGGAGTCTGTGCCCTTGCCAAGGACAAGCTTTATGGGGATTCATGGTCCAGCCACACAGAAATGTAAGGACGTCAGTGGCACATCTAGTCTATCCTTTGCCTAAATACTCACTGGCAGGTGTTTCTGTAATTTGCATTTAAAACTTTTCTGTGGCAGATATTCCACAATCTTCCTACCTATAACCTGCTCTAACGCTTTTTTTGCATTATAATTACAAAGTCCTACCTCATATCTAGCCTATTTTTTTCTTGCTAAAATTCCGTACTTCACAGGTAACTGCAGAGAACAATAGATAACCATCAAGTTTATGATGACTTTTTATAGCGAAGGAAATAAAGCAGGTTCTTCCTTAGTCTTCTCTGTCAATTCCTTTCACCATGATCAGTCATGTTTTTAAATCTTGTATTATTTTTGCCCTCCCTTGGGATCTTTTTAGTTTGTTTATGTCTTTCCTGAAGTGTGGAGGAGAACGGGACAAAGTACTTCAGTAAGGCTGTGTCTGTACTGAGACAAGTCGAGTGGAATAACGACTGACCTTGTTGTACTCATGATGCTTCTGCTAGTACATCTCAAAGACATTTGCCGTTTTTGGAGCACGTTGTTTACTCTCACTTAGCCCAGAGTCTGTTACAGTCTTTGCCAGTTATTGCACATTTTGTGTTTGTGCATTCTTTCTTCCTTCCTACATCCACTTTGCAGTCTGTATTGAATTTCATCCTATTGATTTCAAACCATCTTTCCACTTGATCAGGATCATTACTGCCTGTAAGCTTTTCATCCAAGGTGCTTTCAACCATCTTCCTGTTGCCCACAGATTTTGTAGCTGGATTCTCCATTCCATCATGCAAGTCTTTAGTGAGATGATTAAAGAGAAGCAAGCCTCCACTAGACCTTTACTGAAGTGCCCTTCCAAAGTGATAGCAAACCGTTGATAATTTTGAGTACAGAAGATAATGCACTCACCATAGACTAATCTAATGACTCTGTTTTCTCCTTCATGTAGGAGAATGTCATGATACACTGTCTCAAAAGCCTTACAGAAGTCAAAATCCATCACATCTACAGCTTCTCCACACTCCGCAAACCCAGTTATCCTGTCAGAGAAGTTAACGAGTTTGGTCTAATGTGATCTGCTCTTGACAAATCTAAGTTTTCTGTTTCTTTTCAGCTTATTTTGCTTGAAAGGATTAAAACCTGATTATTAATAATTTGTTCCAGTATCTTTCCAGGTGTCAATACTACGCTACCTTGTCTACAAATCCCTAGGTTCCTCTTTTGCACTTTTAAAAGCAGTTCACTTATTTGTCTTTCCTCATGCCCCTGGGAGCTTACTGTTCTCCATGAGTTCTTGAAGATAATCACTAATGGTTGGGAGATTGCTCTAGCTAGTTCCTTAAGCACTTCAGGATGAGTTTTATCAGGCCCTGCCGATTTGAATTCATCTGATTTTATTTAATACCCTGCTCTACCCCTGCTCTTGCCTGTGCTTCTCTCCTCTCACTCTAGCTAATTGTGCTAAGCATTTTGAACATTTTCTGCAAAGATAGAAACATAGAAAGCATTGAACACTTCAGCCTTCTTTGTGTCTGTCATTATCTGTCTCTTCTTTCTTTCAGTCTTTATTACTATCTTTATCTTGAGCTTTTTCCTATTGCCTTTAAGTCTGAGCGATCTGTGATTCATTCATTTTGTGCTGTAGCTTCTGAAGGTTTATTCCAGGCCATCTCTTGGCTTGTTCTACACGTACGCTGATGCCTTTAGCTTACGTGCATTCAGAGTGCAGACTGGCTTAAATTGTGTCTATGGTGCAAATGTACTCACTGAGTACGCAGTCTAGAGTTTCTCCCCTCCACCAGTGTGTAATGTATAGAGTTTGACATGTTGGACTTCCTATGCCTGTTTGGAAACTGTACCCGAGGCTGCTAGGTCACCTAAGATACTATTGGGCTTTTGGACTTGACCTGCTTATTTTCTTCCTGCGCACAAAGGCAGCAAGAGGGGAACATGGTATGGGAATTCATGACTGAATACAGTAAGTCTGTAGACTTCCAAAGTCTGTATTCAGACTGCCATATAATAGGGATATTGGTGAATGGCACTGTCTTCTCCATCAGCCTGAAATCCGGAGGAGAGGATTGCTTCCAGCTGCTCCTGGGACAACTCCTTAGGATTCTATATAAGGGAAAGACTTTTATAAAGAAAAAAAAATATGAGCCTACTGCTTATGCAATCTTAAATAGCAAAGGCCTTCAAAGTTACCTCTTTACAGGAAGATTTTTCAGAGGTATTTTTGGAATCGTCATCATCTTTGCCTTGAAAAGCCTGAGAGATAGCTTATAGGATAGCTTACAACATACTTCAAAAACTGCTGTGACTGTGCAGAAAAGCTCTGGGAAACTGCATCATAATAATTACAGTTCTTGCAAGGAAAGGTATTGTTTGGAATTATTCACTGGAAAGGTGAGCCATGTTCAGTGGCTGGTGGTGACTTCTGAAAGAACGTCAGCCAAGCTGCCACATCGGGGTTTGTTTGGAGGACGTGCCGTATTGGTCTCTGGGCTCCCGCTGGGTTTATCCTGAGCGTTGAGAAGAGAGTTGCTGAGCGTAGCAGAGCTTGCTCTGCTCAGCCACCCTCTGCTTTGAACCCATGGGAACCGGCAGAGAAGCTGCTACTCTGACACCAGAGTGCGATGCTGCTCTTGACTTGTCCTGACACGTCTGCCCTGGGGGGATCTGAAATTCCTAGAAGACCTGTTTCTTTTCTGAATGTGAACGACTGTTCAGCAGATGAAATGAAATGCTAGTCAAATGAATTCACATTAGGCATTTCCCCATTGCAGTAGAAACTGTGCAGGAGCCTCTGATGACAGTAGCTTTGGGAAATTATTTTTTTTTCTCCCTGCATGTCCTAAGCCACCACAGTTCCAGTGGGACCTGCAAGGTCTTGGCACCTCTGGTTATTGGGCCTTTTGCTGGGTAAAATAGGTAAATATTAATTCAAGAGTTGATTCAAAAGGTGATCTCTCAGGAAGAAGGCTTTATGTTGGTATTACTGCTTGGGTGTTTTTTTTGTCTGATAGCGTTGCCTGGAGGCCCGTATCAGTGCTCAGAAGTCTGCATGCATAGGTAATAGCAAGAGAGTTTACTGCAGCGCAGGAGAGAGAATAAGGCCCATTAAATACAACGTATTACTAACAGCGGTGTTATTCTGTATCTGAAGTGTTGACAGTAAAACAAAATAGAATCCACTTTTATTTTTAAACCTGTGACAGATTAGGAGACAAATCTATATGCAGCTGTATCAATTTGTTACCTCCATTTTGCTTTGTAAAGGCAATTTTGATTGCAGAGCTGTCCTGCGCCATGCTATAGACTCCACTGAGACTTCATGTTGCACTGAATCAGCAGGCTGTCAAGGCTTGAGAATCACCCATTCAGACAAGGCTTTCACAAAGAGCTAACTATTTCCTAGCCAAGAAAATCCTGTTTCTCAGGAATCTGTAACAGTCATGCATTGAAACTGAGAAAGGAAATAGCATCTACATGTCTGTCTTACATCGGCGCCACTAGTGTTGTTGCAAAATAAAAATGATTGGTTTAGTAATCTTTCTAAAATGTTTCTGTCTTACATCAGGTAGTTGGTGGTCACAAAAGGCTCAGGCATTAACTGGAAAATCTTATAAACTGGAGCTTTGCAGAAAGGTCTGCTCAGGCTCCTTGGGTGTTTTGCAGGGCACAGGTGTAATTTTCAGGCATCTGGCTGGTGAGATTTTGTTTCTGATAAAGGGATGCAGTGGAAGTCTAAGCTCAGGGACTGACTCAAAACATGTATTTAAATAATGATGTCTAGAGCTGAAAGGCAGCGTGTGTAAAGGAAGTTGTGGAAGCTGTGTGAGACCAGCAACATACATGTGTAATTTGGCTTCTGCAAGGTCAGAAGCTGCTTAGGTTATACTGAAGTCCAACTGAAAGATAGGCGGGAACCTAGCATTTAAGCCAGGATTGAGGGGAAATGAAAAAGTTAATACAGAATGCTACATCCATCGTGTGCTTGTGTCCAAAGGCTTTTGGCCTGAATTCATACCACACACAAACTCAATTTGAAACTAAATGTTATCAGCAGACCCCCTAAGATTTGCATTTGAAGCATTGTTTTCCATTGCCTTATGTCGTATGGAGCTTCAAAACAGATTTATATGCATCTGTGGTGGCTGAATTCTTTGGAAGTTGGAAATCTCCGTATACATCAGTCTGTATGACAGGCAGCAAACCACCTGTGAGTCTTGCTGCAGTGGGGGGGTTGCTTGTAGGAGGCAGCAGTTTTAGTGAAATGGCCTGGGTCTTATTGGCTTCAAAATGGTTATAGAGTCAACTAGGAGACCTGCGCTACTGAGCACGAATGCACATTGAACAAGAAAAATGCCCTAATCTGCAAAGGGACCTGAGACAGCATCTTCCCTCCCTTCTCTGGAAGCCCCGCCGCTCTCACGCGTGGTGGTGAGGGCTCTCTGCACCAGTCTGCAGAGGTTCTGCAGGAGGGCAGGACACAGGTTCTTAAAGAACGGAGGCATTTTAAAATTCAATAAATGTTTAAGGATTTTGTCACTAAAGCATGAATTTCTACTCCGTAGTCGCACTCTTTGCATGGCGTAGATTGACTGGAGCAACAGAATCCTGGAGACCTGGCTCTGTCAGGATCTGTTTTTCTGAGTGAAATGAGTTGCACAGAAACATGATGATGAGTAGTCCTTTGTGGAATTGCAGCTTTTCCTCCTCCTAAATATGCTGTGGTCCTCGACATTTGGACAGTTGTGGTTTTTGTTTTCTTTAAAGTCCTTGTCGACAAAGGACAAGGTTATAGCAAAATATGCAAGCACTCATGCGATTAAATACTTGATTTAGTCTGCGTAAACCTTTTGTCTTAGTTAACTATCCATTTGGAAGCTTTGATAGCTTACAACGTGAAAACATGAATTCAGGTCTATGGATGAGATTCTTAAACTGGCTGGGCAGATGCGCAGGCCGAGGGATGTATTTCAGACCTGTGGCATTTCTTCCAGTGCCAGTCCCAAAGGCTGTCGGGTGAGCAAGCACTCAGAACTCGGGAGCATCGCTAAGGTAGGTAAGTGTTTCCCAGCGCTGCTGAAATATGTTTAGATATATGAATAAGATGGACTCAGCTACTTAATTTATAGAAGGCTGCTTTACAGTGCTGGCGAAGCTTTATGAAACACAAATATATCTTCCCTCATTTGTTAGCATTTTATTTATTGTTCTAAAAAAACCCATACTTTTGTGAACAAATATATTAATAAGTACAATAGTATTGAAACATCTACTCGTGTACAATTTTGTTAGTGGTGTTGGGTACTCAGTATGGTTACAAAGCCCCTACAAAAAGTCTCTACTAACAGCTAGCAGTGTCATCACTTTGTCCCAAGTATATAATAATTTCTAGCACTAGATTCACAGAGTTGATCATTCCAAGTCAGGAGAAAGTAGCCAGATTAATAAGACAATGTGAAAATGTATGTTGTTCCCCACTGACCCAATACTGCAGAAATGTGTGTCTGATATACAGCTGAAAGGAAAAAAAAACACCCCCGCCACATAAGTGAACAGAAGAATTGTTATCTTTACATAGATGTTTTGAGCCTTATAGACCCGAGTCTATGTACCTTCAGCAATAAAACCAGGACTGAAACTGCAGTGATTAGTGAACTCTAGGTAATTAAAGAGAGGATTGAAAGTTGCTTATGTGTATGTGAAGACATTTTCCGTGTTTTTCTACAAAATTTGGTTATTTTAAATAGATTAAGAAGGATCCCTAGGAGTTGGGAGCCAGGTGCACTAGCTTCACTGTTCTGCCTAAAAGAGTGGCTGTAAATCTCATGTATCACTTTGTTACTATAGTTTCAGGAGCTAGGCATCTAGGTCTGCTTGCACTTCACTGAGCTGACTGCCATCACCTGTGTCATTTAATCTTTCCCTTGCTCTTTCATGTGTTGTACGTAAGCGCGCACACACACGTATATATCCACAGAGTTTTCTGGTGGTTTTATTCCTGTAAGCTGGCTTGTTAATTTGAACGTTAGTGAAGACTGGTTTTTGTTTACAGTGAGATGTGCAGTCACCAAAGCATGCGATCAAGGTTTGGTGGCTCAGCGCAGAGCTCCAGGAGCTGTTTGTACCTTTCCCACAACTCCGCTCTCTTTAATGTGATCTCTCAGTTTTGGCTTCTGTCAGCTTCGCATCTCTTGATGAGACAGAGTTTATGCTTACTGTGTACCCAAGAGTTTTTGCTACCATCGCAGGTCCACGCCGTTAGTTTCAACATCCTCTCTTAGAAGGATGTGGGGAAGGGCTCCTACCTGACAGACAGAAATCACTGAAGTAACAAACTTCCTTTGTGCGGTGTTGTTTTAGGATTCTTATCTGGAAATCTGATAGTTGACGGGTTAAATGTTTCGCCATTATTTGATGTATTAGTCCAGTTCGAAGCTTTCTAAAGGTTTGTCTCACTTTTAAACTTTAAGACTTAAGAAATGTGTAATAGCTAGTTAGAATGGACAGTGTTTCAGTAGGTTGAGTAATGCAGTCAGCATGAATTGAAGTAATATGATTACCGATAAATTGCTGTTATTCATTTGGCTGTCTTTCACAGGACTATTGATCCTTCCAAGCCTCAGAGAATGTGCTGGTCCCAAGTGCATACACAGTTTCCCGTGTTGACATGGGTCACTATGGCTCGGAGCAGAGCTAGTGCAGACATGGAAAAAAACTGCAACCAATTTGGTAAGGCTGGAGTGGATGCTCTGGACTATTTGTATTTCCAACAGTTCAGCTTCAAAGAGAGCAGTTCTTTTGTGCAGTCAAGGTTAAAATGAAGGCTATTAATTTCTGGAAAGATCAAGAGAACAGAACAAGTCAAAAGAATTGTCCATTGAGGAGGCTATTTTTGTTTTAATAATGTTCTTTTGCAGCAATTGAAACTGAAATCTAAGCAGGCTTGAGCTCTCCATTTTATAATGGTGAAGGCTAGTACAGTGCCCTTGGGCTCTTCTCAGCTGGCATCCTTTGTTTTCAATAGCTACTGCCCTGTTGAAAGTGATAACATGGCCCATAATGAGTAAAACTGCCTACATTCTGCATATGTCTCAAGTAAATGAATACAGCGGTCTGGTAATGGGATCACAGAATCGCAGAATGGCTGAGGTAGGAAGGCACCTCTGGAGATCATCTAGTCCAATCCCCCTGCTCAGAGCAGAGTCAGCTAGAGCCAGTTGCTTAGGACATTTTTCGGTTGGGCTTTGAGTATCTCCAAGGATGGAGACTCCACAGCCTTTCTGGGCAACCTGTTCCAGTGCCTCATCACCCTCACAGTAAAGAACTTCTTCCTTACATCTAGTCTAAATCTACCTTCTTTCAGTTTAAAGCCATTACCCCTTGTCCTGTCACTACATGCCCTTGTAAAAAGTCTCTCCCCGTCTTTCCTGTAGGCCCCCTTTAGGTACTGGAAGGCTGCTATAACGTCTCCCTGGAGCCTTCTCTTCTCCAGGCTGAACAACCCCAACTCTCTCAGCCTGTCCTCATAGGAGAGGTGCTCCAGCCCCCTGATGATCTTCGTGGCCCTCTTCTGGACTTGCTCCAACAGGTCCATGTCCTTCTTAAGTTGGAGGCCCCAGGGCTGAACGCAGTACTGCAGGTGGGGTAGAGGAGAGAATAGAGAGGGAGAATCACCTCTCTTAATCTGCTGGTTACGCTTCTTTTGATGCAGCCCAGGATACAGTTGGCTTGCTGGGCTGCAAACGCACATTGCCGGGTCATGTTGAGCTTCTCATCAATCAACACCCCCAAGTCCTTCTTCTCAGGGCTGCTCTCAATCCACTCATTGCATTTGTGCTTGGGATTGCCCTGACCAATGGGCAGGACCTTGCACTTGGCCTTGTTGAACTTCATGAGATTCGCACGGGCCCACCTCTCAAGTCTGTCAAGGTCCCTCTGGATGGCATCCCTTCCCTCCAGCGTGTTGACCTCACCACACAGCTTGGTGTCGTCGGTAAACTTGTTGAGGGTGCTCTCAATCCCACTGTCCGTGTTGCTGACAAAGATGTTATAACAGTGCCGGTCCCAATACCGACCCCTGAGGAATGCCACTCATCACTGGTTTCCACTTGGACATTGAGCTCTCAAAGAGTGACCATCCAGCCAATTTCTTATCCAGAGTGGAAATGGCTGGATGGTTGCAC
Organism: Haliaeetus leucocephalus; assembly: GCF_000737465.1. Taxonomy (NCBI): domain Eukaryota; kingdom Metazoa; phylum Chordata; class Aves; order Accipitriformes; family Accipitridae; genus Haliaeetus; species Haliaeetus leucocephalus. The sequence goes on along the minus strand of NW_010973013.1, from coordinate 5,643,448 downwards.
TCAAAGAGTTTCAGTCAAAGAAATAGGCTTTGTAATGTTTCTTTCAGTATTTTGAAAACTGTAATCAAGAAATCATCTTGAAACAAGTGGCACATTCTCTAATTTGCCAGTGCACAAACAGAAGACTTCCAAAATACAAGTTACAAAGTGTTTCTGAAACAGAAAATGTTTCATTGACAGGAAGTTAATGTTCACCGTAAGAATTTTGATGCAAGCTAGAACTAAAGTAGAGCTGCAGGATCAGTCAGTGATATTGCCTAGAAACAGCCTTGATAATTTAGTATAACTGGGCAAAATACCTTCAGGATTCGGTATGTGCATTAATAAGATAAGCAAATATGAACTTATTGCTCTTTGATTCATAAAATTTTAATACAAAAAATACTAATAAGGCAAACAAGCCAAAGCTAGTTAGGTATTCATCAAATTACCTTGTAGAGAAGACAGCAAAATTAGCCTCCCATTGATATGATGATAAGCAAACACAAATGCATAATTTTCCAGTTCACAAATCTTCTATACAAAATGCCATTAGAAAAGGAATGCAAAACTTATTTTCAGGTGTGTTGGTTTTCAGAAGCCTTAGAGGAAACTCCACAACAAAAAACCCCACAACAAACCAACCAAAAAACAACCTGCTCTATTGTAGCATCGACAAAACGTTAAAGGATGAGAGGAAAGCTTTAATACACTGCTCTTACTCAAAGACTTCATGGAGCAATGGTAGAATAGGAGAGGCTGTGGGTGCGTTGGGAAGATCACTGATGACCAACCCGTGGCCATGGGGTGAAGAGCACATGAGGTGAAGGGCACCAGGAGCTCTCGCAGCAGGACAGGGTAGCCGTAGCCACTCACTGGCTGTAGAGCTTCTCTGCAGTTTGGTCTGCGAGGGAGACCAATCCTTTGTGCCCTTATCACCCACCTAGTGAGCACACAGGCTGGGGACTTGGTCTGATATGAGGATCTGATGCTAAGTGCAAGCTTTTAACCTTTTGAAATTTCAGTCTCAAATAGTCACAGAAGGCAACCAGGAGTGAAAATTATTTCATTACAGTTCTCGTCAGACTGAATCACTATCTAAATCACTCAGCTTTTCGGCATCATTCCTCTGTTATTTTCCTTGTTAGTATGTGCCACTGTCAGAAAAGAGAGATTATTTAGTGCCCTTCAAAGCACAGCACTTAAGAAGAGTTAACTGCAGCAACACATCCTGGGAAAGGGATTGTTCATTGTACCGTATATCTTGTCCTTTGCAACATGTGGAAATCTTAGTGTGAATTTGTTCGCTATGCAAGTATTTTAATCCTTTGGGTCCTTGCATAAACTAGATTAGTTTGCCTCATTTTAGAGAAGATGCGTGTGCAGTTTACAGGGTGTAGTAGGGTACCTGGTTTGTGTTTGTAGTGTGGTGTGGGTATTGCTAAATGGACTTTAATCGAGGCTCCTGGTTCCAGCCTGCCCCTTGGAGCACAGGGCTGAGTGTACTGACCTTCCACATATTTACTGTGCTGCTGCGTTGGGTTTTGCAGCTTGTGTTAATGCTACAATGGTGAGACTGCAGTCAGTACTTATTGCGGATGTATGGGGGGGGGCTTAAATCCAAGGATGTCCAGATTTGTGAGGCACCCACAGATATATAAACGTCTAAAGAAGTATTTCCTGGCTGCATCTGTAGCTGTATTTAGAGTATTATAACTCCATTTATGTATTATAACTCTAAATGAATGTATCAGCATAACCCTTAGAGCCCATAAATCAGCTCCCTCTATAGACTTAAAAACAAAAAATGGCTTTTGTTACCATTTTCCTTGGAAATATTTTGTAGAATTGCTAAATTTTCACTCGACCATAACGTGTTAGTTCTGCTGGCAGCGTTGACTCCCCTTAGCAGCCCGACTGCGTTACAGAGGTGCTAAGACTGTTACTGACACTAAGGCAATGAACCTGGAAGGGCTCAGCTTTTAGGTTCAGCAAGCCTCCCCCGTTCCATGGACTGGAGATTATTGCAAAGGTCAACCTTTTCAGTTGTTCCATACCACTTTTACTGACATCGATTTAAGTATGGCAGCCAGGACGCTGGACGGGAATGCAGGGTGCATTGGATATGCTTTTAGCTCTGTCACCGACTATACCTGATAAACTGGGCAAGCCGTTATACGTCTCCATGCCCCATTTTACCCACCAGTAAAACCACTTTTGCAAAGCTGAACTCTGTGACACTGCTAAATGTGTTTTGAAACAGATGAGGACAACACATGAAACCCTGCTCTGTAAAGCGGGAAATGTGTTAAGCAGCACCTAGACCGTATTATATTTGCTCCTGTGGCTTCTAAAAACTCTTAGTGGATTCTGATTTTCAACCCTTTTTTCTTCTTCGCCGACTACCTCTCCTTTTGAAATGAGTTGTTGCGCTTATCACCTTGGGACTGACTTGCTGATAAAACAACAGATGAAGGCGGTGACCCCATACAGTCGGATGTCTCAGACATGTTCAATAATCCGTGGTGATGCTGAGCGTGTCTGGAAGAAACACTCCCTCATTCTAGCACTTTCCACTCTAAGGATCTCTGGAGCCGTTTCTGTAAATTAGACTAGAAGGACCTTGAGGTCACAGTGCTTTGCTAGATACACAGTAAAGTTAAGGAAAATAACAGTTACATTAAACTTGGTAAATTGTCCAAGGTGAGCTCACAGAACTCCTCTGCAAAGCAATGAGGTCTACAGTAGGAAATGTAGACTGCAGAGATTTAAAGCTCTCGGTCCATCGTTCTTTCGGATGACTGAGTTTGAGAGAATTGGAGTTGGGCAGTGAAGGAATCAACAGGGTAAGGCTTCATCCAGGGCTGTGAGATGCTGATCTAGTCAGTAGAATATGTTTATGTTAATTTTATTTTTACCAACTTCCTCTACCTGTTTAAAAAAAATAAATTTTGTAAGCTACATTTTCTCAAATTCAAAAGCTGAGACTAATATAGAAAGAGATTATAAAGCCTGGTGACAAGGCATTCATTTGGGAAGCATAACTTCCTTTTTCCATTCCCTGTTCCAGTAGATACCAGTACCTGTGACCACACATTGTGATGGTTATGGCAGTCTTGTAGGAGCTGGTGTTGGGATTTAGATCCCATCGGGTGAAACGAGGATTTGAATCTGAATCCACCTTATTCTAGCCAAATATAATAGTTTTCTACCTCCTCTGCCCCCCCAACATCTCTTTCTCCTTCTCCTTTCATTTGTCTTCTCCCCCCGTCTTGAAATCATTTCAGAAATGCAAATCAAAATTCACAAATACCTCTTGGTGCCCTGAAACAGCATTGCTGAATTGAACTTGCTGTATGCTGGTGTTGCAGCAGATGCAGGCTCTGCGCAGCCCGCTCCTGCCCGTTTCTCTAACTCTTCTCCTTCCACTTTGGCAAAGCGTAATTGGTGTCATGGCTGGGCTGCTTGATGCGCTCATCGCTGCAAGGGCAGGGCTGCCAGCAGTACAGTGGGATTCGTAGTCAGAGGATTTCTTTTCAGTGTTGTTGCTTCTCATCTTGAACTGATGTTCCACCCCGCCGTCGTCGCTGCTGGTGTTAAAGTTACCCTGGCATCGGGAGCATCTGCAGCATTTTCTGGATGAGAAAACCTCCATGTTTGCCTTTTTGTAAATGAATGCCAGTGAGTCCCCACGCTTGGCGTTCAGGCCTGCTCTGTTGAAAACACACAGCATCAACCAACAGCGGAGGAGGGCTCTGGAAGGTCTGAGAGCAGCTAAATTCACAGCAGGTCACTGCTTTCATTTCCCACAATGGTACCAAGGAATCCACCGAGATGGCTTACAAAGCTGCATTTACTAAAAAAAAAAAAGACTGGGGAGAAAGCCTATGTAATTCAAATTTACTGATATTAGGGAAAATTAATGTTATTTACCTGTTCTTTATTTAGAAAATAAAGAGGAGAAAGTTTTAGAAAGTGGATTCTTGAACCCGTCAAAAGCAGGAAGATGCAAAACTACCCACCTGAACAGGCAACAGTTTTGGTGGGGTTTTTTTTTTTTTGTTTGTTTGTTTTTTTGTTGGGGTGGGGTTTTTTTGGGGGGTGTTCCCCCCCGCCCCCTTTTGGACCCCCCCCCCCCCTTGAATTTGAATCTGCTTCATTCTGGTCAAATATCATAATTTTTGTGTCCTCCCATGCCCTCCTTCAGTCATTTGTCTCTTTAAAATTTTTTTATTGAAACAATTTGACGAATGAGAATCAGAATTCACAAATATCTCATGATGTCTTTGATATATAGAGATTTAAAAATAGTCTGAATGGGAAGGAATAATGAACAGTATGTGTGTTTAGAGGTTGCTGCCTGCAGGAGTTCAGTGAGGCAGAGTGGAGATGAGGAAGGATCTGTTGACAGCTTGATGAACCCCCACATGTCCTAAGAAGAAAATTTGGGAATGTGGTAAGGAACCTGGAGACATCAGCAATAGAGAAGTGAAGCCAGCACCTGAGGTATCTGGGTGCTCCTGATGTATCATCGTTATTTTTTATGCTGTGTTGGATCTTGCTAACTGATCTAGTTAATAAAGTCTTTCTAGCTTGCTCTCCTTCAGTGGGATGTTCAAAAGAAAGAGCATAATACATTGACTGCCACCGCAAACTGAATTAATCTTTATTAAGTACATTTCAGAGAGGGTTGTCCAGATCTGAATGAAAGGGTATGTTGATTTAAAAAATGTGAGTGAATTTCTTAGGCACGCGCGCCGTTCCATAAATATTCCTATACCATTTCTCAGTTAATGTAGTTGAAATCTGTATGTCAAAGCAAAGAGAGGAATCTTGGCCTGAAAGCTGTACTGAAATCGGGTTGTAGTATATAGATAGCCTAGCAAAAAGGAATAATTTGTTATGAATATTTTGTCCTTTAAATATATGGATATATTTCTAAATCCAGTCTTCCTCCGATTAATCTTTCACCAAAAGCTTGACATTCAACAGCATTTCATCAGAGAGTTCATGGTCGGCTTCCTCTTTCCTTTTTCCAGAGTATGTCGGTGCAGGCTATTTCTTTTGCATTTGTTTTTCTTTTTACCTGATGCAGAAGTCATTTTACCTGCTTAGCAGTATAGCAGCAAAGTACTGCTTCAGCGTGTAGCATGTGCTTTAGAAAGGGTTAATATAAAGGCGTTCCCTAAGTGGTTTGAATGCTACAATCTGATGTTCGCAGTTCCTTCTGTTCACATACTTGGAGCTGGGAGAGTGTGCCTTTTTCGGTAGACCATATGTTTAATAAGTAAATGACCTTGATCTCTTGATTGGGAGAACATCGTTTGAGCTTGCGAACAGCATGTGACTCACGAGCTGTTTAAGGCTTTCTCTTCTGAGTTTGACTACTGGCAAACACATTGCTGAAGGTCTCCTTGCAATGTCAGACCTCTCCTACAAAATGCCACGCACGTTGTAACAGTCGCTGAACAATAACGCGCTCCGACATGCACTTCTCCATCTGAAGTGGTACCATGATGTTGGCCAAGGTTACCATCAACAGTTTGCTCTGTGTGCTGGTTTTGATTCGTTTGATGACATATAAAAATAGCTCATACTCGAAATAAGCCATGCAATATTGTGTTAACATACGCCCTGCAATGTAGTTGCGTAGCATGAGCAGGTTTGCCTATGTATAATTCTCTAGAAACGCTCCTTTCTGAGTCTAATAGCTCTTAAGTTATGTTATGCATGGGTGCTGAGAAACAGATGAGTCCCTATTCTTTTATCATCTGTATGATATGTTTCCTACCAGTGCAGGTAACATCCTTACAAGCAAGATAACATCCCTACTATCCAAAATACAGATTCTTGAAGTCTATGAATTTCATTGTGCTGCTAGGAATTAATATTTGTAGTACTTTGATTTAATGGCCACAAAGCTTTTTTCTTACAGATGCTATGTCAATGAAAATATTAACGTATTCTCTGAAAATTTTAAAATTGTTTGCATGAGATGGACATACGTCAGGAGACAATAAACCTTTAGCTGCTCTAATAGTCTATAAGGACAAAGCAGGTTTCATGTTTTATTACAGTCTAGTGGAAAGACAATTTTTAAATTTTTTCTTTTAAAATGTGTTCCCTTAGGAAACTGAATAATAGGGAAAGTGATCCACAGGAATTCATACGAGTCCAGGATGTGGAAAGATTCTTGTCAGGGAAGTATTAGATTGTTCAGAACTTTTCTTACATTTCTGCCATTTGTACAGATAATTTATTTTTTTCCAAGAACTTCTCAGGGTTTTACTATCAACGTCTGATCATTAGAACAAAACTACTAACAAAAAATTCAAACTTGCTCTGTTTAAGAAATGTCAAATGATGAACCTCAGAGGGTGAATGACTCCGTTGATTATGTATTCATTGCACACCTACCTTAATCTTGAGAGTTCATGCATGAAGCAAAAATGTAATTAGATAATGCACTTTTAGTTTATATGTGAAAATATCTCATTTTTTCTGAAAGTACCAAGTTGAAAATTCAATGAGTAACAGCTGTGTAATATTGGTTTGAAAACAGGAGTTTGGAATGGGAGGCTGTTTAATTAAATGTGGGCTATTAAAAGCTTTAGGTTTCTAAAAATCATGCTAAAAGGCTAAAGATTTTCCCCTATCTCTTCTGACAATAAGCTGCCTACTCTAGAGCGTGGTGGGTTTTCCTCCATCTTGTTATTCACAATTACAGACATTCTTGCTTAGATATGCTTTTCTTTTCCTAGGTTTTCAAAAGTTCTCCAGAGTTCCCCTTGATTCTCTAAGAGTAGTACTGCAAAAGTCTGATAATCCAACTATTTCAGTCAGGCACCAAGACCAGAGCTGCTGAGTGCTGAAAATCTAGCCTAAAAAAAGGGTAAAACCCCTTTGCATTATAAATGATTCTGCAAACTTCTTTGGAACCCAGTCTGGGACCATGAAACTGAAATATTGGCCTTTCCGATGTGATACATTAGTAGCCATTATAAAATAATAATCTCATATTTAAAAAAGTGACAATAAGTATTTAGGGATACATGGTTCCCTCTCAAGATTAAGAAGTATTCCGTTGCAGGAATTGCATGGTACTTTTGGTTCAAATTCACTGGGATGCACAATTACTTTCTCCTTTGTTATGAAAAATGTTATGAACAAGAGTTGTTTTTTTAAAAATCAAAGCAATGTTAATTCAGTATCCCCATGTTTAATTCACTTGTACCTTGACTCTGTGCATTGCATGGTTTTGACACCCCCCTCCCCCCCCCCCCCCCCCCCCCGTGTTTATTAAAACTGATCCTGGGTTTGCTAGAAAGCTTCAAATATTTTATGGGCTGAATTTTGAGAATGTAGAGAACCATTAAGATAATTTCTCTGGCTACAATTTGACATTACAAATGTGTCACACTGCTCCAGGATTGTGCTTAATTCAGTGTGGGTGGCAAGTTTATACTGCGACATAATTTCTGCACCTCTCTTTTAATGATGTCTTTTTTCATTATTAAGAAACTAGATTACAATTTCAATAAATACTCGCATCCAAGAAAAGTCTTCGGAATGAACATTTGGGGATGTTTTAGTGATTAGAAATTTAGGTGGAGCTTCAGATGTATCCACTCTTTGGTTTGTGTGGATTCTTACAGTGGTATGGTATTTCTTCATTTTGCAAGCTATTGTTACATAAAAATTCATAAGTTAATTTTGAATGATGCAACCTTGGTACTAGAAGCAATCTAGTTGCCTTAATGCTGCTTTCTTCCCAGGCTGTATTGAGTTTCTTTTTGCTCTTGTCACGTGGGAATATTCATAATGTATCCAGTGGTGGAACTTACTGATTGCATGCAAATTGATGTGATTTGTTTTTTAAAGGACGATGTTCTTTCTTCTAGTTATCCCTTCTCTCTCCTCCTTTTCTTTTAAGCTATCCACACCAGCTTTTTAATAACAAGGAAGGTGGAACAAACCGTAATCTTTCAAGTCTCCTGTGAATAACAGCACAGTTGAGCTACACAAGGAGCTTAAAGAAAAGTCCAGTACCAATTAATTCCAATTGTCTTAGCATTTAATACAGTATCTGTGTGCACGGGGTGGTGCACGGCTCTTTGTATTCCAGTCTAAGAGGCAGCAACACAGTGCCAAGTAGAAAATAGGATAAGGGAAGTAGAATGCATTATTTCTTATGCCTGTTTACAATTTTGCGGCACATAGCACATTGCCTTTCCCGACACTGCAGGCCTTCAGAATGTGAATAATCTGGTAAAGTCCATTTGTCTGCCATTGTTTGAAACATCTCCTTTATGAGACGGTCATTTGAAGACTGTCAGGTCTGGCATCAGCTCAGCTGGCATTACTTTTGTCACTGAGTGCTATTTCCTCCTCTCTGCTGTGCTCCAAACTGTTTGGAGCCTCATGGCTAGCTAGTCAGTGTTTATGAGGTTGGGGCAACAAAATTGTAAGTAACTTAGTGTGCGGATATTGAAAAGTCTGCAGTAGAAATCGTTTTAGGAAAGGGTAGCAATTGTAGAAATTGTTTTGACTGCTTAAGTAGCTCTACGTATGCTTTTTTAAAGAGAGTGTTTTAAAATGACTCAAATTCCCCCCTCCCCCCTTTTTTTAAATGCATACACAGTTGTTTATGAATCTTGTTCCCTTGGCTGATAAACGCTTTCTTCTGAGCTGAAGGAGCACGAATGGTATTTAAGGATTCAATTCTTTACTTTCAACAGCTTCTGAGTAATAGGTCAAGTCTTGTGTGCTTGGGACAGATTCTTATCCAGCTTATGTTGCCATGGTCCTTTATATATTAAAATTAATTCTCTCCCTGCTTCACCATGCAATTCCCACTACGTTGGATGAGAGGGATGGAACCGTGTAAATAAATCTGTTTTAGAGAAGTGCATTTCGCCTCAGAATAGGTTGGCAGTTTGCAAATACCCTGGCAGGGTACCCGAGCTAGTAGTAAGCCCCAGCCGTATTAAGGCAGCTTAATGATTGTGTAAGTGCAACCAAAGGTAGAGGAGGAGGTGGTGATGTGTGCCAGGACGGTCGGCATTCCTCTGTGGCTTCATGTAAATGTGGTGAAAAGCAGGGAGAGGGTAAAAAGGGAAGACTTCTGAAGCTGAATAATCCACACAGCTAGACCTGGGTTCTAGAGGAGAACGTGTCCCCTTCGTGGCAGATGCTTTCCCTTGGAAACAGTGCACAAACGTAGGACTGCATCTTTGGTCTGGCACTATGAGATAACTGGATCCATATGAGATGACATAAACCTGGCTCCATTTGTACACTGTCTTCAAGTAGTTTCCAGCATTTATTTGCATACCTATATCTCTATCAACCTTTGCCTGCTTTACAGTGCATAAATGGCTGTTTGCTTTAATTCGTGTTTTGATCTCGTTTGAGTTAAAAATTAGTTTGAGGTAATGGACAAACACAAAAGCAAGCATCCCTTTGGGCAATAGCGATCATTACAGCCGAGATGGGTGAACACTCGTTCTGTTCTAGGGGTTGTTCTAGAGTATTCAGAATAGCTGATAAAACTGATATTATTGTCCAGGCTTGCTTAGGAGATGGTTGCATCGGGGTCTACTGACTGAGGACAGTGACTAGCACTGCTTGGTGCTGGTGATAATGCCTCTGGAGCAGTGTCTCAATGTGAGAGAGAGATGGTGGCGAACCAGAGGAGCATGTAAGGGAAAGCGGAAGATGGTCAGGGGATGGCATTACAAATAAGGAAATGCTAAGGGGAGAGTTGAGGGAAGGCAGCCAGACATCTCTCAGAGGTGCAGTATGAAAAATGAGGCATCATAAGTTGAAACAAGGGAAATTCTGATTTTACATAAAGGAAAAAAAAATTCATCATGGGAGTGGTTCAGCACTGGAACAGAATACCCAGAGAGGTTGTGGGATCTCCATCCTTGGAGAATTTCCAAACTCAGCTGGAGAAGGTCCTGAGCAATCTGCTCTAACTTGGAAATTAATCCTGTTTTGGACACGGGGTTGTTCTAGATGACCTGGTACTGGCCAGCCTGCATGACTCTGGTGTTCCCTGCAGCGACCAGCCCGGTTCAGCAAATCTCTGCAGTTTGGTCCAGCAGCAAGCCTAGTCCTGATGTGCAGATGATTTGTTTACAAACAATTCTGAGGGTCTGGGCCTCTCTCTGCTACTTTCTCCCCATTTCTGAAACAGTGTAAGAAAAGGAAGGTGCGCAACCAGCTATGGCCTTCCTCGTTTCCAAGGGAGAGAATAACATATCCTGACCTCTTTCTACATCCTGCCTGCTAGGCTCAGATTTTATTCAGGTTAAGTTGATAATATTTCACAAAGGCAAACTGCTCAGTGGATGGTACGGTTATGAGGCACTCCAAGCTTCTCAGTGCCCTTCCTTGCCTGTACACCATTACGCAGCTGAAAGCCAGCTCAATTTTCTTCTTTCAGTGCCTATCATCTATCTGCTGAACAAGCCACATGCAGGTTGATTCAGGAGGATTAAAGGACGAAAACTGAGAAAGCAGGAAAATCTCTAATATAATAAGGAAACATTTTTCAGTTCCTGCTGTTCTTTCTTATTACTCTTTTTTCCAGTGTATTCACTTAACCTGCTGCCCTGATTTTGACATTTTTAATTTATCCATTAGCTGTGATTAAGATCATACATTCATGAGGAGTGACTTTGCTTGCCAAGAAGCTTTCCTGAGGTATTACAGCTCTAGCAAGGGGCCATACCTCACTGTAGTCAAGTTTAATCATTCCTAAAATGTTCATTTAGAAAAACCTGCAAGTTTAATTCCAACTCTTTCCTACCTAATTAAATGGTATTTGTTATGTGTATAGCCATGCAATGTAATTATTTCATTACTAGAAACATGATGCACTAAAAGTCTTGCAGTAGAACGACCCAGTAGGGCAGATTTGATGAGCAGTTTCCCATGTAGTTCTTGCCTTCATCATAAAGAAAACTTTACACGTTATTTGAAAAGCATGTGATACAAAGGCTTCACGAGACAGTTAAGTTTTCCACAGTGTAAAAGGAAGAGTAATAATGGGTTATATATGGTCCTCTCTCTGGTGACCAGCAATAGGACATGTGGAAATGGAATGAAGCTGCATCAGGGGCAGTTCAGGTTGGACGTTAGGAGAAGGTTCTTCGCTGAGAGGGTGGTCGGTCCCTGGAACAGGCTCCCCCGGGCAGTGATCACGGCCCCAAGCCTGTCAGAGTTCAAGGAGTGTCTGTACGATGCTCTTAGTCATATGGTTTAGTTTTAGGTAGTCCTGCGAGCAGCAGGGAGTTAGGCTTGATAAACCTTATGTGTCTCTTCCAACTTGAGATATTCTATGATTCTATTTTTTATATATATATATAAAAAAAACAAAAGCGTAACAGGAAGAACCTTAAAAAGAGAAAACACCACATATATGGAGCAAAGAATTTATTCATAGTACAATTAATGCTCTAACGTACTCCAGAATATCAAATGAATATAGAAAAGCCTCATTAATAACACAGTTAAAATTGTTACGGAAAGACCTCATTTCTTTCTATCCCTTTTCTCTAGTGCTATGCTCTACCCCCCAGCTCTGGGTCCTGTGGTCAGCAGCCTCAGCCTCCCTCCAGCAGAGCAGAAGGGGGGCTGTGACAAGTCCTGGGCCACCTCGAGGTCTTCACAAGGAGCTCTGTGATGTTAACTGTAGAATTTCTGTCTCCTCAATCTCGAGTCTGGGGGTTTTTTTATGTGTTTCTCATCATAGTTTGCTTCCTTTTCATTGGTTTCTTGCTCAAGCTTGGAAGTTGCACTCCCAGCATCAACTAACATAAAGGGTTATTGGTTTTATGCAGGGACTACCTGGGTTTGTCAGGCCTTTACCGCATATTATTATTGTATTTGCAGAATTTAAAATAGAACGGATTAGGGAATTATCACTTGACCCGCTAGACAAGTGCTAAAACACGCTAAAGCCTGCTGAGGCCAAGGCAATCCCAGACAACTGCAGAGACCGTGCTCTGCCAAATCAATGTAAAACCTATGGCCTTTTATTATTTATGGCAAAAATCACATTTGCTGGGTTATAAGGGAGGGAACAGTGCTTTTACGGTTGGCCATATGCTGTTACACAGTGCAGGCTGATTTACTGCTCCATGCGGAAAAAGGAGGACATGAATACAGCTGCTCCAGGAGCAGAATATTACAGATATGCCTAAGTGTGATAGCACAAGCTGTACCAGTTTAGCACAATAGGCACTTGAGATGTAATACTCTCAGTGCCAGAAAATGCCTCCTGCTAACTTCAGTGGGGCTGATGAATGAGAGTAAAAAAGGAGATGGGATCTTTATTATGTACACTTGAAATTCTTAATTAGGTTACTTTCTGAACCTGAAATTGTTGCAGCATTTCTGAGAATCAAACTTTATTCATACCGTGTCACACGATGCAACCAAATTCAATTTCCTAGTATTGTCCCTGCTTTTTTTTTTTTTTTTTTTTTTGTTTTTTAAAATCAGAGTTGTGCCCGACTGTTTGTATTTGTGCTCTGAGTGGGAAGAAAGGATACAGAGATTGTCTTATCACTTGTACTGCTACATAATAGCCAAATACATTATGGCATTTGCTCTCTCTTGGACAAAGAATTTGCTGCTAACTTACTTGGGACTCTGACTGTGGTTGTATCTCTCCTGGTTGGCTAAAAGTATCTCTTAAGCTGGTGGGGACAGACAGTATCATGACACCAGAGTGCTCTTTGCCCTTAATGTCTGTCTACCTTGCACTGGCAAAATGCTGTTATTTCACCATCTGACACTAAGGCAGGCCACCTGCTTGCTGCTTCTGACATTGAGAGTCATTTTTTGATGTTGTATACAAGATCTTGCGTCATTGTAGTCACAGAAACACGGTTCTTGAGATCGTTTGTCTATTTCTTATCTACTTATATTGATTATGTCCTAAACTCTCAGGCACAATTTTTATCTGATCTGGGGAGTTTGAATTCGCATCTGCTATCAAACAGTTGATGAATGATAGCTGACCAAGCTGAAATGATCAGATCTTCTAGCAGGCACTTTCAAGATACACTAATGGGTTTTCTTCTGTCATCAAGGGCATGCTCAAGAGCTTATTTTCTAGGCATGTAGCTCAACTTCAGCTGTCTGTTGAGTTTAGAATGCAAATGTCCTCATCTGCTGTTTCTGTTTGTCTTTTTTTTAGGGCAGGAAATAAATGAACACTGTGTACCTAGAGGTCTTTCACCAAGTACAGAAAATTTTAGCAAGACTTTTTGGCTAGATGTTTATTATACTGAATACTGAAAATGATTAAGAGCTACTATCTATAGTGATATGTATTTACACACATTAAGTAAATGCTGAAGGAAAGTATATAATGTACACAAGGCAAATCAGGTGAATCTGAAACTTCCACCTTGCTATTGCTCTGCAACTCTACAGTTTCGTCTTCCTCTCCCACGTAATTTCTATACTCTTTGCAAAAAGATGAAATTTGCAGTATGCCCCAGAATGATCAGATTCATGCTGTTTCAGAAAAGTGTTTGGGAGTAAATAATTCTGTCATTTGAAAGAATTTCTTTATAACTATCTACGTGAATTACTGTGTTCAGGTTGGCTCCCAGACTAACAACATAAGTACACAACAACAACAGTGCAAGTCATCGTGGTATAATGTGCTAACGTGCCTTCAGGAAAGGTGGCACGGGGATTTAAAATTAAGCTAAATTCATTCTTTGTCATCCTCTATCACCAAGAGGAGCAAAAATGATGTGGAAAATGTGGCGGTTAAATTAGGAAAGAATAGTAGATAATGCTTTTATATACCTGAAGGTTGTAGTGCTGGATGAAGAGGAAGGGTTTGACAATAGGCCTGAAGAAGGAAATAATGAGAGGAAATTATTAAGCAAAATTTAGATTGAATATCAGGGAACTCGTTGAGACAGTGAAATCTGTTACAACCTGGAATTGTCTCCCAAAAGAAGGTGCTGAAACTTAATTGCTTTGGGCATTTTTAACAAGTCTTGTCAAGCTGCATGGAAGAAATGTAGAGAACAATCATGGACTTGCAGAGGGATACGCTAGGTGACATGCTTGGCTTTGCCACTTCTAATTGCTCTGATTTTTTAACAGCCACCAGGAGTGACAGTAATTACGGTGGCAGTTTTTATTGGGGGGGGATGGCCTGTTGTTTAAAAGCTCAGTTGTATTTCTGCCTCAATCTGAACTAGCCTTCAGGCATGGAAGTTCAGAATGAATAAACTAATGCCGTATTTGGGATGATACGCTGAAACCTGTAGTTAATTCACTTGTATGGCAAAACTTCTTTTAGGTGACCACAGAAATGGTCAGGGAGAAATGTTCATTGGACTGGAAAAAGTGGGAAGTAGTTAGACTGCAAGGCACAGGAGGTGTGTGCTGCTTGCCTGTAAGACAAGAGGGGATTTGGGAGAGGAAGAGGAGGGGAGGATGTCCTCATTTGCCCTGAGGTCCAGGTGGAAGGCTGATCCAGCATATTATTTTATAGCTTTTCTCCTTGCAGCAGGCAATATCAGAGTGGGAAGGCAATAAATTACAGCCATTCCAGATAAGATTGTCTCTTCTCTCTATGGGACTGTTAAGTGAAATTAATAAAGAAAAGTTGTTAAAGTTTAATTATGCCCTCCTCCTACAGCAAACCACAAAGACACTCAGGATACGGGACTGTAAACACAAAGAAAGTAAGCTCTGAGAACTGTATAATTAAACAAACTCACATTACTTGCGGAGCAGATTTTTGCATGGTCACATTTAAATCCTATTAACTGAAATACAATGTAAACTCATTTGTATTAATGTATGCCAGCGTGCAGGCACGTAAGCGTGCCAGAGAACAGGTACTAAGAACGTTGCAACTTCTTGTGAAAATATGTGGCACAAACATCAAAGAAAGATGTCAAAGAGGTGCTGACCCATGACAGAGAGGAAAACCGTTGTTTTCCCAGGAAATGAATCCACTGGGATTTCAGTAACCAACAGTCCTGGGCTTCAATGGGTATGTGTGTAGAGCTCAGTTCTTCTCTAGGCTGTATATTTCTTTGACTGAAAGGCTAGTGTTTCTTCTATTTGTTTGCTGGTGAAGATTGGGAATTTTTGATGAAAACAAGTGTGGAAAATGGGGGAAAGAAGAGGGAGCTGGGTCTGAATGTAAAATATCATGCCCCACCAAAAGCGAGGTGCCCCTGTGTATAATTCACCTACAGGTAAGACGGACAGGCAGAATAAAGTTTATCTGTACGTGCTGTCCTCTGTTCTTGTGCATGCAGCATTTTGCTTGTGCAAATCTGCCTGGGTCCCTGTTTCGCATTTATTCATCCCTGTTTTGGGTACGGTGGTGGCCTGCGGGGTGCATGGCAGAAGCGTTGCCTCCTCCTGTGGGGCGCAGCAGGGACATGCTGTGATTTGTCCTCGCAGCATGTGTTGCAGGTAAGGAGCCTGTTTGCACACTTCCACTTAAAGACTACCCACAGTATTTCATAGCAGTATAGATTTACCTGTCATCCGATGCTCTCGTCACTGCCATCTGTTCAGTAGATTCATTTGTGGTCTCTGTTTCTACAGTTACCATGAAAGGTCTTTGGATCAGGGACCATAATTTTATTATGTGTTTGTAAAGCATCCAGCATGATGGGTGTCCAGTTTCATTTTGGGACCAAGAGCAAGTATTAAATTTCCAGTTATCCCTGTTATTGTTACTCACTATAAACCAAATCCTTTTCCCACTCTGCGCAGTGGGTGAGAAGTTTCTCATTGTCTTGCACGGGAGCAGGATTTACTCCAGTCAGAATACACGAAGTCTGTATTTTCATCAGATATGCTACTGAATCTTTACTCTTTTAAGGTGAAGAAATTACAACGCTTAACTATTTCTGGAGTTTAATACCTGTTATGAACACCTACACGTTGACCTGTGGAAAAATTTAGATGTGCCATAAGGTCAGATAGATTTCAAAGAGCTCTTAGAAATGGTGACAGAAGGGCAGCAGTGTATGTGACAACAATACATCATGTAAATTACAACAATAAATTTTAATTAAAAGAGACTAAGATGCATCTTCAGAGGGATAAAATGCTACTCTCAGAAATTGTGGCAATAAATGTCAATGGCTTATTGTGCTTCTCCCTTCGCTTTTGGAGAGGGTGAGGAGGGTGGCACACTTCAAAGATTCTGCATCAGTTCTGCTGCTCTATTAGAGATGTGCTGAGCAAAGAAATATTGATCCTAACAGCACAGTGAATTTAAGATAAGATCTGATAGTATTAACAAGAATAAGGTTTGATGGTCTCTCCTATCCTAGTAAATAGCATCTCAGGATATTAAAAAAAAAAACATCAGATAAATTCGGATTTCAACATGTGAAAAATCCAGACATAGTCTGTGATATACAGACTTTTTGAAATTCCTACCTATAAATGACTTCTTTCAAGCTAATTATTTTGAATTTGTAGGCTGTCATTTTTATTCCGTATTGCTGCAAAGCATTTTTCTTTAGTTAACAAACACACACAGTTGCAGGTTACAGAAGGGAGCTTTTCATTAAGTTTCAGCCAGAACTGTGCAGCCATGGGCAAGTTATTTAAAAAAAATATATATATATACTGAACTATATTAGTTATGCAACTGTTTAAAATCAAATGCATGTCTCGGATTTGGGACATGAGGAGCTTACCTTTTGAAACTGCAAGGGAGAGTCGTGGTAATCACGGGAAGTCTCTGTTACAGAAAGAGGCTTTGGAGAGGCCGTTTCTGTGCCCGGAGAGGTGGCACGTAGATGCTGACTGACAGACACTTGCCCAACCTTTTCCTGATAATCCTGGTGAAGAAGGCTTCATCGCCTCGGCTGGCAGCCTGCTCTGCTTCTCACAGAGTTCTGTGGACTCGTATGTCTAAATTGCAATCCTCCGCTCCCGTCCCGCATGGGGAGCGATGGATTGCCTCCTCGGCACCTTTTGCAAACTGAGGTGTCAGTATTGTGTCCCTCCCTAGCTGTCTCTTTTCTAGACCATCAGACCCAAGTCCTGCAATGCTCATTCATGGCTGGATGATGAAAAATCACTTCGTTCAAAGCTGCTCATTGGTTTTGGTACCTTCTTCTGGCCTCTTTCCTATTTCTTCTCTTAAAGAGTAGACTCCAGGGGAGGCCTCACCAACGCTGGGAAAAGAATAATAACAAAAAAAACCCAAAACACAAAAGAATGTGTTTTGCAGAGCGCATTACTGTCACTATAGAGCAATGTAGGATTTATCTGGGGGTTTTTTTTTTGCTTTATCAGTATGGGCTGTGTTGGCTTGAAACCTTGGAAATGGGTGTTTGTTTACAATCCAGGACTAACAGCTCGCTCCTGTGATTGCGACCGGGTCCTCATTTGTGTCGCTGCTGAAAGTACGGCACCTCTGGGCTGCTGCTCCTGCGGCACTCTCTGCTAACACCTTTTTAGACCTCAGGGGTGCATTAGAGATGCTTCTTATCCAGTCTGAGAAATGTGATCTTTTAACAGTTTTGGGAGCTGTCTTAGTGAAATCGCCAGAAAGAGCTGCTCTCGCATCTGGCCTTTACCAGGTTGCCGTTATCTGGACCAGCAATGATCTGGTTTGAGTCTGGGGTCTTAAATAATAGCGGCCGTTTTGATGCAGCAGTAAGTGGTTTAGCCAAAGAAGAATTTTCTTAGCATAGATTTGAAGTTAAACACTTGCATTCTGCAAACCTTTGTAGCAAGACAAAGTAGAAGCAAGGTCTCATAAACAAACAAACGATAATATTTTATTGACTAATTTGAACAAAAGTGGAAATCCATATTGTGTCCCGAGTCTTGCCGAAATGTGGATCCTCTGGAACTTTTGAAACAAGAGGTAGCCTCGAGCAAAGGCTATTGCTTAGAGTCTAAGGTCAGCTGAGACAAAATAGAGGTCAGAGTAATGGCATCAGACTTAATGGAGATGTTTTCAATTCCACAGAAACTCTCTTAAGGCAAGAAATGAGCCGCCAGAGAAACAGGGCATCTGAGGACATTTAAACTCTAATTCTAAAAGACCAAGTTCTTAAAAATATATATTCTTAGGGACAGCTATGGGAGAAATTAAGTTGTATAATTTTGTGTTTGCTGATCTGATGGCTTACAAGAAGCCTGAATTAGCATATATTTATCTGAGGGATTCATACACACTTTTGCCTGGTTGAGAAAAATCCCAATAGCCATTCTCTCATCCAAAGTGGGCAAGAACTCTGTTTTAAAGATAGGAAAAGTAATGTACCTAACTGCTAATAGTGATGAAGATTTCAAGGCCGCTGTAATTGAGTGAATATTTGGGGGGGTCATTACTCTTGTGACTAATTTATGTTTATGATGGTATTGAAGCCAAGGACTAACTATTGCAAAATTGTAACTTGTTACGTGACATCTACATAAGACATATCTTTTTAAAGTGTTTGCTTTTAACTTTACTCTTCTCAGCTTTACTGCTATTTTGTATGGTATATAATTATACTGTTGAACCTACAGAAGCTAGATACATTGTCTGTGGCTTTAGAGATGATACATACGTTTTCAAATTACACTTTATGACCCGATGTCCAAAATCTAATTTTAGCCTGTCTGAAGAAGTAGTGAGCAGTTTGAGTAGCCGCTGGTTGATGTGACAGAGTCTCCTAGTAAACTGATGGCAGCAGGGTCTGCACTTCAATTCCCGGTTTTCAAAACCATCTTCTGATGTGCCTGTATGTCATGGTTATTTTCTGCAGGGAGTTGGGAGTAAAAAGGGAGTAGGTGGCTGAGAGATGCCGACAACAAAAGCATGATGATTTAGTCAGCTTACTGGATTTAGGGCAGAGAGCTTTCTTGCCCTGGTTACGTTGTTGGCGGAGTAAAACTGTAGTGGCCAAATGGGAACATGAACTTGATGCTGCTTGATTTGAATTTTCACTGGCAACAGTCTCTTATGCAATGATAACATTTGAATTTGTAGAAGAAAAGGGGGGAAAAAATATTAATGTATGTGTATTTTTTTTCTGTCATTGAAGAATGAGAAATGGTACTCCATTTGTATTGCAAGGAAACGTGATAGTCTCTGGAAATATATCTAAAGCAGCAGTTCCCCCACCCGCATTGCTCGCTGTTTGTGAGTCAGAGCGGTCGGGTCTGCTGTGAGTCCTGCTGTCAGGGTAGGGATGCTCATCGTGCTCGACTCTGCGTGGAGAGCCTGGCAGAGGAAGGCACGCACTCTGCGGTGTAGTTTTCCTCTTTTTTCTTTGATGTCGATGCTCCAGTCGATGTCCTAACCTGGTACTCCATTTTTAAGTCTCTCCTGTAATAAAACTGCTTCAGGCTGATCCGAAGAATACCAGGTTACCTCCTTTTCTTTGAGAGTGGAAAGCTTGTGGATACTGGTCACGGCACTCAGGTTATTTCTGAGTGGTTATGCCTGAAACTTATGATTTACCAAACACTTTCTACCAAGCTCTTCTCAAAACTGAGGATGCCAGGTGCCAAGTTAGTGTAGCGTAGCCTTGCAAATGAAAGCAGTGCTTCTGGCAAGGGTTAAATATTGAGCTGTTTTCTTCACTGAGGATATTTTATTATTTACAGTGTAGCTTGCACAGCTTACTCGGTGATGAGGATAGGTGCCCAAGACTTTGCTAGATTGTGCTCTAATGAAAACAAATGACTTAAATGATGGTTGTCTGAAGATCAGATAAGCTGTTAGAAGTTGGAAAGATGTTTTGATATTGTGCAGAGTGCCCATGTGCTTTCAACTGCTGAAATGACAACCTGTATACAGACTCACTTGCCCAGTGCTGGAGATTTGTCCTTCTTTTAAAAAATGAGGTGGCAGTGGCAAGAGAGGCATGGGGAAGTAGAAGAAATGATGATGAGTCATGTGATACTTTGAATTTCTTCTGAAGCTAATTTCAGGGTATAGCTATTGTTAAAAAAACCCAAGCACCTCACAGTGTGTTAAGGTGTCTTTTAGGAAACTCTGATGTTCAAGAATTGAAGCAAATACTATCTTATTAGGAAAACATGCTGATGACATATGTGATTTTTTAACATGCTGTTTGTTCTGGAGCATTCCCACATTGTCTTTTACATTCATCTTGGTGATCCTTTGCTGAATCTTATGTCTCTACTGCTTCTCTATCTTTTGCTTTTCATATTTTTTTCTATTATTTTGTGTATTAACCATTTACTTGTGCATCTTACAGGCATCTCTTTCCATCAGCCTCGGTGTTCGCTTGTGCAGGGGGAAGAGGGTGGTTGCCAGCTGCCTTGAACATGGGGTTGATTCATGGGGTAACTGGTCTTGCTTCCCTGTTGCACCCCAATAAGCATTCCTGTCTTGGTCAGTTTGGCAGAATGACTTACAGGCAGTAAATGCTAGCAGAGAAATATATTTCCAAAGCTATATCATGTGTATAAGAGCTGATTTTAAGGGAAGGGGAGTTTCATTCTCCAGTTTATGTACTGCCAGTCTGATTTGAATGAGATTTGTATTCCCTAAAGGAGGGATTGCAGGCCAAACAAAAAGTCAGTAGCCATTGGAAAATACTGAAAACAGTAGGAATCTTTCCATTGCCTTTGCCGGGCACTGGATCTGGTCTTGGCAACCACAAAAAGTAAGAGGCAGAGGAATATTGAGTCCACAGGCTTTTAGTTAGTAGCTCTTCTATAACTGCACAGAAAATGTCCTGAGAGTGAGCAATTCTGCACCTATGCATTTAAGCATCCAGTGAGAAGAAATCATAAATAAAAATATCCTATCTAAACACAGGACAGATTTTTTAAAAATAGAAATCATAGAAACATTTAGGTTGGAAAAAACGTTTAAGATCATCAGGTCCATTAACCTACACTGTCAAGTCCACCACTAAGCCATGTCCCTAGGCACCACATCTACCATCTTTTAAATACTTCCAGGGATGGTGACTCAACCACTTCCCTGGGCAGCCTGTTCCAATGCTTGATAACCCTTTCAATGAATAAATCTTTCCTAATATCCAATCTAAACCTCCCCTGGTGCAACTTGAGGCCATTTCCTCTCATCCTACCACTTGCTGCTTGGGAGAAGAGACCAGCACCCACCTCGCTACAACCTCCTTTCAGGTAGTTGTAGAGAGCGATAAGGTCTCCCCTGAGCCTTGTTTTCTCCGGACTAAACAACCCCAGTTCCCTCAGCTGCTCCGTGTAGGACTTGTGCTCTAGACCCTTTCCCAGCTTCATTGCCCTTCACTGGACATGCTCCAGCACCAAAATGTGTTTCTTGTAGTGAGGGGCCCAAAACTGAACACAGTATTTGAGGTGCAGCCTCACCAGTGCTGAGTACAGGGGGATGATCACAAATTTACTGAGAGTGCGCTCGATCCCCTCGTCCAGATTATTGATAAAGATATTAAACAGAACTGGCCCCAATACTGAGCCCTGGGGAACACCACTGGTGACTGCCCACCACCCAGCCAGTTTTTTACCCAAATAGTTCTATCTTTTGAAATCTAAGAACCATTTGTAGAGAAGATTGTGTAGGAATACACAGGAATATCTTAATATAAATACTTATTTAGGGTAGCAGCTATGTAAATGAATGAGCAGATTACTGCATTGTTGTCCTAATTTTTATTTTTCATAATATTAATTATACTTTCAGTTTCTCATCACAGTTCCACATTTCTGTGCATAGCTTAAAGTATAAAACACTCCCAAGCCCATTGCTGGTAATGTAACTTGTCGTTTTCACTCTCTGCTGAGATCACGGCAGCCAAAAGTTTGTCTTTCTGCTGTGTTCTTTGGAGACCTTCCTGCTAAACAATATGAAAATCCTTATTTCAGAAATAGTGCCCTTTGCAGATAGTGACAGCTCTTGGCGGTGAAGCCCAAAGCGGCTTCATTTTAAAGATGAGAGAAGCCTAACATCAGTGCAATGGCACCTGGTTCCTACTGAAAGCCAACTGGAGACAAGTTATCTTACACATTCAAAATCTCCCTGTTGGCCTTTTTTTCTGGCTGTGTGTCTTGCAGCCTTAGTTATGATGTAAAAGTCCTCTGGGAACAGTAAGAGCCCATGTAATCCATCCATGTGCAACAAAAAGAGAATTGCACTTGACATGGACAAGATCAGGTTAAAAGGAAAGGTGATACAAATGTCTCAATTCAGAGCAAAACTCAGAGGCAGGAATATGCAATTAGTGTGTGTGTAGGAAGTGACGAAGGGATTTGGTACAGCAATGACAATGCCAAAGGAGAGTGCCCAGAGTGCGCTTGCTTGCAAATGAAACTTGGTCAGTAATGTAATGGTAAGGTGAATACTCTCATCTTCTTGAGATAATGATCCCTTATGAGGCAGCTTGACATCCTTCTCTTCCCTTGGCAAAGCTTATTTACTGTACTTCCCTTTTAGATTAATACAAATTATGGCTAGGTCTGAACATCGCTGGCAGTAGAGAGAGGAGGCAAGAAGCTACAGGGGAAGGCCAATACAGCTAGGCAAGCTGCAGCTTCACTCCGTGGTGAATTACCCATAGCTGCAGGAGTTTCTTAGACTTCTCCTGTATCCTCATGTAATAGTTACTGTTTAATGGGGAAAAAAACCCACTGTGTCTTTATCCTACTTTTGGAAGCTAGGGAAGCATTTTAGGAGGTGGTGGACTAGATGATCTTCAGAGGTCCTTTCCAACCCAAACCGTTCCGTGATTCTATCAAGTAGACTGATAATCTTGTGAGTTTGTACCTTTCTGGACAAGAGGTATCTCTGTGCTTCCACGGTTGCCCTTTATTCTCTTACAGTTGAGCTGTGTGTGGCTCTGCAATCTCAGAGAAGCCGAGACCACCAAAAAGTAGAGCAATGAGACAACATTCACATCCATCAAGTTTTTGTTATGTGCACTCATATCTGTCACAGACAATGATGTGTTGTGCATTTTGCAATTTAGATAGCGTGTACTGATGTGCTGTACAGTTAAATGTTACTGTTGTGTATTCTACAACTTGAGTTAAAATTGACTCGACTGCAGCTTAATAGGACTTGAGCAGACTGTATAAATGCAAGTCATTACTGCCTAAATGTTGTGGAGCGTTATGGTGAGCAAAGACAAGTGTCAGATAAACCCTTTTATCCAAAGACAGAATAATTCCCTGCTTTAATCCTAAAACAAATGCAATTTGTGAAAAGTCAGACATGAGAGACACTTGTATTTTGATAGGCTTTATAAGCAGATGTTGGGGTAAATGTGATATTCAGAGAGACATGTCATGCCTGTGGGTTAGAACAAATTCTGTTAATAATTACTGGGGTAAAGCTCTGACAAATAAATGGTAGGTGCTTAGTCTGAGCTCAGCCTTTGCCTTTGTGGGTTGTGATTAGACTATCAGTGGTATATCAATGGTGGTATTTTTTTTGGTCTTGATTTAATACTGCATCGCTTCTATCCCCAGTCTGGTGATCTGATAAACATAGCTTGAGTCTGGGAAAAGAAATAGCATTCTTGCATTTTAGTTTATCCTTCCTGACGTTAAATACATTCCAGGCACACTTTTCTTTTATATTGCAGCATCTGACTTTGAGTGGATATATTTGTAATAGGAGTTTTAATGGATACATGCTTATTTTGACATCTAGTGTTAAATGTCTTCAATATGTACCATGGCGTTAAATTCCAGCTTGCATATGCTACCGGGTTTGACTTTGAGATTGCAAGCAATATTCTAGTAGAGATTGAAAGCTTACACATTAACAGCTTGTTTCAGATACCTCAAAGGTATTGCATAGGCTTTCTTTTCATAGGAAATATAGTGGCAGATGCTATCACTAATAGTGCTAAAAAAGCCTCACTTTGTGTGTCTCTGTGGACTAAATTCAAGTCCCATTAAAATCAATGGGAAGGTTCTGCCTGCCTGCAAGGAAAGCAGAGCAGGCCTTACATCTTTGAACTACACTGGCTGCAAATGTCTTCAGTGCAAAAACGTCTTAGTCAACAGTTTGGAAGAAACCGATGCTGACAGCAACTGGGACTATTTTCATTTTCCCATAAATACTGCCTTAAAAATAACTCATGAATGGCACTTAGTTGCAAACACATTTTAGAATGTTGCTAATTCAGAAAACGTTGAGGTGTTTTAGAAGTTTGGGTGGTTTTTGGTTTGTTTTTTTTTTTTTAATAAGTTGCAAGAGACATAGTAATAGTGACTTTATCATGTAGAAATACAGAGCTGCTGCGCCAAAGATCTTTTATAGCAGTAGGATGAATGTTATGAGTGGGCCTAATTAAAAAAATCAGTGTCGTTTTGTATTCTGGTTTTTTTTCTGTCTGAGCAGGGTTCTGCCGTCTCGTGTTATTCATCATATGTGATGATAATGTCTAATTAATGTCCTTTTTGCTTGCCTGGAAATTACCACAGGAAATCCTTCCAAATATCGGCTGCCAATATCTGCTTGACAGTCTACATTAAGGGCTGGCTTCGATATAAAGCTAACTGCAGTTGGTTCTGGGAATTTTGGTAGGGTTAACCGTAGTGGGGATGCTGCCTATATATATCTATATCCATGTATGTATGTGTGTGTATATATATATAGGTGCCTGCAGCGATGCAAGCTGGGAACGTGGGATGCCTGGGAACAGACTCAGGGATGGGTTTGTGACTGAGTGTGCGACCACCAGGAATGGAAAGATTTCTGTGAAATTCATTCTCCGTAGATTTACGGCCACCTGACTTTTATTAACTCCCTGCTTAGCTCCTGCATGATGACTCACCTTGCTGTGTTACAGGGCCTGATATAATTCTCCTGGCTTTAGCTAAAGTCGAGTAACTGCGGTGCTCAAAACCCAGGGAAGGTGAAGCCTGCTCTGGCATTTAAACACTCTCTGTCCTGTGCCTTGTGACTCCCAGACTTGCTGAGCAGATCGTTTCTGCCAAACAGCGGATTTTCTTTCTCCCTTCATGTTGCTTATGGAGTCCATCGCCCTGCTGTAGCAGTGAAAAACCTAGACAACAGTTTTATCTTACACGTGCTGTTCAATTAGCGTTAAAACAAGTACTGCTTTGACTTCATAGAAGCTGTTGGTGTAAAGTGGCACATCTTGGGTGGCAGTCAGCAGTATACAGAGGTTATAAAAACACCCTCCCCACCACCACATCGCTCTCCCAGTTTAGGAGTTCTGTTGAAATCTCAAGCCCTTTAAATTTTCTTTTGTCCATTTTCCACTCCCCCCGGCCACTGGTGAGAGAGCTCTGGGAGAGCAGGGGATGCTCTTGCTGGCTCCCATTAGGTCCTTCGTTAACGGAGCGAGAGGCCGCTGCGCTGAGGAAGAAGGGGCTGCTCTCCTGCAGGAGATGAGCGCGGGACTGCCTTCCCTGCGGCCGGCGTTGTACGCCGCTTTCGGGGAGGCTTTGAGGGCTTTTCTCTTTGGCTGCTCCTTTCACCTGCTGGAAAATGAAGAGCGAGCAGTAACAGATGAATTATTGCCAGCTTGTTTCTGGGATTTGTCAAGTGAATAGATTTAGGACCTGATTAAACCGCAGTCTCAGTCACCTTGTTCCTTCTCCTGCACTGTTGGGGCCAAAGGATGACAGCTTTGCCAGAGAAAAATCCCATGTCGTGACCTATGTAGCATTTTCAAAGTCAGGAAACGATTGCAACATCTTTTCTTCATACAGCAATTTCCTTTTAAATTGTATAGAAAAGCAGCAGACAGACTTGTAATCTGTTTGTAAAAATAGATTTCCTTCATACATACAGTTTTATTGTAATCATTAGGAAAGCGAAAAATATACGTATATCCAGATAGATATATGTTCAGATGCAAGTAGTCTGTGAACACCAAAGGCAGTTTTTAAACAGCTCTAGAATGGCAAGCCTTATTAATGCTTTCTAATATGTGTGCATATAGTTGTTCACTTTTCTGCTGACATATTTTCCCAGGGGAAATAAACACATTTTACCAGTTTGCCCGTAGTGTTCGCTCCCTGGCTTTAATTTCATAACTATGGAGCAAAAAGCCACATAAGGGTTTGCCTGATAAACAGAGACGTTTCTTTCCTTATCTAGCTATTATGGGGCAGTCATCAAAATTAAGTTAGGAATGAAAGGAAATGAAATCAATGATAATGAAGCAAATGTTCTAATACATGGTTAGCATTTTACTAAATGGCGGTGGAGTTAGCTCTTAGCAAAATGCTATTTTGTTCTGGACTTAAAATACGAAAAAATGCTGTTTTATTAACACGCTATTCCATCTTTGCTTCTCTGTAGAAGAGGTACTAACTCTCTCAGGTGTTATGGGTACCCGTTTACATTTAAATGTATGAGTTGTCCCCTGGACTGTGATGGGAATTCTCTGGCAAATGTGAATTTTGCTGCGACGGTGCATGGCTGTAACTCTGTAGGTATGGCCTGCCAGCAAAACTGCTGTCCCAAAGCTCAGGAGCCTGGATGCTAAGCCTGTCTCTATTGCTGGTCTTTGGGTGATCTGACACAAGCTACTTCTTTGGGTTTTTTACGTGTAAATTAGATACAATGATGCTGGCTTTCTTTTAAAGTGCTTGGAGGGAGATGGGAGGTATTGTTTGTTAAAGCCCAGGAAACTAACAATGAATCAGAGGTGGTTTCATTAGTAAACTTGGCAAAAAGTTTTATGGTAATCTATAAGTTTAATGGTACCGGTGTTTGAACGCTCCAAAAGCCTACATAGGTACTTTTTGAGATAATGCAATGAGTAAAGAAGCAACAGACAAAAAGAGTTCTCTCCAGTCAACTGAGAGGTGTTGCAAGCAATTTTAATAGGTTATTATTGAGATGATTTGCTTAAAACTCATAGATTTATGCCAAGTATTACTGGCAACAACAAGAAAAAAAAATGCTTTAGAGTCATTAATGCTTGCTTTGCTCTCGTATTATGCAGATCTGTCCAGATTTTGAGATGTAATTTCAGATAATTTTTTTTTTTTTAAGAGGAAAGAGACAGCTGACTTGCTCTCCTGTTGTTGAAAATTCATATAGGATGGATTCATGTTATAAATTGGTAGTCTATATCTGTAGCCCCTTAAGGTTTAGGGCTAGAACATATTAGCTACTATGGAGAGAGTGAATTTTGTTGTCAGATATTAGCTGTCCAGTCTCCTGAAAGCCTTGGGGTTTATGAGCCAGGATTTCAGTATTTGTGGTCATGGCAAAAGCAGCAAGATAATCAAATGGCAAATAAAATGCTTAGGCTGGAATACAGTCTAAAGGACAATAGTTGCAAAATGAAAAGCTTTACAGAACCCAGAGGAAGAAGGAAGCAAATTAAAGATGTTGGGACTTATTACAGAGTCAGGCTTATTACTGATTCAGCCTTAAATGATCTGTGAATTCTGTTTATGAATCTGGAACTGTATTTATTCTGAGATATAAAGAAAACAAATAAAACACAATACTAGGTTATCCGTAGCAGTTGGAGAGGAAATGAAATGAAACTGCAAATGGGGAGCTTCCTACGTTTTCATTTCTGATGCAGTTTTTCATTCTAAGGATCTTTTCCACTCTCTTTAATAATGATGCTGGGGGTTTGCCTCTGAAATAAATGTAAGGCAAATGCAGTAGGTAGCTGTCTGCAAATTTATTTTTACCTTACAGTGCAGTTAACTTTTTAATGAGAACTATAGAAGCTGATTAATTGTGGCTTCTGCATCTATAATTTAGGCAGGACACATTTGCAAACAGACTGCCCATCAACCTGAACTCATCAGGAAATCCTTCTGTTTACAGTAATAGAAGAGAATATTTAAGCATTCCTCCCAGTACCAAGATTATAACACAGAGCTGAGGCTGTGTTGGAAGTGCTGAGAATTTGCAACTTCCATTAAAACCAGTGGGTTGGTGCTGCATATCCTGTATTCACCATTAAGTCAGTGTTTCTTCTGGCTAGTGTTAGCAGAATGGAATAATGATGTTTTGCCTAATACCTTATACTATGGGCTGATTTGTTAATTTGATATTTTTCTCAATATAAGATTTTCTATTTGTATTACTTGATTATAATTTAAAATTTTAAATGTTTGTCGAGTTATGAATTATAATTCATATCCATCTACAGTGAAAACTTTACATACGAAATCTCTGAATTAAGGTCTCTTTGGCAGTCTAATTTGTCCTCTGTAGCAATCATGGGTTTGTAGCCTGCTTGACAAGAGGGAGCTGTCATAATCTTATGAGCAAATACTGTATTTAGATTTGGTTTTCATCTAAATTGGAGGGTAAATATAGTTACTTAAGTGAAAGGATTGGCACTAAACACATAGCCCCAGTTCTGGAGGTTTTCTACTGCCAATATAAATGGGAACATGCAAGAAAATAATTCATTCACCCTAAATGGCTTTTGTTCAATCATTTATTTTATGGGATTTTTCTGTGCTGCAGAAATTGTAACCCATGTTCGGTTTTCCTTTTGGCTTTGATAACTGCGTTAACACTGCAAGCAAATGTGGCTTCCTAATGTCCCTCCTCTGGAAGGGAAGTAAGGTCCCCAAATTGTCAGCTAGAGCAAGGAGGGTCACGCTGTACAAGTAGGTTGCTCTCCTCTGTTCCAGCTGACTAGCGGAAAGAGTTTAGCATATTGCAGCATCAGGGTGCAAGGTGTTTTTTGATCTGCTTTATGTCTTATTGTATCTAATTTAATGTTGAGCTCCGCGAGAACAAAAGCTGTTTGCCCTAAGATGGCTTATGTGGATTTGACAAAAGAAAGCAAAAATACAAAAACAGTTAATCTATAATGATGATAATTTGACTCATGGCATATGCTTTTTGGTTCAGTGAGTTTCCCGTATTGCTTTTTGAGCTTGAGAATTAATGAATTCCATTTTCAAGCAACATGCATCCATTGGGATGTGCAGGCTTTCTGAGTATTATTGAATTAAGGCTGTGGGATGCTCACATGACATATTTTTTCCTTGGCTGCTGATGGGGGTTCCAGCTGAGTTTTTGTTCTGCTACACTGTTTCTGCTTCATGGTTGTTGTCTCTTTTGATTTTTTTTTTTGGAACGTAATCTAACAGCTTGATAATTTTAATTAAAACGTTTGATAAATATTCATACTAATTTGTATATGATTTGCAACATTTTCACTAGTCATTAGCCACTGCGTTGGGTATTCTCACATGTAGGTTGAACCAGCAGTTCAGTTTTTCCATGTGTTTGCAACCATAGCTTTCTGGGTTTTATTTTAATCATCTATGCAGTATTCTTTACAACTTTCAGTTCTTTTGAATATCGCAATTGGTTCTCTTGTATTAGCTCTCATTAGCATCACCAGAAAACTAGCAGGCACTGCTTTCTTTAAAGAAGAATACTTGGTGGTATTCCACTCTGAACTTGCATCGTATTTTGTACATTACTCTGATATCCCCTCAACCGTCTTCCTAGCTGAAGACGACTGAATTTATATCTTGTGCTTCCCTAAACCAATAACGTATCATTAAATTACATTTAGGAGGAACACATTTTTCCTTCATTTGAGTATTGGGTGCCATATTCGC
The DNA here is from genome assembly GCF_000737465.1 of Haliaeetus leucocephalus. Taxonomy (NCBI): domain Eukaryota; kingdom Metazoa; phylum Chordata; class Aves; order Accipitriformes; family Accipitridae; genus Haliaeetus; species Haliaeetus leucocephalus. Next base: position 5,613,925 of record NW_010973013.1, on the reverse strand, counting down.
TAGTATTTTAACTGGAGATGGGCTACTCTGGTACGGCAGGTACTTCTAGTTATTGCTCATACCGGCATCCCTCAATTAAGTAGTTCTGTCCACCAATTTGTGGTTAAAATGTTGTACAAAAATAGACAGTATTCTTGTAGTGGCTGTTTATAGGTTTCACGACCAGCAGTGCTTGTGGAAACGTGATTCTGACACGCCACCTACAAGTGAGAGCGCTCTATCTTGTCTATAGCAGACAAATTTACAGAAAAAAAACAATCTTTGAAGAATAATATGTTCAGGAATATGGCCCATATTTAGTTATATATGGACCCCGACCGTACCAACGTAGATATACTTCAGAGCTCTGCAGAATGCGTACAGCATTGCTCTGTGGCGGCAGGGTCTGGTTTTATGTTGCTTGAAAGAACTGATGTGCAAGTCAGCCGTTTGCTGAGCTGTGAGAGACAGGACAGCTGACCGTCTTTCAAAGATGACTTGCATAGTAATATAATAATATTTCTTCTGTGTAGGATCGTGATAGAGTTCTTGCTGATTTTTTGCAAATCATGTCACAGTGGATGACAAAGCAGGAAGCTAAATTTGTGTGGCACTAAAAGAAATGTCCATGCAGAAAAGACAAGAACCTGCTGCTGAATTCTGGAGTAGTTGTTGGGTTGGGAAAATGGATATGGTGACTGCATGGGTCTGTGCGTCCTTATGATTGACATCAATAGCATAGATATTACTAAGCTATAAGTTAAGCCGAGCCAGTTTACTGTTGACCTCTGCTTACTTTATTTGCCATAAAATAAGCTGGGCCTTCGCCTGCTCAGCTTCATTGCCCAGTAGCTTGGACACAGAGGCAAGGCTTAAGATTCCCCATCCTTCGTGTCTACCTGCTCACCCAAAGACTTCAGCAGCGCCACGGGGCCCAAGGGGCTTCCCACTATCCCTTAAAAGCAAGGAACTGAAATTTCAGCTCCTCTAAAAACCTTCTTGTAATTCTGCTACCGTTGTGCCAGGGACAGAGAATATCTTCCTCCAAGTCTGCTGGGTGTGTGTGCACACCCCTGCAGCCAGTTCTACGTTTATTCTAAAGCCATGAATTGGGAAAGATCAACTTTCTTGCCAGGCCATACTTGCCATGAACTACATCTTTTTCTATTTCCTGCTTGAAAAATCTTAAAGTACCAAGATGGGCTCCTTTTACAAGTGATCAAGATTTTATACACACTTTCTGTTATTACCACAACTAAGTGAATTCTTAAAAATAAAACAACTTGCTGAAGCAGAAGGTAGAGTACAGAAAACAGTCTCAGATCATCAGCTTTTTTATTTATTTTTAAACTTTTATCTTTCCTGGTGTTTACGATGATTAATGGCAAACAAATTGTCCTCATTATCAGCCTCCTTGTCTCTCTGACGACACTCAGAAATATATTCCAGGACATGTTCTCTAAGTAACAAATGCTTGTTTATTTTTATGAATGTCACTCTATCAGCTTTTCAGCTAGAAAACCAAGCTCATCTATCATTTGCAAATTGCAAGGTATTGAGTTGTATCCAGGGCCTAATTTGCAGACCCAAACACCTATACTAAGGAGCCAGCTGGGCCTGGGGATGCCAGCACCCTTATGTAAACTGGGTTTGAATAGGCCCACGGGTCAGTCTGAGAGCTCATTTAACCGACTGTCTTTTGAACGCCTTAATTTCCAAATTAGTTTGGCCCCTCTGGAAGAGAACACCCCAGGTCTTTGTCATAATTGAAAAATAGGCGGTCACGCTGGGAATTTAGATAGCATATATTGCTTCACGTAAATATACGGAGCCATCTGGTATCGAGTCAAGCAAAAGCGTCACAACGTTGTGTCAATAATGCTGCATAATATCAACAATTAATCTGAGTCGTCTTTTTTTGCAATAAACCCTGTCTTAAAACTATGGTACCATACATGTATGTCCTGTAATGTGAGCTCTTATGATGTTAATTGACAGCCAACGCAATAGAAGTAGTTTGTTCAATTCAAATTAAATTACAGGATAGAAATATTCTCATGAAGAGATAACGCCTGAATTTGATAAGCCTATCCAGTAGGAGTTTTGGAAGGAACAGCCTTTTCTTCTGGCTGTGCCATCTTTTCTGGAAAGAACATCATCTTGCTGTGCAAGCGTATGCCTCTTAGAGGCAATTTATAATTAATATAATTGCTTAATGGGACATTTCCCTTGACCATACCATGCCATGCTGCCCAAACGTCCTCTTACACTCCAGTGCCCTGCTGAAAGGCTAGTGGCATTTTTCAAACAGGAGAGAGTAAAAATATTTCCACCAAATACTTCATCCAGTATCTCTACAGCAGATCAGTAAAAGCATCATGACACCCCAAATCTCATATCCTGTGTATCGCTGAATTGGTAACATATGGTCTGCTCCCACTGTCCAAAAAGTGTCTCTGTTAAGGATCTATACCTTTAATGATATGAACTCCTAGGATTGCTTTAAATTTATGGTGAACTGCAAACAGTCCACTGGCAGTCCTTAAGCTGCCAAGGGATCAGTAAATAATATGCATAACCTACCGCTACCGTGCAAATTGTGCGTGCTAGCATAAAGGTCACTCTTCTGGAAAGAAACATTTACTGAGTTTGGGGTGACATCCCTTTCAAAGACAAGAGGACCCAAACGAATTGGAAAACGAGTTAAATCTCTTCATTAGAACTTGAGCACAGTTGTTGTTGTTTTGTTTATAAAATAATCATGTTTCCATTTTCTCACCTCTCCTCTGTTTTGCCCAGTTGTAATTAAAAGGCTGTTGAAAGAGCTTCATAAAGCTTTTTTTTCTGGTAAATTATTTATAGCTTTTAGATTATATGAAACTATCTGCAAATTACGCTGAGTTTAGTGGCCATTTCTGTCACACACACACACGCACACAAGCTGTCAAAAAGGAAAGAGGGAGAACAAATACAAAGATAAAAAAAAAATCCAGGAAAATGAAAATTTAATGTTAAAAAATGAAGGTTTTTTTTCATTACTGGAATTTGAGAAAAATTTTACTTTGACCTCATACAAATTACAAAGCAATGTAAATTGTTTCGTTTAGCTCAAAATACTTAGGGGGAGGAAGAGAGGTAGAAGTACCAGGAGGGAAAAGCATTCCCATTTCCAGTTGACCAGAAGGTGTGACTTGATTTGCTAAGCTAGCAAGCTGAAAAATCAGCTATTGGCATCACTGTAACTTGTTTTACTAAAAAAAGGGTAGTCTTTCAGTAATTCCAAGCTAGGAAGAGAAGTACTAGAAAAATGACTGGATGGTATTAATCTGTTGGCTTTGATTAGACTAAATATTGGTAGAGAGTTTTATGTTAAAACTGAAGGCACAAACCTAGCCAAACCTTTTGAAGTTATGCTGCCATCTCTGAGAGGGGAAGCAAGGAAATTTGCATTATGATGGCATTGTTTTTTTATATGTGTATCAGAGAATGATTATATCCAAGGTTATGGAGATGATATCCATTCTTACTTTTCTGATGTTATTAAGCATTATTTATATTTTTTCCTGCTAAGTCCTCTTCCTTTTGACGATAGAGAATGGTTTAGATCAAAAACTAAACAACAAAGCTTAATTCACTGCCTTTTTTGCATGCAATTAGCAAATTTTGTTCTTAACTTCATAGGTAAGTAAAGCTTGAAAGCTGCAGAAGCCACAACTCTTTTCATCTTGAAGCAATGACACATACAAAACAAAACCATGCTAGGTTTTGAAATCCTCTGGTTTAGAAATTTTGCTACTGGAGAGTGTCAATGCAACTGAGGTCACTATTACATTTCACTGCTCCTTGAAGTTTGCAAATAAATAAATGCCTTTGTACACTAGCTACTTTCTGCTGTTTTTCTCATAAACAAGCATAACAGCACCAAAATTGCTATGTCCATCAATATTGTGTACTGGGTTTTGCTAGTATGTCTAGATACTCGGTTTGCTAGATGAGTGGGACCACGGCTGTTTTCATTCACACCAGTGGAATTCTGCTAACGGATTTTCACGTGAGCAAATATCAGTAGCAACATAATAAAAAGAAACATTTAGTGCATTCCATTTGAATCTACAGTATCATAAATAGTAACAACTGTTGTTGCCTATTACGTTACCTGCTAACCCCTACTTTGACAAATTAGAATAAAAAATAGTAGTAATTATTATTTGAACAGCTTTCGATGATTGAGTTATTCAATGCATTACATTGGTTAACATGGAAAATATATTTGTTCATACTTTCTACAGGTTTTCAATGGAACAATGAGCTGGACAAATATTGTTTGGTGAATATATAATTCAACTGTAGTAGATCCACATATTTACATTTCTTAATGTTATTTTTTGTAGCATTAGCTGTAGTGGAAAGAAGAGTGGCTGAGGTAAAATAAAATTAATAGCAGCAACAGTGAAAAAGTTATGCTGTAACTGCATCTCGACATGCAGAAAAGATGAGAGATCTTGCAGTTGATGATTATGTTTGCAGCACTTAAGAAGGCTAACAGAAGCTTGTCATGATGAGGGTTCTTGGTGCTTGCTCTGTGGTTTGGCTGGTCCTCGAGGAGGAAAGCGGGTTATTCTGTGTGTGCCTGATCCTTGGGGAAGGTGAATGGGGTGCGTGCTTAATCACAGCCATCTGCAGAGTAGTTCTGATGAGGAATACATGAAAAGTCTCAAATTTGGTCAATGAGATCGCTGTTGTCCAGCAAACACTTTTGTACATTAATGACACCTGAGAGCATAATAGCCACTGAATGCATCTAAGTAAATACAATTCTAACAGTAGTCCAGTAGCTGTTTTCCTTCTAAACCATTTGCAATCCTCCCAAGCATGAAAGAGGCAATACTGCAAAACAAATGTTGTTCTACTTAACCTCTCTGTTTTCACTGATTACAGAATTAATATGTGCAACTAAACAAAATATGGGAAAAGAGCATATAGCGATGATTGAGTTTTCCTTAGAATTAATTTACTTTCTGTTGTCCTGTGTATTTGGGAAGCAAATACAGCAGAACTGTATTTACAGTACTTCTTGTTCAAAAGCAAAACACTTAAAGGAAAATTATCCTTAGAGGGCTAGGATATCAAAAGCATCCATTAATTCTTCTTGAACCATAACAAAGATAGTGTTGCTAGGAGAAATGAAGGACCTTTGGTATAACCATGTCCTGGTTTCAGCTGGGATAGAGCTAATTGTCATCCTAGGAGCTGGTACAGTGCTATGTTTTTGAGTTCGGTATGAGAAGAATGTTGATAACACTGATATTTTCAGTTGTTGCTAAGTAATGTTTAGTCTAAAGTCAAGGATTTTTCAGCTTCTCGTGCCCAGCCAGCAAGAAGGCTGGAGGGACGCAGAAATTTGGGAGGGGACACAGCCAGGGCAGCTGACCCAAAGTGGCCAAAGGGGTATTGCATACCATGTGATGTCACGTCCAGTATATAAACTGGGGGGAGTGGGGGCAGGGGGATCGCCGCTGGGGGACTAACTGGTCATCGATCGGCAGGTAGTGAGCAATTGCATTGTGCATCATTTGTATAGTCCAATCCTTTTATTATTACTACTGTCATTTTATTAGTATTATCATTATCAGTTTCTTCTTTTTTCTTCTATTAAATTGTTCTTATCTCAACCCACAAGTTTTACTTTTTTTCCGATTTTCTCCCCCATTCCGCTGGGTGGGGGGCAAGTGAGTGAGCGGCTGCGTGGTGCTTAGTTACTGGCTGGGGTTAAACCACGACAAACCGTCTGTTACTTTGATCAATCCTGTTATTGTTTCTGATTCAAAAAAATACTGTTACTGGGAAAAAAACCCCCTACTAAAAAAAGGTGTGGGTTTCAGCATTAACATGGTATCCTTCGTCTGAATCTGTACCTCTGATCAAGCTGGGTATATTTCCTTTATCATATGTTATACTTACCAAGAGAAAGACTATGTCCAATGTGACATAACGGATAGGCTTCTGCTCTGGCTGCCCTATTTGTACACTTTTGCCTTTTCCTTTTGAATTTAATTCAGGATTTGCTGTGGTGGAGGGCAGATAGATGTCAATATTCATTAAAAATGAACTAAAAATGTGACAGCTTTAAAATCATGACTAATATTTGCAAGTACCTAGAACCCTCAGTTGGCTTCTGTGGTATCTGATTAGTTAGAGATGGCTCCATAGGATTATTTCCTGGTAAACTTGGTCCAACAGCCACCTGTACTCTGTTACCCTTCCAGTAACCTTTCTGCAGTGGCTGGGATTGAAAACTTGACAGTGAACTCCAAATTCTAGATATGCAGACAATACAGGCTGTGAATCTAGCAGTCCTACGTAAGGCTTTGATGTCTGTATGAACAGTATTTAGACAGCTTTCTGTGAATGGTGAGGGATGCCTTACATCTGTAGTATTGATAAAGGATATGATACATAATCATGGGTAGCTTGAATGAGACTCTAGGCATGTGGATGAAGAGGTGATATTTAAAATGTAAACCTGGAGTAAAACATACTGTGGCATCTGTGGACACATAAACAGTCTGCCCATCGAAAAGTGAGGTTTGGAAAGTACAAACTGAGCTATGATTTGTTTGGGAGTCGGTTTGCCGCTCTTGGGATGGGACTAAATGACCTTTAGCTTTGTATTACGCGTTCACAGGATGGAACCAAGTGATTTTCAGCTGCTGTTGTGATGTATGCACGAGGATGTAGCTAAATTTGTTTCGGGGATGGTGTTATCCTTTTATAGCCCTTTAAAATGGACCACATTATCTTGCTAAGATTTCATTCTTCATGTATGGTTGGGTTAATTGGCTTAAAATCAAAAGGCAATTCAATGCTAACCTCCACAGCAGTGCAGAATGGCCGAAGTACTTCTGGGATTTCAATATATATTCTTAAGGTGTTTAAGTGCTTCAGCTTTTTCATTTTTACATTAGAGGCAGGGGAAACAAGATTGTGCATCAGCCAAAAATTGTAGTTTTCTCGTATTTCTCAGTTCATTGAAATAAATATGTAGTAAAAATCCGTCACGATCAGCATTTTCCATTTATGTTTTCAAACTAAGGGACTAGATAAAATGCAGACATACTTTTGTATATTCTATAAACCAAAATAATAGACTCAGTATAGTTTTATTTATCAATAGTATAAGAGCCAGCAGAAGTGTTTACTGTATTTTATTACCTCAATGCTGTTGTCACTAATTCTTTTCAAATTATGTACTATTCTAACCCTTGCTATAGTCTGCAAGGCTTCTTTTCTTCTGCTAGTTTCTAAGCTTTCGTGTAATATTGTGAAATCAGTTTAACATCTGACCTTTTAGCCAGCAGACTGGAGAGCAGCCCTGCAGAGTTCATGCAGAAGGGCTTGATTGCTCTGTTGGATAGTACAGTATTTTGGATATGCAGATGTTAGCGACTGAAGCGTATTATCCATCTTGAACACCACTTGAATTTATGCTGAAGCTTTCAAGTTCTGTTCTTTGAATAGGTCCCACAGTAATTGAATTCTCATATTGTGCACAAAAAGAAGTCATATCTTATGTGCAGAACTGAGAACTCCCCTGATTGTTAAAAATTGGCATGAGAGGGCTTTCGAAAAAAGGACATCCGACACCTGCAGCAATATTCTACCTCTCCAGGTTCTGATGGTTTCATATAGAAATTGATTTCTATTACTGACCTAGGAATGACAGCCAAGATGACAATGTGCTGAGCATTCAGTGTTATTGCACCTCCTGGAGATTTGTTGAAATTTTCAGCCCTTCATTCCTCTTACCTGCCAGAGCTGTCTTCCAGTGCTCAACTCTTTTTATGGAGCTGGTTAAGTTCCTGTGAGCATGCTGCTAAATGAAAGGAGGCTCACAGAGGAAAGACGTGGCACCAAGGAGTCAGACAAGGTTACCTAGTATGAGAACAAAGTGAAGAAAAATTCCTTCAGATGTTAGTTCAGACCATCCCCAAGACAGACCTTCAACCTTCAAATGCTGAGCCTGGAGATTCCAGTGGAATTTCACTATACGCTTTGCTGTCACTTCTGTAGGGAAGGCAGGAATACCCAATTTACTATGAGTTTACTGGGGGGAAATTGCCACTGTGTCCTGGCAAAACGCAGACAGCTATTGATTTTTCCCACAATAGGAAAGATAGGCCTCAGAGACAAACTGAGATTGAAGAATATGAGCTTACAAAAGTGGAGGTGAAGTAACAAGCATTCTGTTAAAGAAAGCATGGTCTTGCAGAATAGCAATAATAACAACAACTGAGCTCTGGCTAACAGCTTAAAGAAAACAGTGATTTGAACTAAGGTCTTACTTTGCTGAATCGCATTCGGCCGAGGAGGACTGGTGAGAGAATTTCGGTATTTCTATTTTAGCTGAACAGCCATGGGAGTTTTCTGGTCCCCTTTCACAGTGCAATAATTGGCTCAAATGCTGCTGCCAGTTAAGCAGCTGCTGTTGACTTAATGGCAATCTATATCGTGCTCACAAGATTAAAGCGTGGGTCAAGGTCAAAGCAGTCACCGTTATGTCAGTACTGGGGACTGATAAAAATATTAAGAGGGTGGGAATAAAAAAGCATTGCTTGACCATGAACCCCATTTCCTATGGTCCGTGTTTAATAGAAAACCTAAAATAAAATCCTTGAGGGTCTTGCTGTCAGAAGCAGAGTGCCACAACCCCCCGTGAAGGCAGGTAAGACCTGTAGTTGCCCAGGACTTCTGTAGACCAGTCTTTGCGTCTCACAAAAAGGAGTTTTATACAATAAATACACTGTTTTTGAAGAGGTGGTCTAGATTCTTTCATTCTAATAACGGTTGAAAAGTTCTTCAGCAGTAAACCGCTTCTCCATCTCACACATTGAAATGAATGGGGCCAATCCTCAGTTCTTGAAAGGAAGTCATGAAATCTTCTTTATACCTAGCTGCAATGTTTTCAAAAGGGCATAAATTTCTAACTGCTACTGATGCTCAGTCTACGTCCTCTGCATATGCCCCCCACCCGTAGTTAGAAAACAATTTTATTCCCATGTATTTCTGTTACTGAGCTTTCAATCTTTGTTAGGGTTTTTAACTTGAGGAAATATTCCTCAAGAAGTTTTGCAGTTGTGCAGAATTTACCCTACAAAAACGGATCCTGTCATCAGGGATTACTCACACCTCCTAAGGTCTGACTGGCAGAAACATGTTTTCCAATTGAGTTTTGCCAGTGGTATTTGTGTATGACAAATAGGACCTCGAAAGAGAAGAGATTCAGGCAAGACAGTGTGATAAATCCTTCTGCAGAAACATAAATGATTTATTATATTATTATGAATTATTAATAATGTTTCATCAGATGGACTTGAAAAGCTTCAGCACATTATTGTAAACACTGCACTATTCTGAGTGACTCCAGGTATGATTAAAGGAAAAAGCAAGGTAGAGAACAGAGCTGACTGTAGGGACTAGAAGTCTCTTGAGGGTCATGGAGGGAAAGAGCTTTGATCAGTGTTATCAGACGAGCAAAAAAACCCCATCAGTAATTTTTTGCAAGCATAAAGTGTTGTAATAGTACAAATGCTAGAAAATAAATGTTTTCATCAGGAGAAAAGTTACCAGTTATAGTACCAGATGTAAGAAATATTTCACAGTGAAATCAGTCTCTGTAAACTAAGAACAGGCTTGCAACCCTTTGCTCGTGGAGTTTGTCTGAATCACTGCAGTGACTCGAATTCAAAGTGTACGCGCTTTTCCCGTGCAAAACCTCAGTGAGAATCTCCCACTTTGAAACTATAGGAGCTCACATCACATCCTGCATAAGAACCTAGCCATTCCTTAGAGTTTTTCCCTCTGCCTTTGAGACAAAGGGCAAAACACTCTGAAAGGGATTACTCTAATTTGGCCAAGCAGAGCAGGGGCCTCTGGCAGCCTGGGAAGGGTAGTCTTGGCCCTTCTGTAGGGTGGCTGCTGCTTCCCACTCTCTGTCCAGAGTTTGTAAGAAGCCTCACTTCATTGCTCTGTGTAAGGTCAACGTTAGACTGTCTTAGGTTTATATCTTTGTCTAAAATGTGCTAAAACCTTTAGTAATTTTTACTAGGTGGGTTGGCCACCAGCCTGGGGAGAAGTTTCCCCGGTGACTGGCATTTTCTGGAGTGTGCTTGGCATCATCAAGCCACACACGGCATCTTCCACGTGTATGTCAGAGTACGCATATATGTGTACACACAGAGCTCAGCTACTCCTAGATAATGTTTCCCAAACTTCTGAACTGAAAAAAATTGCTTGTTTTGTGACTTCCCTTCCAACCTCACTTCGTGTTGATAACATCTTCTCTCCCTGCTTGCTTACCCCTTTGTGTCATTTTCTTTTAACCTTTCTCAAGCCTAGTACTCTGATATAATTCATCTTTTCCTTTCTTTGATGCCTTGAATAAACAGTTAACGTTTTCACTGACGCATGGGGCAGCCTATTGTGAAGATAAACATTTCAAAGTCTTTGGGGACTCAAGAGCACTGCTGCAGCACAGATAACAGTTTGGTTTCCTTAGAGAAGGTTTTCCCAAGTCTAAACTGGTTTTTCTTCGCCGATGAAAGCTGAGATTCTTGAGAACAGCTTATAAGTTTTTCCCTCCCCTCTCATGTTAATTCTTTGTATTTTCTTCCTAAGGCAAGAGCCTCCTGCTTTCTGAAAGGGATAGATATAATTAATGTATTGGATATGTATCTTGGCTGGAGCATGGATCCAATATTCTGCTTGGTTCTTTGATGTTTTCTCTTCCTATGTCTCTATGGTCAACTGAGGTGCTGAGCCTGGATTCCCAGTGGTGGAAGAATAATATGGGGGATAAAAACTCTCATGGAGTTTTCTGTCATGAACTTCAAAATATATTTTTATGCTTTGAACTGTTTTTTTTCTATAATTTTTAGTTTTCAGAGCAGAGCATGATGCAAGACCAAGCTCCTTTTGTGAGCTACAGAATACAGAAAGGCACTACAGGAATTGATATTTGTTGAAGAAGTATGGTGGTGTGAGTCATTAGCTCATGTACCCTGGGGAATTTTTGTGTGTTGACAGAGATGCATTGGCTTAGATGCTTTGTGTGTAAAAGCTCTAAAGCCTTGGGTGAAACAGGTATTTTTTTATGCAGATTCTAAATAAATAATAAAAAAGGAAAATATAATGAAGGAAAGTGACAGATGTTTAGAAACAAAGAGCATATAATTCTACAAGTCAGTTTACAGAAAATTTGGAAGAAAGCAACATATGTCCTTGTTTAATTATTTGCGTTTGGGCAAGAGTGGGGGCAATCACACTTTGTATTTTGACCTCTTGGAGAGCAAGAGCTTAGCAGCTAAAGAATCATATATCTCCCTCTCTTCTGATAAAATGAATAGTTCTTTTTCTATAGCTTGGAACAAATATTTGGAAGGTGTCTGTCAGAGCCTATACAAATGTGTGCCTGAGCTAGCTGACAGTCAGTCAACCTGAGGTTTAAAAAATGAGAAGGGTTTGACGGGGGGCACCCAGTGCTGATGCTCCAAAGCTACTACCTAGCGAAATTTCTTTTAATGTGAAAGGTCAGTGACCTTATCCACATTTTAAAACCAGAAAAATAGATGGCGGAGTCGAAGGTAAATTTTTACGTGCATGCAAATATATTGTTCTTCAGCTGAACATTGAAACCCTTTACTTAATAAAACACAAACTTTTTGGTATTCCCAGCAAACTTAGAGTTGCCTCTAAGTTTTTGCACAATGTGAACTCTGGAGGAGGAAAAAGGATAGAAGAAACAATAAAAGGTTTCCCACTGCAGAAGGCTTTGCTTGTGGGTATGTTAGGCTAGGCTGTGCTATTAATGGACAAAGATAAAAACAAAAGCAATAATTCTATCTGAAATAGTAGACCTTGAAAGAAATAATTTAAAATTAGAGCTTGTGATAAAAATTTTCTTTTTTTAATGTTCAGGTACTAGTCATAAGTGATACCTATTTTCAATGTTACTTTTTTGCCCATACCTTTGCATTTATGTAATGCATTATTTAAGAGGAAAGAAAGTTGTTCCGTCAGTTAGGAAGCCTTTTTTTTTTTTTTTAAAGCAAAGGAGTAAATCCAGAAGGAAAAAAATAGTGTTCTAAAAATTATCACAGAAAAATATCCAAAAGCCCAAAGAACATGGACATTATAGCTCAGCTGTAAATCAAAACAATTTCAAATAATCTGGGTGGACTAGATAATAACCATTTTGTTGTGGACTGATATTTGCATACATTCAAACAAAGTGAATCTCTTTTTTTCCTCTTTATTTAAGTCTAGTTTTATGTATTTTAAAAACGTAGCTAGATTTCGAACTGAGACTGTTTTGGAATAATATGTTGAAATGTTCCTTTCAAGTATAACTATAAAACATTGTGACTTCTTAAAGATGAAAGTCCCTTTAAACTTTATTAAAATTCCCTTCCGTTTTTCCAAAGTATTTAATGAATGGTAAGCAAATACGTGATCAGTTTAATGTCTCCCAAGTCATACTTTCAATTTCTCCAAACCTGTGGGTTTTGGTGAACTTTCTGTCTGTGAAATAGTTTTGCCCAGCTCCACTTTGTGGTGAAGACGGTGACAATTTTCTCATGGATCAAAATGAGAGTTGACTCAGGTTCCAGCGCTGTAACCATTGCATAACAGTTTTCTAAATTGTCTAGCGAGTTTGTTTCCCACTAAACTAAATTATTTTAGATGTCCAGGCCAAGAGAAATGAGGGATATTTCAAACATCAAATGGGAGCTACTTCCTTAGGTATTCAGTGATTTTTGGTATGTTTTAGGTAATCAGCTTAGAAAAAGTCAGGGAAGAGAGTAATACACATTAATCTATTTTGTGCAGTGTTAGGCTTTTTGTTGATACATCATACCAGTGTATGTGAATGTCAAACTAGAGCTTAGCTATTAAAATTATTTTAGTTTTTGTATTTGAATAGTATTATCAGGCTGTTCTAGTACCCCTTATGGCTATAATGGCTTCTCAACCAAATTTTAGTGCAAATTAAAACCAGGATGCAATCTACCGATGTTCTTTTCAGTACTCTTAAAAAATGCATTTGTGGGCTGTACCATGTCGATTGTTCAACAACACAACGCTGTCTTTACACGGGCAGTTTCTCCTCCTGGGTTTGATGATCATCTTGAATAATAAATGTAATCTGCAGTTAATATAAGTTTGTACAGTGGGCCTGATTTTCCACTCCTGTGAGTTTATGCCTTTTATAAAAATAAAATTTTTATTATTATTTCATAATTTTATAAATTATTTAACTATCTTTTACACTTTCTGCTTGGGTTTGGGAACAGGAATAATACATAAAAACTCAGAACTAACTCTAAAATAGTAAAGACATTTGTACACTTTTGAGTACCACTGTTTCTTAAAAGCTTTTTTTTTTTTAAACATTATGAGACACTACACCCACTGGGGACAGAGGTTAAAAGAAAACTGATGTTGTGCATGAAGAGTACTACATAATTTAATATAGACCCATTCCAGCTGGTACATGTTTATGGTCAAATTAGCAAAATTGTTCTTTTGGTTTGTGTTGAGTTGAGAGCTCTGACTGTAGTCAAATCCTGATCAGAAATGAGTTTTTGAAATGGGGTGAGATCAGAATGTGTTGCAGGTGGCAATTACTTCTACTGATGCCATGACAAAAATCTGGGATGTAAATTTATTTAAAAGTTAGGATTCGTGTTTCTGGGTGTGTTCTTCCATTCGTTTCTATGTAGATATTAATAATAATATCCTAAAAGTAGAAAGCTCCCATCTTTCATACCAGAAGAACCCAGGGACCTGAATTATGCCGGTGAAGTTACCTGTTTGACTTTTAGTGAAGATCCACCAGTATTTTCTGTAAGCCCTTGTACACATTTTTGTACAATTTTTACAAATTCTTTGTTGTGCTCTCCTTTTTCTATTCCTTTTGAAAACCTCTAGATTTCTGGTAAAGTATTTTTACAGAGGTGAGGGAACTTGGACGTGGAGCATTCATTTCAACTGCGCCTTCCTGCCAAAAGCAGTGAGTGCTTGGTCTGACTCTTCCACCCACTCTGTCTTAAAAAGCCCTGGACATCTGCGTGAAACGTGTCCGCCCCCGTGTCAGACCAGCGAACGCCATCTGGACGGAAGGCACGAAGGCTTTCTCTGAGTAATGAGGTCGTGCCTCGGGAGTGAAATGTGGCAAAAGCATGCCACTTCATAATTTACTTAGTTACTGTTTTCTAAACTCATTGAAACTGGCAAAAAAAAAAAGGAAAGCGTAAGACATACGGAAAACATCTAGTGAAATCATAGAAATTTCTGTGTAATTTAACTGTTTATAGCAAATATGTCTCTGAGTAGGCTCTTTGTGCCCACCTTTTTCATGGTAAAATAACCTGGGCTGCGCTAAGATCCCCGCGATCCACAGGTGTCAGAGGCTGTACTGGTGAGTTAGGTGGTGAAACTGCAGTGCGAGGCTGTGTGGTGTCTGTAAGACTGGAAGTTCTATACATCCTATTGTTATATAAATGCCACATGGTTTGATGGCATTTTTAACAACAAAAGGCTGTTTGCTGTGTTTGCTGAGATTGCCTAAGTTATAAGAAAAATACTATAGAAGTAGCATTGCAGCTAGGGTGAAGAAAGAAAGTGCTGGTTCTAGGAATAAGGTAACATATAAGTAATGTTATTATAATATCCAGATGAATAGTAGAAGCGGATGAACTGAGCAATAAATTTGTCGAAGATCTGTGCTATTTCCTCAACAATATTCATCTCTTGGGAGACATCAGCAGACGCCAGGCTGGCCCGCGTTCCTCTAGTTCCTCCAGAGGCAATAGACCAAGCAGACAATAGAAGTCTCAGCCTGTTCCAGAGCCCATCTGCTATTTCAGAGCGCGCCGCTTACCTATCCATCCTTCCAAAGCAGCGGAGAGACAGAAAACACCAAGCAGCACGGAGCGGGTTGCAAATCTTCCCATGTTTTTTATATACTGTGCGCTGGAGAGGTAAAGATTTCTTGCTGCCTTGGCCCCAGCTGTAAACCAGAGAAGACCAACTTCTCTTTCATCCTTATGTGGTCATAAAACATTTCACAGGATCACACCCCACAGAGAGATTAAAAGCAATTCCATCAGTCTAAATCAAGAAGAACAAGTGAAATGGAAATGTTGCTTTTGAGCAAAGGTGTGAAAGCTAGCAGGCAAAGCCTGGCAGTGGAGGACCGCTGGAGGGTCTCTATGCCCAGAAGAAGACATTTTAATTTTGAATTGGTTTTTTGCTAATGGAAATGAGAAGGTGCCAGACTTAGTGACTGGTTGCATATATAATTAAAAGATAATATCATTTATAATGGAATAATAAAATTAAACAGGAGATTTTTTTTTTTAATTCCTTCAGGACAAAGTTAGTACTTGATACCCCACAGAGATGCGCCTGAAGTATTGAAAACTGAGCTTGACACATAGAACAGATGCAACCTACATCTATGATAAGTACCCCCAGAACCACCTTGGAGGTAGTTATTTTCTACTGAGAGGGAAAGGGGCTCTTCTGCTGCCAGCAATTGGACTCGAATACCTATTTTCACCTGGTGGCTAGGTTTCTGCACTGGGATACAGCTTTGCCACCTCCTCGGCAGTTACCAGAATGAAACAAGTCAAAGGAATTTAAGGAAAACATGAATAATTTCACGTGGTTTTCTGCTTGCTTTCCTGCCTTCTCGACCTACCCACAAGGCAGTTCTGCAAGCAAGGCAACATCCGTGTAAGAGTAAAACCAGGATTAGATGTTGCTCAGTACCTGGGCTTGGCGAGTCCCCTCTGTGAGCAGAGGCTGCTGCTGTCCCTCCGTCTCGTGGTGGCATTGTGCGGAGAAGGACGTGAGCTCTCAAAAAGCTGGGTATGGTCCCTGCTGGCATCCCCACGACACATCTCTGAGCAGCCTTCCTCCAGAGCTCCGTGCCCACAGCGTTTTTATGACCTCTAGCCCACCAGCCCCTGGCTTTTGCTGACATTTTAGCTTAGACTTACTGTGCTGTCCCTGTACAAAACACAGCTGTGGAGCAGCAAGGCCTCCTTGGAGCACAGGAGAATTAATCAAAGTTTGCTTCGGAGGTTTTCTTCTTGCTCTAGTCATGTATTTGGCAGACAAAAGGCTGTTTTCTCCAGCCTCATTATAGGTGTATCTTGCTTTCAGCTGTGTAGTAGGGTATCTGGCTCGCCTGCTCTGTTTCCCCCTTCTTTACTTTTCCTTGTGCAAATCCCCCAATCTTCAGGTCTATTTTGGATCTTTTATGGCCACTGACTCCTATGTCACTTCATTTTGTAAACAAGCTGATATTCTTGTCCTGTGTATTGTAATCTTTCAGGGACCAATCCTACTTTTTTGGGGGGAAAAAAATTGTTTTCCTTTTACATCTGTGAAAAAAGGCTAATGCCCTCACTGATTATGTCTTAGAAAATTATATAGTCTGGGCATGGTACCATGATGTCTCAGTAAATTCTTCCTGTTGTGCTGTCTAATCCAAACAGCATGTGCTATATATGTGAATGCACCTCAGGGTATAATCCTTTCTGTCTATAGTTTTGGATGTAGCTGGTAACTGGCATAATTTTCAGAAAATCTCATTAGCTTGCCGTAGATAGGAGGCTTAATAGATCATAGATGACAAATATATTTTTAAAATATGTTGTGTGAAATCCCTAACTGTGAATTGCGTGAGAGAGAGATATACTAGTTACTGCAGTACGTAATGCTGCATTGCTTTACTGTGTCTGGGACGTTTTCAGACAGAAACACATTTTAGTGGATCTGTGGACCAAACTGTTCACAGAGTGTATGAGAAACAAACCTTGAAAGCGCAAAGTCTAGATCCAGCCCTCCCGGCCTCTTTACTCTAACTTGCTCCAGTCCTTCCCTAAAGGTAATTGTTCCCAAACCGATGTGTTCATTTTCTTTCTCAGATCTAATAGACTTTCCCACTCCCATAATTGTTTTTCTCAAGACAGTTTCTCCTAGCAGAGAGCCACTTCGTTCCACCTCCCTCTGAGAAGCTCCTTCACTTCTGCTAGGAATATCTCCAGGCAGAGTTTCCCCATCTGCTTTTTCCTCCCTATAAAGGGTTGCTGCAGGTTATCGAGGTGCTGGAGAGCATTTGGGAGCCCAGGCAGGACAGCAGAGCGATACCCAGCATTTCCCGACGAGACCAGACTGACCGTAACTGGGGATTATTCAGTTCCATCTCATAGGAGAAACAGGTGGTTTTTTACAGCTCGGTTACACTGTAATATGATGATTACTGAGAATAACTATCCTCCTATTGTATCAGAAATAAGAAGTCACACACAGATCTGCTTATTGCCAACCAACTGGCAATAAAGCCAGGGGAAACAGATGGAGAAGCATTTTATGAAGTTTTGAGAGTATTGACATACAATTTGAAGAGGGGTGTTTGTCTGTTTGTCCTTAATGCAGGATGCAAACTGTCCAGCAGCATAAACCTTCTTTCTTACTTTATTACTTGACCAGGGTGCCTGTTGATTACTGGCAAACGAACCAGCTATCTAATGAGAGGTGGGAAGTGATGGATCCTGTTATAACCAGGCAGAAACGCATTGCACCAGGGAAGGATGAAGGGCCAAAGCTTTTAGGGCATGGCAAAAAATCCCGCGGCTGCCCTGCCCCTGCGAGGGGTCCGTTCCTGTTCCCCAGCGCTAGCGGAGAGGGCAGTGCCACTGGCTGTTTTCCTCTTGCTGCTTCTCGTGGGTCTGAACAAGGTGCACTCAAAGGACTTGCTGCAGAGAAGGTGATGCTCATGTCTCTGCTGCGGACCTTAGATAAATTACAACATCTTTCTTTCGCTATGTGTAAATCAGGGTTTTTCTTTCCTTTTCACAATACAGCATGAGGTCTAGTTAGAATATATGTAGAATTGCCGTTCTTCCTTACCCCAAACCAACCAAGTTATGAAATTAGAAATGTTTGGAAGGAGAAGGTCATGGATAGACTCTTTTGACCCTACAATTTGCTTTTGCCATTTTGGTTTTGTAAAACGCTGTGGGCAGCTTTTAGCTTGCTTTGATCCTACCTGAAAGCAATCAGTTTGGTCACAGAACCTGTTCCAGATCTGGGACCTGTAGGTACAGTGGCAGCTTTTAGGGCTCTAAGGACACTCAGATGTTGTTTGTATTTTTTCATGTTTTCACTTTCCTATTAAAAAATCTTTTGGGATTGTCTCAGTGTAGCCTTCCTGCTCTATTCTCTTACAATTTGAAACAGAAGATTTTTTTATTTTGTATTTTGAAAACCAGGCTAGGACTGCTTGAGGGGGAAAAAGTTTTTAACAGTGCCACATTAAATCTGATTTTCTGTTAAATAAGATATATACAGGGTGTATTGAATGTTGACATTGATTCTTCATAGGTTTTGGGTTTATCTACTAAGGTAGCATGTATTGTGTAACAGCCTCGTCAACAATTGAAGTAAATCAAGTTTAAGTAGTAGAAGAAGCGCTTGCAGATTTAGTTTGTTTTTAGATTGTTTATCGAAGCAGGTGAGTACTCTCCACGTTTTCAGTCCCAGGAAGAATGATATATTGTAAGCTTTAAAGGACTTGCCAACTCAAGGTTAGGTAAGAGACTGTTAATCACGTTTTATCAGGAACAGAAAAGGTACCCAGGGGATGGGGAAACTGAGCGTGTTACACAGTTTCAGCATGAAAGGTGAGGGAAACACTAGTCTGTCATGATTTAGGAGTGAATGAACTGGTATGGAATAAATTTTCCAGCTGTTGCAACTAGCATAGCTTCTAAATCCTGAGATCAAGCATATTTAACCCTAATGATCCTGGCTGATAGCCAGCAATAGCTTAGCTGTTCCTAATGCGTGAAGGTGGCTTTTTGAGAGCACTGTGGCAGAAAAGTCAGATCACAGCTTCTTTTCCTCCTGCGGAGAAGTCCTCCTGCTCCACACCCCGGCTCTGAGCCCCTTCCCTCCAGCGCACCGAGCTCAGCGCTGGGCAGAAACACGGGCTCTTGTCTTGTTGCGGGAGGTAGCCCTGGTTGACACAAGGGTTTTAATGTCATCTCGCTTGAATGCATCCTCAGTGAGGGAAAAACTAATGTTTTTTGTCAGTCTGAATTCGACACTGGAAGGCATGTTAAAGAGAAGTTACTATCTCAGCGAAAAATAAATCTGAAAGTTTAAAGTTTGTTAGGTTCTTATTTAATCTTTGTGGTTAAGCAAGGGAAGAAGCAGCTCACTAAAAAAAGGAAAAAAAAAAAAAAGAATTATTCAAACCTTTCTCCGCTTGGCCCCTGAAAAAAATGCCATATCTTTTCATTAAGTATATACTTCAGCAATGCTTTGGCACTGCCATATTGAAAACATATAGGTACCTGCTCATTCATTAACACTTGGAAATATTCTTTATGTGAATCATAACTCAGAGCATTGTGGGAAATAAATTGGAAATAAATTCTTATGTCCTCTAGATCTTAATTTTATGATAATGTGCTCTTAGCAATTTGAGTAAGAATATGGGGTCACCTCTCACATTTTATAGATGGTTCTTTTTATAGGGAGAAGGTTACTCAGTTCTCCTATGTGGTTTTTGAAATCTCGGGCTAACAGCCCCTGTATTGTGAAGGACCACAGCAAACCAGAGACTTTGTAGTGGTAATTTGTAGCATCTATGAAATTGAAGTCTGATTCACCACTTACTGATGTCAAGGGTTCTCATCAGTTCCGATAGACCAGGGTCAGCATTTCTCTCGCCGAGGGTGAATTTTCTGTTTTTTTTCTTTTTCTTTTCTTATTCGATTAGGCATAGGACATGATGTTTGGGACATTAAAAAAAAAAAAAAAAAGGCATCCTATGAGTCTTGTTCTTTGGGAGGGCAGTGGATTGTATTTCATCATGAATTGAGCAAGCTCTTGGAAACTTGTCCATGCCTCTGCCTCTCATACCCTATTTCCTTAAAGTATTCATATGCGTAAGGTACCTTGTGATAGACCAACAACGCTCAGAGCAGCTGCAAGTCTCATCTGCTCCTTAGTCTCAAGAGGGCTTTATAGTCCTTTTCTCAGCAAAACCCATGGCTGCTCAGGTGCACTACAGCAGTGTTAAGCTGAAAAGGTGCAGCTGATGCAAATGAAAAGAGGCTCTTTCCATTACTAACTTGGGAAATGACTCCTTTTCCAGTAGGCAACTAGTGTTTAGCAAACAAGGAAGAATGTGACGAGCAGGAAGAAACACGATCTTTTCTTTCGTCTTGATCCCCTTTGGAAAGTGCAAAAGCTATTGAGATTTGTTGCTCTGGATACACTCCACGTTTTTCAGAATGATTTAAAGCGGCAAACAAAGTATGGGTTGAATGTAAATATGCTCTGACTACGATGATGAGACAGAACTTTCCTCAGATGTAAGCGGGCTTTGTCTCCTCTTATGTCTTAGCCATCATCTGCTTCAAGACAGCAAACAAATGCCTCGTAAAGCCTTTAGTAAGATCACAAACCTGCAGCAGAAGTGCAGGATCTGCTGGGCCGCTGGAGAAACAATAATAATAAAATAAACCCTGTTCACCTCCCTTCCTAATGAGGTGACTTCAGCAAGGCTCGTAATCCTCGCCCACGCCTTCAGCTTTGGGCACATAAATAGTTTCAGAGAGGTGCGAGCCCCTTGCGTGCCAGTCAGTGACTCGCCATTTCAGGGCCTGGGTGACTGAGGTGTTCACCATAGAGGCTGGTGAGAAAATTTACGGGATGAGCCGTACGGGTAGCGTGCCAGCTCTTTCGAGGCCTGAAATGTCTCTTTTCCCCAGCAGCCTCCAGCCCCAGAATCAGGAGGTGTCCCCAGGCAGGAGCAAGCCTCTCCCTCTCCGTGAACAGGGGAGGGAGGTAGAAACTGCAGTGGTCCCATGTGTCATGGAAAGAACTGGTGAACAACATGGGAATTCCAAGACTGGGCTGAATCTTTCTATTTTTCTAAGATTTTATAAAGAACGCTCATTGAAGTACATAGTAAGACTCTCGCAGACTTCAGCAGGTGTTGGACTGGGCCCTTACTTTCCTTCTTTTCTTTCTTTTTCTAATCCTGTTATATTTATTCCAAAGAGGTTCAACCAAAACACTGAAGTTTAATAACAACATTTTGTTTTGTATGGGCACTTCTACCTGGAGCTCGGTAAAACTGATTACCACTTGCAGCAAGAAACAAAAAGAAAGGGACTTGCTGACTTTCCTACGTATCAGTGCTTTAAAAAAAAATGAATATTTTCTGCTTCACAAACATGCTGAATGAAATGCATGTCTCATTTATCACTTAAATAGTAATAACAGTGTCCGCTGCATGCTGCAGGCTGGATTCTGACATAGGTGGATTGACAGTGTTCATTCAGCGGAAGCAATAAACAGATCAATAACAAAAAGTAGCCTGGGGGGCCGGAGGTGTGACAAGTCAAGCATGATTCCAGAGTCTTGCTGGGACCCTTATTAAACTCATTTGTACATCTGAAAACAACTGATGCCTCGTTGGGTTAAAGGTAGCTGCAAGTATTGGTCTGGAGAAGACTTGAATCCTATCTGCACCCCGGAGGAACACGGCTGCTCGAGAGCAGCCTGACGCTCTTTCGGAAGAGCAAGCAGCAGTGAAATCTGAAATGTAATTAACTAAAAAGCCAACATTTTGTTTGATTTTGTTTCCTTCCCCATAACTGTTTATTTGTCAGTGATGGTCTGGACTAAGCACTTTTCTTATGCGAGGGCGGAAGAAAAATCCGATGTTTACCTGTCCTCTCCTCTTACTCCCCACTAAGTGACGGCAACGGACCTCCTGGGTGAAGGAAATAACTTGCTCCTTCTAGTTACTTTGCTGGAGGGAGTGATAACGAGAGAGCGCCTTGCCGGGAGCTGGCTGACTGGCAAGGCTGTTGGGAGAAAAAGTTAGCGCTCTCAGGGCAGCAATGACTCAGGTTTCCACTTTTTCCCCTCTTAGGGCTGCGTCTCGGGGACGCCGCTGCGGGGGCTGACCACGCTCAGGCCACGGTTGCTGCCTTTTGCCGAGAGATGTCCCTGAAGTCACAAGCTGGTCTTATAAATGTTTTGCTCATCTTTCAGGCTGGGAAAAAAGGACCAGTATTGCTCATCTGAAGGTCAGCCAAGGTGACAAACTTCTAGGCTCGAACCCCAGGGGTTTTTTTTTTTTTTTTTTTTTTTTCCTGACTTGTATGGGCAGGAGAAAGCGCGAGGTGCCGGCCACAGGCGCTTGTGTGGGCAGAGTGTGGCCGCCTCTCGCGCTTTTGGGATGAAAGTTCCTCGTCCTTCTGGAAACGCTGCTGTAGCGTCTGACGCTCAGCATGCTAAAATGAAACACAGGCTGCTCCGAAATGTCTCCTTCCCGCAGGTTGATCAGAAAGGGCGATGACTTCACTTTCACATGCTTCTTTTTGCAATAACTTTTTTTTTTTTAATAATAAATATAAGTAACAAGTGAGTCTTTAAGGGAAGAATTTGCTAATACTCGGTATTAGCTCCTTGCTGTATCTCTAGTTTAGCAGCGTTTCAGTAAGGATCATTGGGGGAGAGTGGACCCTCATAGGGAGTAAGGTGTTTAGTATATGTCTTTTAATTAAAGAGCTGATTATGCCTGGTTTTACCTAAGGAAGCACAACTCAGAAATTGAAACGCCCTGGGCAAAGCAGCTTCAACTGCTTATTATTTTTGGAAGTATGGAGTGATAGACATTGATCAGTCAAAAGGAAAGTCAACACAGTTTGAATAGCAGGGCATGCATCTCTAAAAGCAGCTGCCAAGAACATCTCTGGGGTGTGCGCATTAGCTGAAAGAAGCCTCCGCGCTGTGGGAAACTGTCTCATCTTGTGGGATGCCTCCTGCACTCAAGCAGCGAGGATCCCATGAGTTCTTGCAAAACAGTGTGGTTGTCCTCTGATAGCTGGAACCACGGTGCCTCAATTACTGGCTTGCCATCTATAAAGTCTGTGACTCAAGATGAGCTAGACTGTGCACAGAAACCCATAGTGCCAGTTAAGGAGTTGGTGACTAAAGGGAAGTGGGAAGGATCTGGCTGCAAGTTTTGCAAAGATTATTTTATTTTTACTGAATCCACTTCAGAGTGCACGCAGATACTCTGTCACAAAAGGTTACATTTGCAAAAGCACGTAATTCCGTAGAGTTTAGGTATTGATTTAAATTGGAGTCACACAGCATGAACTTTGAGAATATAGGGGAAAAACTAGACTAGAAGTCAGACCTCAAAGAAAAATAAATCAAATACAAGGTAGCTTGAAGATGACCCAGAAAAGAGCACAGCTGTTTTCGGTTTAAATTAACAAATCTTTTGTAGAAGAAAAAAAATAAATAGCCATAAAAACCTTCTACACTTAAAGTTTATGTTCAGCGATACCTCGCTCTGTGTAAAGATATTAAGTAGCTTATCCACAGCATTTATCTTGATGAGACGGAAACTAAAAGGGAGGAAATGGTAAGAAGAAACAGCAGCTTCATCCTAGTGGTGAAGTCATCAAATTTGTCCTGGATACAGTGGAGAAATAGCACAAAATGGCTTACTCCTAGGTTTTAGTGACTGCCTAAACAGGTTTGAATTGACACGTACAAGAAGTCCTGTTGGTTGTTTTGGAACTTGCATGCAATTACAGATAAATAAGAATATATGCTGATCTGTATCTTCATTTCTGCATATGTAGAAATAGGATAATTATATACTGTATCCAGAGTCAGTATTGTATCTTACTGATAATCAGATCCTTAATTCATTTAAAAGTATAGTTTAGCATAGTGTATAGAAAATCGTAAAAGTTCAAAAGAAAAATAAAATTAATAAAGCTTTGTGTTCTAGTTGAAAAATACATTTTCACTCTTCATTTTATAATGGTAGAACTTATAGCTGGAGTATCTTCACCAAACAAACGTATGCAAAAATGTTAAACTTCGATTTGTGAGCAGAGAGTTTCATTTTCCAAATCACGATCAAGGTGGATGGCACAAATCAATGCAGTATGTACACAGCTGAGAAGGAGCACTTCTCATACAGAAGTCTTTAGAGGTCTACAGTTATTAATGCAATCAATGCTGCAGCTTTATTACATACGATTCTGTATATTTGTATCCCTATTGATTTCTGGTAAGTGAACGTTTTGGACTTTACTAAAAAAGTAGAAAGCTCACCAAACTACACAAAGTTGTTCTCCATTATCTTAACCCTTCTTTTGCTAAATTTAAGTAATGAAATATTTTTTCTATAGGATTGCCAAGTATTTTGTGTGAAAGAATTTGCACAATGACATTTTCATTATTTTGTGCTTCCTAAATTATTTTACTCTTCCTCTTATGGTGCTATCCTAGATGCTGCTTTGTGTTCTCTTTCAGCATACTGAAGGACAGTTACAAATAAGAAATAATCCTATTTAATTAGATTTAAAAAAGGAAAAGATCTTATTTCTGTACAGAAATAATCTAAGAATTCTAGCAATCCAAGGAGTCCAAGAAAATGCAATATTCTCAGAGCTCGGGACTGTTTCACAGACTAAGTGAGTGATATCACATGCACACCTTAGGTATAGGTATAGATAGATAAAAGAAGTGAATGCATTGGGCTTTTCCAGGTGTCATCTGGAAAGACATTACACAGAGTAATCATCAAATTACTTAGTAATCACAAAGAAATTCTCATTTTACATCTTGATGCTGTTTGGAAGTGAGTTTGCACAGGGAGCAAGGTATGGTCATAAAGAACTGTGCTGAACTGCATTTACTTATTATTTTCCTCTCCAAAGAATTAAGATTGGCTTATCTTGTAGGAGATTGCCTGACTCTGGTACTTTATCACCAGCCTTAATTTCCTAAATCATGTTTTCTAGGTTGCTTCAGCTAGTACAGTATTTTTACCTTGATTATTTAAAATGGTCACAAACCAGTGCAAATATTATATTACAGAAAAAGATTTTAGTGGAAGAGGAAAAATAATTTGCTGTTTAAATTGAACATCTATGTATCGAATAATAATTCGCTCTAGTAATTAGCTTTCAAAATAGAGCTAGTAAGATGGATAAACTAACAAAGAAAAATAATTTGCTCTGCCAACCTTCATGTGATTTTAATTTACAGTATGTTATTGGAAGGAATATTTGGTGAGACAGAATTTCTGAAGGGTAATTCAGCAGGACACATAGACAGAAAAAAGAAATGAGATTTTATCCTTTAAAATTGGCAAATTGCATGTGGAAGGTTGCCTTATTTTTTTTTTCTCCTATTTGGTATAAGCAGTCTAGAGGTTTTCTTTCTGTCTTAGTGGAGCGAGAGAAGCATCTATCATTAGGATTACTTGGCAGAGATTATAAATCTCTTTCTTATTTTACCTTTGCCAAACTTCAGAGTCATGGAGGTGAAATTTTCTGTGCCTAAGGTCTCCTGAAAGCTGTTCCCTACATGAGTTGCTAATAGGTCAGAAGGATGCCAGCAAACGCATTTTCTTGTGCCTTCGCATCATCGTACTAAAGACACAGTCCTTGCTTTTCTGTCATCTTAATATGTAAATTTTAGCATAGAAATCATCGGTTTTAGTTCGAAGTGTACTAAACCATTAACCTTTACAAAGATATTTTTCTCTTTTTATGGAAAGACTATGTCGAGAACTACCTCGTGTAAATCAGCATGGTTCCAGTCATTTCAAGAATTAAAACAAAGCAAAGCTACTTCCCTACCTTAATTATTTATACTGTATTATCCATTATAGCTATGAATATTGTGGAATTAATGATGCTTTTCTAATTTATACCAGGAAAGGCATGATATACTGCCCAGTATATGTAACTTAATTGATATGGAGTGAATGTCACTCCCTTTAAACAAAGGTAGACTTCTTCCTGCGCAATTCATTAGCATACATGGCGTGGCTCCTGCTTTTATATAGGGCCTCATTGACTAAGCACCACTAACGAGAAGCCCCACGTGTGTGGTTTAACTCAAAAAGGGGAATTTTTTCTCTGCCCCAAATAATTCCAAACTTATGCTTCTGGTCTGCCCAGGACGGCCACTGAGCAAAACACACGGCCAGCTGGAGAGCGTGTGTGCACGCATGCATACGTGTGCGCAGGCGCGGAGAGGTGAAAGAAGAGGCGAAAGAGAGAGGATTGCAATTAATTTGAATACAGCCGTTATGGGAGATGAAATTACTCCTTTTTCCTCAACAAACTGAAAGTGAGAGGCAAATTATTCCAAAAAACCCAGTAATAATTATGAAGTCTGCTAAACCGAATGGAAGCCTCTGACCTTCTCAGCGCCTCTGTATTGCAATAAATATTTTATGACCGTGAATAGCATTAATAAGATGTAAACCTCACACACACACACCCAGAGGGAAAGAGCACTTGAGCGTACCAAGGCAATATTCCCGTGAAGGAAGGCGCCGGGCTGATCCCAGCCTGTGTGTTTATCGGTGTGTGCTAACCAGTTCTCAAACTGGAGGAAGGGCTCTTCATAACCTCCCTGCGTCTGAAGACGATGGGCATCTCATTGGAGAGTCTGGGCTAATTCAAATCTGTGCCAAGATGTTAGCAAAGCCGGATTTTAATGCCCTGTATGTGATGAATAATTGCATTAATCAAGCAGTGGCTATTTACTTTCCTTAAGCAATCAGGGACTCTGAGAGCAGATTTTAGTTGTGAATTAGTCTACCATTTTTTATTCCCATAGACCTTGGCCTGATATAAAAATTGAGGTCAGTTGAAAGCCGTCCACCGATTTCCACAGGCTTTGAATGGGACTCTGTAGGGACTGAACTGAATTACAGATACAATGATGAGGAGTCTTGAATCCCTTTCATATGTCCCTGACCTGTGTGCGAGAGATTTCACCTCTCTCCCTCAGAACAGAATCTGGCTCCATATATTATGTTCATTAGCCATCCTAAACCCCTGCTGTAAATCTCATGGACTGAGAGGAAAAAAGACATCAGTTTAGGAATTATGTGGTGCCAGACAAGAAAAGTTCTGTTAGGTAGAGTCAATCCACTCACTTTTGTAGGACAATTATAATTATTTGCCTTGTAGAACAATTTCTTTACAGATTCATTTAAACAGTTAATTAATTAAACTGTAAATTAATACACTTATCTTCTACTATTTATTAGTACAATTAATTTTATGGTGGGGATGGTACGGGGGAAAAAAAAAGAGAAATAATGGAATTAAGAACAATTTTATGAGGAAGGATAGTTTTGTGATTAATGGAGAGAGGAATCTCTGTTCCACTTCTGCTCTGCTACAGATACTCCAGATAAACTACTGAATTACCCTCCCCTGTCTTCCTGCTTTAAGATGGGTGCAGTAATCTTTGCCTTTCAGGTATTGCCTGTTTGGATTGTACATGTTTTGGGGCACATTTGGCTTTGGATGAATGCTTATAAAACCCCAGACAATTGCAAGGTCTCTTGGGACCCCATCCAGAAACCTGCAATGGTCTTTTCATTTCCCTCTTCTGTAAGTATTTAGGGGATCTTGCAGAGCCATTGTTTCAAAATGTTTATGGCCAGTATAAGAGGGAGGAATAGGGAAGATTTATAGTCTCTTGTTTAAAAGAAAAAAAGGAAAACTATTCATCAGTTGCCTTTTACTCCTTTGATGTGGTGTCAGTACAGACCAGGGCAGTCAGAGAGGCTGGATGCGCCTCAGCTTTCTGTCTGCTCTCTAGGCCAGGTTGGAGTTGACTATTTCCATTTTCACCTCCTTTTGCCAATTTAACAGCTATTTGCCATAGCCAGTTCTGCTCCTTTGGAGTTATCTCACCTTCTAGATGTTTTTTGCCACCTATTATGCTGCTTGTCTGCTTCTGATTTAGGACCGGTATGATGTTAGAAATGAAAACGAAGTGTCAAGCCACCAGAAGGAGATAGACATGTGGAAATCTTAGTAGTTTTTCTACATCTTATGGGAAATCTCTCTTCCCTTACTTTTCTTTTAAGATGCCCATGAGTCAAACTTAGCTTATTCATGTCAGAGTTTTGGGGGGCTTGGGGGTTTCGGTTTCTTTTTTCTTTTTTAAATAGTTTGCTAATAGTTGTGTCCTTTGCACAGTGTTCATACATGATGTTGGAACTGGTGTCTAACCATTGTGTAGCACTGATTGCTGCATTATCTCGGCTCTGGCATTTTTAGCGAGCTTTAACAAGTTTTAACTTTTCAGGTTTCTGTTCCATGAAGTCCACACTTTAATTAAGGCAAGTCAGCCATGTGGAAGGGAGCTGAATGGCTTTTTGCTAGTGTTGAAGGGCAGAAGGAGGGAAATTTGCAGGATTCTCACATTTCTCTGGTACTCATAAGGCTTCCAACATGACTTGAAAGTTTTCTGGAATTTCCTTTAAAAGCAGTGGAGGGAGAAATAAAGAGCACCAGCAAATGCTTTCCTATGTTTTGTTGGGGGTTTTTTGAGTTTTTTTTAAACGCTGGGGACCCTAAAAAGACATTTTTACAGGAGTTGTGAGACAGAATGAGGAACTCAAGTGCTTGTTCAAATGCTTGATTGAAAGCTTTTTTGGTTTATATGGTTAGAGAGACTAAATGAACGTAGCAGCATTCGGCTACACCCTTTGCCATGTTAAAAATCTCTTCTGGCACTCCCTCTGCCAGCTGGGTAAGGAATCGCTTATGGTTTGCCCTGCTGCTTCAGTGTCTGCTGTGCTGGGCCAGCAGCTTCACCACCAAAGCAGGCCATAGCCCAGATACCGCTTTCTCCGGTTGTCTTCAGGCCTTTGAAACGCATGCAGTGGCTTTGTGCTTAATGGTCTTTGTGGTGGGGCCCAGATGGGATATTCTGGATTGCTTTTTAAGACCCGCTGAGTGCTTGGTTCCTATAGCTGGAGATCTGGGAAACATCTTGCAAGCATTTTTGTCTAAACGGTTGAACACCCGTAAACAGTGAATGAGAGAGTCAGAGTTTTAATGCAGATGTTGCGGGATGATGGAGTGGTGGAGAGGAATAAGACGTTGGAGGGGGACCTTGTCTCAGGGCACCCTAAACCTTGCAATGAACTAAATACCACACCGTGCCACCGGGCAAGCTGTTGCATCTCAGCAACCTCGTGCTCTCCTGTCCCCCCTTCCCACCCTGACAAGCCCCCTGCTCTGAAAAACCGTGAGGTTGTGGGTGCCCTTTCCTCTGACACACACCAGCAAGAGCTGAGCCCTGGTCTCTGTGGAGCACAGCTTTTGTACGTAAGGGGGCAAGGGAAAACCTTCTGGTGTTACTGGCAAGGCTGTGCTTTGAGGTCTGGGTGTGAGCTGGAGGCCATATGTGGAAGAAGCCGAATTATTGACCATAAATGCTGAATGTAAGACCCCTGCCTGTTCCTTTCCGTATGCTTAAGAATAGTTAAAGGTCTAATCAGAGCATTTTTTTGCCTAAATGAGAGAGCTAAAAGTTTTTATCCCTTCCTGTTTAAAGACTACTGTTATTGCCCTGATTTTCCTATTCGTTTGTTAATTTGGTTGGTTTTGGAAGGACTACAGAAATCTCTGTGGTTGTACTTGTCAGGTCTGCCTGATCATACATAGGGCCCAATGGTTGTTGTTATTTATTGGATAAAATGCTGCCTATTCCAGCAGTTGTGAAGTATGTAGCGTAAAAAGGATGGAGGAGGAAATCTCAACCACACCTACCTTATAATAATTAGAACCCTGACTACACGAATGAACCTGGAGACAACTTCATGAATTTACACCAGTCTCCATTAAAGTCAGAGTGGCTCCAGGCTGGAAGCTGCTTGCAAAGGTATTTCCAGGAATTAGGCTATATACTGTGACTTGTGGCTGTAGCTGATTTATTTCCTTTTTTTGTTGTTGTTTTTGTTTTGTTTGGTTGGGTTTTTTTTGTTTTCATACTTGAATTTTAAGATTTTATCTGTTAGGCTATTTGCTTTCCTGGCTCTGTAAACAGTGTCTGCAACAAATGTGCTAATAGCCTGTGCAACTGAACTGGGAAATGGGAAGTAAGGAGCTGTAAGGGTATCTTCAAATTCAACTGTCCTGACCAGAAGTGCAAGACATCTACAGGAAGGGTGTGTGACAGGGTGGGAAAAATAGTGAGAATGCAAATAAGAGAGTTTTGAAGCTGTGAAAAGGGACATCAGCGTAATTGAAGATGAGTAGAAGGTTCAGAGCAGCTTTGGCTGCTGAGTGTTCGCCCATGTCTGCCAGACTTGTATTACACATGATTACAATGTAATAACTAGACCAAATGCTTGAGGAACCAAACCCGATCCTGTATGGCTAAGAAGTGAGTGGTAATACCTTGATTGATTTCAGGAGAAGCAGTAGTAAGTCCCAGACACTTGTCTCTTTTATTGACTTGAGCATTAATTAATTTATGAGTGGGTTTCACATTTCCACATGGTGTTGCAAAATTAGAGTAGAATTAATTATTTGGTAATCGGTAAATCCCATTAGGTGAAACAATATGGACTTGTTCAGTAGCTTAAACATTATTCAGCATTAGCGTAGCAGTTGTATACTCATTACAATGATGATGCTTTTATTAAATATACCTTCAATTAGTTCTGGTTCATTTTAATCTTTACCTTCTGAAAAAACATTCAATCAAGTGCTGTGACAAGAGCAGAATGATGAATATGCCAGGGCCAGTGCTGCTTAGTCCTTCAAGGGTACTGCACAGGCTACATTAAGGTGAGCCTTAGAAATCTTTGCCTTAGGTTATTCTCTTCCTTGAAACATCATCTGAAGAGCATTAGCTTGTTATCCTTCCTTTATGCTTTAAAATAAACAACATTCATGATTCAACCATTTTATGATATCATGTTTGGACCCACAGCAGATAATTAGGGCCAAACCGGGCATGCAAAGTCTTTCCTACGTGCCTCCTCATTGCCTGGCACACTCAAAGGAGTTTGCCCTTGTTCTAGGAGAAGACCTCCTTCCTCGCAGCTGGTTTCCACCTCTCCAGGTTTTGCTCCTTTCAGCAGCCCTGATGGGTGCAGGTGGGGTGCTGCAGGGGCAGGGAGCTCCCAGCCATGGTGCTGGGAGGTCCAGCAGCCCAGTGGCATTGTGCTGGGAAAGGGGATTTCCCGGGACAGGGGGGCTGCACTGTGTCCTGGTTTCAGCTGGGGTTAATTTTCTTCCTAGTAGCTGGTATAGTGTTTTGTTTTGGATTTAGTGTGAGAATAATATTGTTAACACACTGATGTTTTTGGTAGTGTTTAGACTAAATCAAGGATTTTTCAGCTTTTGATGCCCAGCCAGTAAGAAGGCTGGAGGGGCACAAGAAGTTGGGAGGGGACACAACCAGGACAGCTGACCCAACTGGCCAAAGGGGTGTTCCAGACCATGTGATGTTCACACCCAGTATATAAACTGGGGGGAGTCGGCTGGGAGGGGCGGATCGCTGCTCGGGAACTAGCTGGGCATTGGTCGGTGACTGGTGAGCAATGGCATTGTACATCACTTGTTCTGTATGTTCCAATTCTATTTTTTTTTTTCCTTTCTGTCCTGTTAAACTGTCTTTATCTCAACCCATGAGTTTTACTTTTTTTCCCCTGATTCTCTTCCCCATTCCTCTGGGTTGGAGGGGCAGTGAGCGAGCGGCTGCGTGGTGCTTAGCTGCCGGCTGGGGTCAAACCTTGACGTAGGGAAACCAAAACCCATTCTGACAGCCAGGGCTGCCCACAGGGAGGGAGCAGGGCAATACGCCCCTCTTTCTGCCCCCACCGAAGACCTCTCTGTAGAGGCATGTACCACAGCAACTAGCCTAATAAAATCTGCAAAGCGACTCCTGTGGTGGGCTGCGTGGGTCGCTGGGGGGTTTTGGGTCCCCCCAGAGCAGCGTTGCACTGCCAGCCGCCTTGTAATCAGTTCTACTGTGCTGATATCGCTTTGCTGCTTCTCTTGCCCATATTTAAATCAAAACTATCATTATTAATCAGAGAATTAGAATAGCTAACAAAGGAGACAATTCTTCTTCCCTGGAGGATGTGATTTTCAGGGAGCCAGTAATGGATACAGAGCCTTTCCCCTTTCAAATCCCAGCAAGGGCAGCCGTGACTGAAAATCATTACCATATGCTATTTTGTCTGTCGTCTTTGTGAAATGAGTAAGTAGACTGGACAGGTTCCATATTACATAAAATAGTATTACAAGCGGCATCGTCGGAGCCTCTGCGCGTTAGCTGAAGACAGCAGAGAGGAGCATGGGGGAAGTGAGAACTCCTGCGAAAAAATTCAGTCCTACGCTACACGCTTTTTTTGTGTGGTGATGTTTTTGAATGCCCGGCTGAGAAAGCTGCACTTCATATTCACAGTCTGAATCTGAACTCTTTAATATAGTTTCTTCTGGGCTCTCAGAACTGATGCAAATGATGCATTCCTGATTAATAGCACTCTGAAAAACTTGGATCTGAATTTCTTGTACCTACTCGACTTGCACGGTGACAGCATGAACTTCTCGGTGACCCGCCAAAGCGCCTTTCAGAAGTGCCGCCCACTAATCCAACGACTGTTAACCCATCTAAGCATAATATTAAAGGATTTTTTTTTTCCTGTTCATTTCACTTCTGCTGCTGAAACATACAGATGAAGAGTTCCTTCATACACTTCATGTGCACTTGTCCTAGGAGACTGTGCGAGTACTGTGTACTTCAAATTCATTTGCTGTTTTGGTTTCTCTGGCAACTAGAAGGTGCCTTTGATCCCTCTACCATCTCTTTGTTTTTGCATTTTGATGATTTTATCATGAATTCATGTTTAATTCACGCTGAAGTGATGCAGTAAGTGGCAACACTCAAAGAAGAGATACTTTTTGCAGAATCAAACCATATTCATTTGAACTCCGTATGAACTATTCCATTCCTTTGAAGTAGAATATATTAATGAGGACAGATATTAAGAAAAAAGATACTTATACTAAGTCACATTTATTATCTCATCTGAGGTTACAGTGGAGGTAGATCTATCAGATAAAAAACAAGTATGCTTTAAATAAACTTCTAGTTGAAACACACTGACAAGTGACTAATTGTTTTTTTGTTAGCTTTTTGATTTTTGGTCATTTTTATCTCAGTTTCTGCTTCTGCATTACACGAATACTGATGTACATGAATTTTATGGACAAAACCACACGTATAATTAACAGGACGTGCAAAATTGCAAAATGCGTCCAATAGGGTGGTGTTTTTCCTCTGGAAAAACAAAGGGCAAAGAAGCTTCACGTAGCATGCTCTTTTTACAGGCAGTTTTTGTCTTTTTACTGAAAGGCTTCTTGTGAAGACATTGGGGTATTTTGTTTTGCTTTTCAATGAATCAGACCTCGATTGAAACAAAGGAACTGCATGCATTTCTGTTGAAGGAGACCACGATGACGTGATGTTGAAGGTGCCATTAGCTCTGAGGCACGAGGTGCACGTAGCCTCCTGCGAGATGGGCTGTGGACAGCCCAGGGCTGCAGACCGGCGAAATGTCATCGCGTGGCCTCTATAGAGCCCCACGTGAAACCACCTTGCGTGGGTTTTACAGGCTTACAGCCACTGTGCAGTGCAATTAAACATTTCCACAACTGGCGGGCTTTCTGCAGTGTTAATGTTTGAACTTTTTATTTTTCTAGCAATGAAGCGTCTTGAGCATTTTGGGTTTTGACGTAGTAGGAGAGGGCTGTAGGCTGAGCATGTAGCATTAAAAAAAATAAATACATCTTAAATGACTTGGTTATTTTTCAATGGTTTTGATGTTCGCTTCAAAGCACAATGTCTAGAATCCTTTTAGTTGTCAGGTAGCAGCTTGCCTTAGGAGTGGGTGTGCTCTGTTCGGGTGCTGGCACGCTCCCCTTGCTCACCAGGCCAGAGTAGAGGAGATGCAACGGGACAAGTGACAAACAGGATGACTCAAAAAGCAGACCATCAAAGAGTAATTATGGCTTGAGAGGAGAAAATAATTGCGAGTACCTAAAGCTAAATTGGATTATATTTAAATATATGTAAATTTGATTGAACTTGAAATTTAATCTCTAGGACAGCATTTTAATTCACAGTTGCAACAATTTATGCTTTTGAGCAGAAATGAGCTTCTCTAAGGATTTCAGGTTACTGCTTTTTTTCCAGGGTTTTGGTAGTTGTTGAAATTGTAGTTCGCTGTAGCCTGGACTGCTTCATGGTTTCTTTAGCACTGTGAGCTTGTGTCTAAATAGAGACCTCAGGTGCAGTTTACAAAATTATTGGTAGTTGTTGCTCATAACAGCGGTAGCCATTTGGATCTATATGATATTTGCTTCTGAAATGAGGTGCTGTAATGAAACAAGAGAAGACTTAAGAAAAAACGAAAGCTGTATGTGGCTTAAAGTGAACTCAAGCGCATCTGGGTTTTCACAAAGAGCACCTTGATTGACACAGGGAGTGATCACAGACGGGAAGCATTTTGGTTGTGAATATAAGACACCAGATTAAACATAAGCAAATCTGTTTTCAAATTTTACTGGGTATAATAAAAATGATAAACTGATATTTGTCAATTTATCTAAAATTACTTTCTGATCACATTTACCTCCTGCCAAGGCATATCAATTGGTTTGCTACCTCCTACCCTTTGGTTATGGATTAGATATCATGTGAAAGCATGTCTCCTGTTACTCAGATCAGCTCTGACGGACGAGCGTGGCGCCTGTGCAAAAGAGATGGGAAGAAAGTGGAAGAGGGAGAAAATAAAAACAGGTGGCAAGGGGCCCAGAAGCAATAAAAGTCAGAATGAGAACACCTTTATCACTTCTGGAACAGCAGCTTAAAGGCCCAAGGAGAGAAATAGATTTTGTAAATCAGGCTAAATATTTTTTACAGGGTGTGGTGTGCGGCTTAAGAACCCAGGTGGGAAAAATAGCTTTTGCAAATTGGTGAAGAAAATATATTTTACTGGCTACTATTTAGGAGCAGGGAGATATAGGGTAGGGGAAGACCTTTTACAGGGCAAACCCCAATATATATATATGTGTGTGTGGGGGGGGTGTTTTGGTTTGATTTTTGGGGGTGAGGTTTTTTGGGTGTCCGTAAAAAGCTACATAAAGGAGGCCACCAGCATTGCGTAGCCATGTTTACTGGTTCCTATAAAACCTGTAAGCCTTCCTTATGTTTTTAAACGTTATTTGTTCATGCATGTTTTTATATTAATTAGCCATTTCTGCATATAAAAGCATCTCTCTTGTAGAACAATCCTGTTACTGATTCTACCATGCGGTGACTTTAGAGGAGCCTTTTTAAATAACAGAAAATGAGTAAACACATTGGATGGCAACTCTTGTTTTGAAATGAGAAACAGAAGGATTGAGTGAGAAATCATTACTGATGATCCTGCCGACGATGAATACATAGCTTATCAAGGTAGTGATGTTCAAAGGAGATCATAATTATGTGGAGGCTTCCGACAGCAGAGGTTGAAGCCGTATAAAAGAGCCAGCAGTTTTGCTGCCGAGTTACGTGACCCTTTTGAGAGGCACAATTCCTGCCATCGCCGGTCCAGGGAGTCCTGCTCTGAGAAGAGAAGGATGACACTGGTTGTGGAAGGGCATCTTTAGCAGATAAGAGGGGTTTTTTATTACTAGTAAAGGGAATTGGTTAATAGGTCTTAAGGAGTACTGAAATTGGAAGGAGACATTTGCAAATCTGTAGCATTTTTTGTTTTGTTTTTGTTTTTCCTGTCTGATCTATCTTTCTTCAAGATGGACAGGAACCGTGTACAGATTGGGAACAGAATAGACTGGCAAAGAACATACTGAATCTGCCCACTCATTTTTTTACGTCAATAAGAAGCTGAATAGAAAAGATCAGAACACTGAAACATTTTTCATCGTTTCAAAAAAATTTGACAAAATACTCTTTTTAGGTTTTTTGGCAAAACTGTATGTTGCGATTTTCCAACTTCTCTAAATTACTCTGCCTTGGAAGAGACTCTCTTGTGCTTACTTGAAAACTGGGGCAGTTTTTGAAAAAGGGGAATTGTCTTACTTCTGCTCCCTGCAACGTAAGTGCTGCGGGAACAGTCACCATAACAAATAAAATGATGTATTACCACTGTCAAAGGAAAAATGTTATATTGGCCAAGATGTTTCCTCCTTCTCTGGGACATGTTATTGTTATTGATGGGAGCTCCAGGTGTCTGTGGCCAGGGAGTGTGCTGGGAAGGCATGTATTTTCCTCCTCCGTGCAAAAGGACACCTTTTCTGCTTTGGTATCTGTTGTCCTGAGTTCTGTACATTTTTCTTTTGATTGGACTGCTTGTAAGTGTCACCCTGGTGTTCCCAGGCTGATTGGTATGGCTGCTTTTAAAGAAGAGTTTCCCCTAAACAGTGGGGTTTTGATAACCAGTGGCTGCAGCTATTAGCTTCCTAATGAGGCACTCCTACTCGAGTATAAGGGCAGCAAGAGTTAAAAACATGTGCACTCAAATGGGCTGTAGTTTCTTAAATTTTGGAGTGGACTCAGTGAAATATTGCACTTTGCCCCTTTAGAGAAAAAATGTACGTGGTCTGATATCACCTTTTCCAGTAAAACAGCCTGTTTATGGTGGGTTTCAAAGCCACCCTTTAGTCAAAAATTAAGATAGCCGCATAGTGGTAAGGAAGCTGTTATCAAACTTGTTTTGGAGACAACGTGCATGTTCTGTGCGCCTGCAACAGCTTTGCCCTTGTGTTGAGCTGCAGTTGTGTGCCACAGTGGATAATAGAAATGTTAAAACTGTGCAAATTGTCCTTTCCTTGGACATTTAGTGGTCCTCTCCTGTGGGTGTCCCTCCGGTCCCCGAGGACTGCTGCTCTGGAGTGTCAGGAATATGTGTAAGATCACCGTGGTCAACCAGCAAAGTAGAAAGCTGTTTGGGTACCTCTGTCCAGGTGTCACTGGGTTTCAGTGAGAAATGGGGATACACACGCAGTTAATTTTGCAGGCAAAGGAATGCAGCAGATCATATAGTCATTCAGATAGTCTGGGAATCATCAGGATGGTAGGTTAATAGAAAGAGGACATACCTATTAAAATTAAAACTTTTTCATAACGTTCGAAGTAGATTCTGAGGCCATTTTCATTATGCATTTTTAAAACATGTTTGGAAGCCAAACCCAAGTTTATATTACCTAGGAATCTGTGCTGCTTTAGCATTTCCCAGATGGAGTTTCCAGACCTTGATTTCCTGTTGTCCAGAGGTATCCTTAAAAAAAGTAACCACTGGCTGGGTTGCAAGGTTTAACTCGGGGAATTGCTGCCAGCTAGGACCTGATTTCTGACCATCATTTCAAAAGGAAGGTATCTAATACTTAGGAGCACCAAGGCAAGGCAGTGTTAAGATACGTGACAAGAAGTAGGAGTTCAGGAACGCAGGAAAACCATAGTTGCTGCCTTGTTTAGTTTGCAGTGTAGTGGTTGTCAAGTATCTTGCTTATTAAACTACCTTTAGAAGGATCAGCCTGTTTGTTTTTTTTTTAATATAAAAATCTATGTTGGTGACAATCTGAGCTGAGCCAGAATCCTGAAATAAACCCCTTGTTGAAAAGGTGACTTGCCATCCTCTTGAATTTCCAGATAAACTTTCCCTTTGGTTGTTCTGCCTCCGGCTCTGTTATTTCCTTGTAGGGCCTGACATTTCCACTAAAGGTAACCTTGAAGTTACAGTTAAGATTTACAGTGACTCATTAGTGGTAAATATTAGAGTGATAGGTATATTGTGGAAAATAATAATAATGAGGGATTGATGTAATGAGCATAGAGATAATGAGGCTGTGATTTTTCTGCAGCTGAAGAATGCAAAATGTTAAATTGTACGTAATCACGAAGCAAGGTGAAAACTTCAGTTATCTCTGACCGCTATAAGCGAGTGGGCTGCCACTTTATTCCTCCTTTCCTCCGCTGGTTGGGACCCCTCTGCGGCCCCTGGGCTGGGGCAGGGCACAGCAGGGGCAGTTCAAAGGAGATGCCCAGAGATCTGGGACACGGAGCTGGTTGAGAAGCAGAACTGAGGGGGAGCCCAGGGATTTGAGAAGGAGAGTTGCGAGCCCGTGGTTGCTGCTTTTGACCGCTTTGGAGAGGGATCACGAGAAGAATTACATGCAAAGCAGGGGAATGGCAGGAGACTCGTGGAGCCATTGAACTAGCACTGTGAAAAACAGGAATTATTTTCATGTGAAGAAACAGCATTATGGGTTTTATCTTCTGCTTAATGTAGGATACGAAAGGGTGTGTGTCAATGTGTGCTCACATTTTCTTCCTTCTTGTTTTGTTTAACTATTATGCTTAAATAATTCTACTGCACTGCCCCAGGAGCCCTGTTATGAACTATCGTATTAGCATAGAAGTTAGCTAATCAAAGGACACTATCCCTGTGTTTTCCAAGCTGTGGGAAACTTATTTCATTTGAACTGTCTTGCTGAGCGCTTAAGCAGTGCTACATCCTCTAGGACAGGTTTTCTTTTCTGTTTGTTTTCACGTTGAGGTGCAAAGAAAAAGAAAAAGCCCAAACAAACCCTACTGCTACTAATTCCAGGCTTAGTGGTTTACTGCACCCTGATAGCACCAGTAAAAAAAACCCAAACAAGTCCACTGGTGGTTCTTCCTCCTGCTGGGCCACCAAAGACAAGTAGCAGTGTGACACAGAGCTAGTATTTCCACTTGACTCTCAGAGCAGAGGGAAAGGTATACAGAGGGGGAAGTTATTCTTTAGAAGAGACAGTAATTGGTTTGACTCTCCTTTTATCCATTATTGATCAGGGAGGCTCCACTTCTGCAGTTTTATAATAGTAAAATGAGTATTATGGGAATGTGCTGTAATTATTTATTGGGTTGACTTTTTAGTACTATTGAAAAAATGTTACGAAATAGCAGAGAATATCCATTACTGTAACTTCTAAAACTGTGTAAACAAACATAAGCTTTTACTCGTAACAAAAC
Source organism: Haliaeetus leucocephalus (assembly GCF_000737465.1). Lineage (NCBI taxonomy): Eukaryota > Metazoa > Chordata > Aves > Accipitriformes > Accipitridae > Haliaeetus > Haliaeetus leucocephalus. Next base: position 5,574,964 of record NW_010973013.1, on the reverse strand, counting down.
TATTATTGAAATAAAGGGATTCTTGCCAGAGTATAAACGTAGTAAGGCCTGCAGAAGTACAGTGGGGCAATCAGGTGCTGGGTGGTGCATGGTGCAGCGTAGCAGGTTGTACAGGTGGAAGCTTATATCCCAGGAAAGTGCTGTGTGGACGGAGAGCCCTCCTGCAAGGGCTGACCAGCCTGGGAGAAGAGCCAGGCTCGCGTGACTCCTCTTCTACTTCCAGCATGGGGAGAGGCAGAGCTTGGCTTAAACCCATGTGAATCTCAGATTAATTCCTATGTTTCTTAGGCACCTTTTACATATATCTATATTTTAAATAGTGCTTTGATTTCATTTTTCTGTTGGAGCTTAAAATTGTGTACAAGGTTATACTGAACCAATTATTTTTATAAACCTTACATTATTAAAATTGGTAGTTGATTAAAAAAAAAGTGTAAGAAAGAAACTTGTAGCAGGGATGGGTTGACTTATCACTTGCTGCAGTACAAGTTCCTTTTTCAGAATTGGATGGAAACAGGAAGGCACATTTCGTTTATTTTCTTGCCATGCTTGTGGCTAGTTGCCAGCCTGTCAATGAGGTGCTCCAAAAAGGACACTGAATCATGACAAGACCTGTCAGTACAGCTGTATTTTTCCATCGAAATTGCATGAAACAATAAGCTTCATGCAGTTTTGAGGCAAAGCTGTATTCAAGGTCTCGCTCACTTGAATCGGTGCCCAGGTTTGTTTGCAAAGTTCTGGAAACTTTTTGACTAATGTCCAGGTTAGTAGTTTGCTGGAATCATGGAGCCTGGTTGCCTTTGTATGGTTCAGATACTGATTTCTGAGGTTTAACCCAAACTGCTCTCACATGCCCTTGTATGTATGGGGCCCTTATGTCACGTTAGACCATAGCATTGGGAGCTAAGACGAAGGCTGTAGGCTACGTCATTTACAGCTGTACAAGCCTTTTTTTCCCCTTCTCTTCAACACAGAAATTGATCTTCAGGCTTGTGTTCTCTGCAGAGCTAGATAAATATCACTCCTTTCAGCATGTGGTAGCTCTCGCTGAAAGTAGATTTACATGAGTGGAGGCAACTTGATTTATCTTCGTAAATGACAACTTTTTAGAGAAGTTCTCTCATGTTGTGTGGTGCTCATGCCTAATTTATTTGGAGATTGCAATGCTTTGACCCATGGACAGAAAATGATACTAGTCTGAAAGTCACATAATTCAATCAGCTATAGTCCTTGCCAAGGCAAGATCCTTCACGTTTGTCTGCAAATGTCTGCTCATCATGGGCACTGCTATAATATAAATAGAAGTAGCAGTTACAGCCAAGGAATTCTGCAGAAAAACTAGACAATGATTTCATTTCTCTTTTAGCCAGGGTCCAGCAGGGTTCAAAGAGATGTGAGGAACCTTTATGCTTCACGTGTTAAAATTTTCTCTGTTTCTTCAGCACGTTGTCAGCAAAGCAGGGGATGTGAAAGTTACAATATATTCAGGTGTGGCTGCCTTCTGAGGATAGGGCAGCTTCAGAGAGAATATTAAGCAGCTCGTCTTCTGGTACTGTCAGTCATACAACCCGCTATTTTGTAAGCCGGTCACATATTGCTGGTGATGCGTATTAATCCACTTTCTGCCTCTAGCATCACCTGTTTTATTTTCTATCCCAGTTTCATACCTTTTTTGGCAAAACCACAGGGGAAATATATTTCAGTGACAGTATATGGTAATTTTGCTCTATGCACTCTAGCTCATTACACAATCCTTGTCTTTCTAAAATAGAGAAAGGATTTACGTCTCCTACTATCATTTCTGCCACACACTGATTCAGTGAAAGAGCTTTGGGGTGGTTGGGAGTAAATTTAATTTTCCCTGCTGTTTCATGAAGTGTGAATCACTTTCTAGCAGATGATGTCACTGCCAATTTACAAGTTTTTCTTCCTGTACTCCTGTGTAGGAGGAATCATAAGGACTCTTTTTGTCATGGTAATGCAGTTAGGTGTAGAGGGCTATGCGATGCAGGAGACAGTGTTGAAGCTTTTTTATTTTTGCCAGCACAGATAAGAAGCTAAGTTTGAAAGGTGGGGCACAAAGCGCCACATTCACTCTCTGGCTAATGGAGAGTGGAAGATTTTGTCCATGTTTGATTCTTGGATACTGTGAAGACTTGTTTTCTGTGGGGTCTATGACTGTAGCTTGAACATTGAAGAATTTTCTTTGTTTTGCTTTTCATTTTTGAAACAGAAGTTCAATTATACACTGTGAAGTTCTTCTCCAAAGAAGAGAACTTTCTCTTCTGTTTAAAAAAAGAAGTGCTTTTTACTGTTAAGAACATTTTATACATATAACTTTTGAACTGTGGGTTCCTGTGAACTGTTCTTGACTCTTTGCTCTTGATGTTTTACTGGGAAGACGCATGCGATTGTTTCTGCTTTCACTAGCTTCCCCAGCTTTTCAGTAGGAGGAAAATAGTTGATGAATAATGCTTATTCTTCCCATACAACTGGTCTTGTGGAAGGAACAGTTGCTCATCAAATCAGTTGTGTATGACAAAGGTAATTTATGTAGCTATATAATTGTGAAACCAAAGTATGCAATCCTAAAAATATTCATGCAGAGCACCTGTGTGCTCTCTTAGATGCTCTAAGTGCCTTATTAACCCCAACAAACAGAACCACAGAGCACCCTGAGCTGAACTCTGGCTCTTATGGGTGAGGATACTAAAGCACAATTTCCTGGAGAGCAAAATGTCATCATAGCCATGGTGTCCTTCCTAACCAAGGACCCCTCACTGCAGGGGTCTTCAGATAACAAACGGTGAGCTGTAGCAGGAGGGACAAGCCATCAAAACTAGTTAGCAGGATGGAAAATCCGGCAGGTATGGGCAAGTTGGCAATCCAAAAGGAGCATGTCAGGTGAGAGGTTAAGAACATGTGTAATTAGCACTGACAGAGTAGAGGTCGTTCACAGATTATCAGTGTTTATTAGCCTTCAGAGGCAGATAGTAGTCCTTTCTGTAATTCAGACATTGTTATACAGTTCTTCTTTACAAATATTCCATACAGGCATCCTTCCTCAGATGCATGTGGTGGCTTCGTGTTAAGTCTGACGTCTGATTCTAGTCTGCTCTTGGTATATCCCTCATTTGGGGATTCAGTGTGGAAGTAGGTAAAAGTTATAGATTGGGAGGGATGGGTGGAAATTATTCCTTAAAAACCTGAAATAGGGGCAGGTCCCAATTGATCTTTTCTTTTCCAGAGGCCTCAGTCTTGAGAACTGTATTTATGTACCATCCAGGTTTGGAAAGTTGGCTCTTAAAGACAAATACAAGCTCCTGTTGAGTGCTTGAAAATGTATTTAAACTGCATGGTCTCCATCTAGCTAGCAGAATATCTGGAAGGATTAAACAGAACTACTATTGCAAAATCTTCCTGTTAGGAAAAAAAAAGAAAAAAGCAAGTGAAATTCCTATTTATATTGAGTTATATTTGCTTGGCTTTATGAGCATATGCAGTTCAGCTAAGTTTGTTTATTCTTGGCTAGCTTCTTTTCATGTTTGAGGGCATGCATGCCTTGTAAATGCATTTGCTTATTCCCATGATAATGCCAAACATTAAAAGGGTCAAGCTAACTTTATGTCAGTGAATGCATCTTCTACTACTTGGTACTTCTGTAAGTGCCTTTTAGGCAAGGATCTAGCACATTACAAAAATTGCACTCTCAAAGTATTACATATCTGCAAGCTAAAGAAATATTATTTTACAGGTAGGGTACTGATAAATGGAGAGAGGCAAGTGTTGATTCAGTTCTCTAGTTAAGAAAAACCTTCATTTTTCTTTGGGTGCAATCCCCACACAGGGAGTAAATTACTTCTGTCCCCCCAACTCCATGCCCTCCTCCTCACCCACGTCCAGTGCAGTCATTCTTGATAGAAATAGTTGAGAAGCCCTGCCTCTTTGTATTCCTCCTCTCAAGTAATTAAGATCATTGCTAACGAAGGTGTCTCTTTGTGTTAACGCACAGTAATACTGTTGTCAGCAAGATGAATATACTCTGCAGAGAGTGTGTGGGATTGCCGCATAGTTGCTGTGACACACTGTAGCCTGGTACATCGTGTAAGCCAACGTGCCGATTGCACCTGGGCATCTGCATTTCTGAAGGTGGCTCGTTCATACAGTGCTATTTCCATGCACCTTGGATTCCTTTTATTCAAAGGCACTTCCTAATTACAGGTGTTCATCTCTTACTTTTTTTTGTCATGCACGTTTGACTCAGAAGCAGTGGGAGAGAGTTCATGGGCTATTAACGTCCAATGTACACTGCTGATGCACTTTCAGTCATGGAAAAGTTGAGTTGTTGGCTTTCTACAGTCATGTGTTGAGTCGTGCTGGTTTGTAAGCCATACGTGGAAAAAACCCCTCCAAAGCCTCAGTTCTCTATAGCCAACATTTTTCTACAGTTTAGGTTTCAGCAAGCATCTGGATTTATTCTGGGTATGTTTTGTAGGTGAGTATTTCAGAAAATCTAGCCCAGTAGTTCCTACAAATTATATGCTTAGTTGCATGACTGGCTCACCCACCATAAGACTGTACAGTATGACATGAGTTGCTCGTTTCTTTTTGATTTCTCCTTTCCTTTTGCCATATTATTGGAGTTGTAAGACATAAATTAGTATCTTCGCGCTGTCAAAATCTGGTGCAATTACAGAGGCTTGAAAGAAGTTTCCTCACTCATAAGCAGTGAATCAAGTCGCTTACAATGTTTGGCTACATGATGGCTTCCCCACCCTCCCCACACTGCATGCAGAATAAATGCTTTTGCAGATTTGTACGGGCATGGCAATTGATAGAAAGTCTCTTTTATATCTTACAGCAGCACTATATGCTACCTTTAAAAGAATTCCTGACCCAAAGGGAATAGTTAGCCCAACCTTTTAATTACAGGGCAAGAAAGTACTGTTACTACTTTTTCTACATGTTTCATTGTATCTTCAGAACAGCTAAGCCATCAGCAGCTTCCCTGTGGGCACCTAGATATACAAAGTTGAAACAAGGAGGCCCAAATTAGAGCAAGTCAAGAGCTGCAGTTTAGAAGATTTGTTTTTCCCAGAAGTGAATTTTGTTTCCACGCAGTTTTATTCCAATTTTGCAATTTTCTGTGAGGAGAAACTGCCCTGGCTACTCTACCGTGGCCCTCTTGTGCATATGCATTATTATTCAGCCTTTAATCACACCTCCTGTAGGAGCTCTTTCTGTTCTGGTAGAAAAGGTGAACACTGTTTGATTATTTATTAATGAGCACCTGTACTATGATGGAAAAAGTATTAATAATCCTGTGGGTTTCTCCGTGATGCTCCTCAGTGCAGTGTCTGAATGCCTTATAGATGCTAATTTTGTCTTCAAATTAGCCTGGGGGGTAAAGTCATGGCAAAGTTCCTGTTTTACAGATTGGGAATTCAGATGAGAGGTTGAGGCCAGAAGTGCCCACCAGTTGTTGGCAGCTCATCCAACCAATATGCAACATCATCTATTTATAAAAGTGAAATAATGCTTTTGTTGTCTTCCGTTGGGTCTGTGGGTGCTCAGCATTTCTGCCGATTAGATCCAATGATTTTCGGGTGACTACTTGGAAAATGGGCGCACACGGTTAAGTACAGTTTCCCCAAGCTCTTTACATACCTAATCTCCACTGCAGGTGAAGGTATTTAGGTACTTTGTAGATCTCGGTGAGTTCTCGCAAAAGATGGATTTTAAGAGATGTGCTTGATCTTGGTAGAAATGCTACGGCAGAAGCATGTATGGAATCTGATTCCTTAGGGAAGCATTTACCTCTCATACAAATGATTAGTGTCCTTTTAACTCTCGCAGTTACACGTCTTTCATCCCTATGTGGCGGAGATGTGATGAGAAGGTGCATCTTCAACCACTTTGAGTTTTGACCCCTGCTTTGGGCAGCGCTCAGTGTCTTCAGCCCCTTTTGCAGCTACGCTCTGTTGGCGTGCTCTGGGACTGCTGGCCTCTGTTTGCTGCTCATCGTAGGTTTTCCAGCAAGAGCCATGTCTGTGTGTCTGGAGAGCTGAGCCTGGGCTTGACCAGGTGTAAGAAATAATCTGCATGAAGTATACCTGGTGTTTCACAGCCTGGGCTTTTATGGTTTTATCTAAGTATTTGCAGACTACTGTATTATACTTATGAAACAGTCTCATGAGCTTTTGCCTTCTATGTATTACTTTCAGAAAGCTAAGATGGCACAGTGGCCATACACTGCTTACATCTTTTGCATGGACTAGACAAGCTATTACAAAGCAGTGATGAGCAACAGGGGCCTTTCTCTAGAGGGGACAAAATTTTTCCCTCCTGTGAATGCTGAGCTTGCAGACACCAACCAAGCTCAAAGGTATTTGTAGAAGCAAAAAAGGTATCAATAGAGTTGATGGTACAATGGACTGAGACAGAATAAAGCAATGATGGAAAAGGCAGGCAGAAAATAATTTGTGGCAGGATAGCTACAGGAGATGAAGCGATAAAATGTGAAAAACAGCAGGGAAGCACCTGTTAGTGCTTGAGATTGCCTCTGTGAGGGAAAGCCAAGTAGATACTGATGATGGAGAGATAAAAAGTATAGTCTGAGAAATAGAAAAGGAACCTGGGTGGACACGAGGTTAGTTGGGAATGTTTTGAGGAGGAAGACTAAGACCCAAAAAAACCCCCAACCAACCCACCAGCAGGTAGGTGGCTACAGCATATAGATGAGTGATAGTTCTGAGAGCTCCGTAGTCTGTGTAAGCAATACAGAGAGGCTGCACAGATGTGCAGGAGACACTGGAGAAGACTTGATAGTATTTGGTATTTAGCAGTAGACTTCACCTCCAGAGTCTGAGTTTTTTCAAAGCAACCAACGGAATAAAGATTATTTTTTTTTTCTTCCCCACTTTAAAATGATATTTTAAACCAAACTATGTCAAGCAGACCAACCACGTAAAAATAAGAGAGTGATGAAATTTTTTTATTGTATCCCACTCATCAGGCTTGCAGGCTACAAATAAAGGGTGCAAATAAAGCACCAACTTTGTCTAAGTCTCCTGGGTATGAAATGAAGTGGTCATCTGCCATCCTGCACCTTTCTCTGACTCTCATTTAGCCCAGTCTTACCCCAGTCCGAACTGAGAAGGGCTGCCTCCACTGAAGTGGAGGAAGAGAACTCATTCAGGGTTTTCAGATTCCTGCTGGTGAGCTCTGCAGTATTTATGCTCCTGTTTCTCCTTCAGGCTCTCTTTGGAGGGACAACAGGGGTTTACAGTTGGTCTAACCTAATCCCTTTGACAGGAGATATTTAGTTTACTGAAGGTGGAGCCAAAATTTCCTCACATTTCAGGCAGGGATCGATTGGACTAGGTACTAAGCTGAAGACCTACAAAGAGTGGCCCGTGGACCTATTTTAGCATTGCTGATATAATAGGGCAGAAAGATGCTGAGGTGACAGTGACAGATGGAGACTCAGCTCAAAGGAGGAAGAGGGAATACTTTCATCACCCTCTCTGGAGCAAGAATGGGAAGAGAAACTCACTTCAAATGGCATAGGCGGTCCAGGAGAAATGTTGGGCCACAGTCTATACTTTTTGCCTTCTCTTGGTGGTTGCTTCAATGGTTTTAATGCTGAGAACGGCGTGATAGCATGTGCTCTGTCCCCTTGAGACTCCTGCCTTGCGGGCCATCTTGCCTGCCCGTGGCCTGATGCTCCAGGAGGGATTCATACTTCTTCCAAGGAAGCAGTCAACAGCAGCTGAGTTGTTAAAAGCAGCCATGTGACATCTGTGAGTGGTAAATGGCGGTGTTGCAAGAACAGATGTATGTGACTGAATATTTTCATGGTTTCAGAGTGTTACCTTGACCATGTCACACTTACCTGTGACTTAGAAATGTCGCGTCTCTTCTTAATGAAGAACGCAGTTCTGAATATTTTCTTGTTAAAGGCAGAGCACTGTAATCTCCAGACCGTTACTCTGATTTCAGTGTGTTGTGTATCTCAAGGTCCTGTATTGTATACATCTGCATGAGCTGGATGCTTTTTTTTAATTGAGTGCTCCATGAACTAGGTATTTTTAGAGAACAACCTGCTGTTCATCCTAGGTTATTTTCAAGCTCCTTTCTTTAACTCGGTCCTGTTAAATTGTGTTGAGCACAATGGCTATTACTGTATATCTGTAAAATGACTTGCTTTTTTCTCATAGCAAAGTTTGCTTTAAGAGAAAAAGGGCGATGAGGGTTGGAGTGAGGGGAAGGTCTATTATTCAAAACCTGGGAAATCTTTGAGTAAGGTCGAGCACAGTGGTGATGCCTATAACCTGCGAAAGTGCTTTCACCAATAGTTTACCCCCAGTGTCTGTGGAAACAAATCCTATTCAGTATGATATATGAAAGCATAACCCTCTGTAGTATAGGAATCAATGGAACCATTCATATAATAGATGACTGTTCAGGCTTGTGCAGTCTGCTGCTTGAACATAATTGGCATCTATGTAATAAAATACTGAACACCAAGGGAAATGGTTTAGATGTTTATGAGTCATCACATGGTTTATTATAAAAGACTGACATATGACTGTGTAAAGCAGAATAGGCTAACTAGCACTTGAGTTACCGTTATAGTTTTTAATGCTGTGTTAAAGAAATACAAAGATTTTAGACTTCCCTTGTGTTTAACTAACCTACCATCAAAATCAGTTATTGGGGGTCTGGCAGGTATAATAGAGCATGAGATTGGCAAGCCAGTGTTTTCACATGAAATCCTTAAGTCATCGCTTGAAGATGCAGATGCAAAATACGGGCTTTAGAGTGCAGCGCTGCTGACAAGCAGAACTGGGTGAACAGTTGCACAGTACATTGTAAGCTCTTCTGAATGGAGCCTGTCTTTTGCTATATGCCTACATAGTGTTTAGCACAGCTGGGAGTCCTTATCTCAGCTGGAGGCCTCTCTAGATGCTACTGTAAAGGAAATAATATATTTGTCAGCTGCATGTCTTAAGCGTGTTAATAAATTCCCTGTTCATAAAGAGGACCTGCTTGCTTGGCATTTGAACAGACCCGCAACCTCTTGATCTTATCCTGCAAGTCTTGGGCCCTGCCTGTTTAGAGAATTATGGTCAAATAACTCTTCTAGAGCTCTTTAACATCATGACAGCGTTGTTTCCAGCACCCAGAAAGCAAGTTTAAAGCTAGCTCTGGTCTGACAACGTATTGCAGTCTGCAATGTAGACATGTTGACGTTAAGTGTTGTGCTTGCTCTGCAAGATGCTTCTTACAAATAGAGTTAGGAATCGTGTATGCCGAACTACCAGAACTCTCCTCTTATCTCAGCTCTGCTCATTTGACTGCCTAGTTTAAGTCGCCTTCCATTCAACTGATTTTTTGAGTGAAGCGAGAGAAAGCAAATGAGTACAACTCCATCTGCAATAGAAAGTGAACGCGCTGTAACAAAAAGCACGCAGTTGGCTGTACGTATTCTGTTTTGCTGAGTAACGATGCTCAGCACATCTGTCTCGCTCCACGCCATTCAGTGCCTTGCAGGAGCGTGCCATTTCTCTTCTTTGTTAATGCTTTTGATTCTACCACGGCAAATGGGAAGAAGAAAATGGTGCTCTGCCTTTTGAATGTTGCATTAGCTATGCTAGTACTTCTTACCCTCCACCCCTGAAAGGTGACTTAACCACACCAAGCAAGTTAATCATTAGAGCTGCGGTGCATGCAGATGATTTGTAATTCACAGGATATTAATACCATTCTTTGTCTGCGTGAGAGGTGCATGTCTGTCCTTTTCAGGTGCATGAAAATTGTCTTAAACAGCTCCAGGTGTGTCTTAACTAGCAGGGGTTTTCTTCTTCCTTAACTCATGCACGTGCTAGATCCTTAGCTGTGGTGATTCTGCTTAGCCCTGCTGAAGTTTGAGAGGAAAGTTTTATTTGTAGGAAAGGTGCATTCTACTTTCTATTTAGTCGGGGGTTTTTCTTCTCTCTTCTCTCGTTCCTGTTTTGGTTATGGGATGGGTCAATTTATATCATAGCTTTAAGTCTTCAATTTCACTATGAAAAGTCTCTGTCCTTGGGTGATTGTCATGGTTTAACCCCAGCCAGCAACTAAGCACCACGCAGCCGCTCACTCACTCACCCCACCCCCTGCGGCGGATGGGGGAGAAAATCAGAAAAGAAGTAAAACTTGTGGGTTAAGATAACAATTGTTTAATAGAAGAGAAAAGAAGAAACTGATAATGATAATGATAACACTAATAAAATGACAATAGTAATAATAAAAGGATTGGACTATACAAGCGATGCACAATGCAATTGCTCACCCCCCGCTGATCTATGCCCAATTAGTCCCCCAGCGGTGATTCCCCCCGCCCCCACTCCCCCCAGTTTATATACTGGACATGACATCACATGGTATGCAATACCCCTCTGGCCACTTTGGGTCAGCTGCCCTGGCTGTGTCCCCTCCCAGATTTCTGTGTCCCTTCAGCCTTCTTGTTGGCTGGGCTTGAGAAGCTGAAAAATCCTTGCCTTTAGACTAAATATTACTTAGCAACAACTGAAAACAATAGTGTTATCCACTTTCTTCTCATACCTAACTCAAAAATATAGCACTATACTAGCTCCTAGGAAGACAATTAACTCTATCCCAGCTGAAACCAGGACAATGATGCTTCTGTAAATCATGCTTTGCTGCATTAGCGGTGGTTGGCATTTTTATATTACGGGTTGTTCTGGATGGGGGTGGGATGTGACAGAGAGAGGGCCTGAGAAAGAGAGAGATCAGGATTTCCCTCATTCTTAACAGTAACTCTCTAATGTGTGATGTTGGACAGTTCAGCCAGGTTTTCGAAGTGAGTGAACATAAGCAGAGTTCTTGGCAATTAGGAAAAATTTTGACTTAGGAGGTTAATACGGTTCTTGCCCTCCGAGATGTGCAAACGACAAGTGCTATTTCAGTGCTAAAGATGTAGAAATGTGGAAAAATAACATGATTTAAAAAAAGAAAATTATCATCCATCCATGGAAAATACTGATAAAGCTTGCAGCATTGAAGGACGAGCCCCATGGTACCAAGCTGCACAAGGATGTGGTGGGGGTGCAGGAAAGTAGATGGAGACAGATTCCCTAGGGTATAACTGCTGCGCTATATATCAGCGCTGAGGTATAGTGAGTCTTGGGAACACTAAAAGGGAAATAAAAATGTGCTATTTAGATATTGGGAAAAGAAGATCTGCTTAAACTGCTCCTGGGTGATTAAAACCTGCCAGGATAACTCTAGACCTCAAATAGAGTGTGAGGAAAATATAGAGAAAGCTCCGGCAGAAGAAATCAAGTTGTATCTGGGCCGGTGGTACAGTGCAGGTGAACATCGTGCTGTGATGCAGCCCCATCTAATCTTCGCTGACCTTAGAGACCTAAGCATTGGCTCGAGGCTTCAATTTAGTAGTCACGCTAGGCTTGCTGGGGAAGGTTTATAGTCCTCTGTAGTCTAGAAATAGGCTAGTGTTAGCCACAGTGCACAGGTGAGGGATGCACCAAGGGGCAAATCTGATGAGATGGTATGAGGATGCAGTATTATCCCATGACGAGGACCATATTGCTCTGGTGGTTGTACTAGTGTGAGGGCTAGTTTCCCTTCCTGCTGGTAACCTGACTGTTGGTGAATAACAACCGGCTGACGTTAATATCCAGCTGCAGTTGAGTCACAAGCTTTACCTGGGGTTTATCGCTGCTGGACATTGGCCGACAGGCTGGATGGTCAACTTCGTGGTGCTGAGGAATTGCCAAACCTGATGCAAAGGAGACTGCTGAATAGCACCTGGGTGACCTTTCTTTCCGTTCTGCAATGTGGAGTTGGAAGCTCCATCCGTTTAATGCCACATGTTTTTAGCTCTTAATCAAACCTCTAGGCTATACAAAATTCATGTGGAAACCTCACAGCAGAACTTCTCCTGGGACTTCTTAATTTTCTCTGGCACGGAACATATTCTGAGAATAGGTAATTTATAGCAACATATTCCTTTGGGGGCAAATCTAAAATAAGAAAAGTGAAAATAAAATATTTTGAATCTCAGAAGAGATTCGGTATGGATTTGATCTCAAGATAATTTGGTATATTGGGGCCATTCTTATTAACTCGGAGCTGATTCATGTGTGTCTAGTTGAAAAGTGGAGGTAAGAGGGTGAAGGATGGAAGGCTGGATTTTGCTCAAGGAGCTTCATACAATAGGGATTAATCTACAAGTCAGAATAGAGTCCTGGCTATTTTCCTTGATGCTTTAGGCTTTGAACAGAAATTAATATATGTATATTCATTATCTGTCTTTTGTAGTAAAAATAAAAGTATAGATGAAGATATTTCCTATCGGTAGTCTTTCACAAAGAATGCTTTTCAGTGATATTAGAGCTATATTATTTATTTAATAGTGTTACTTTCATGGCCACATATGTAGTGCAGGTTTTAACTGTGATAGCAACAGAATTAGTAGCTGATAAATACATGTACAGCATGAGTGAAAATATGCTAATATCTCTTGCAGTGTGCTTAGCTCTAGGAAAGTAAATGGTAAAATAGCCATTCAAACAAAAAGCAGGTTGTTTTTTTTTTCAATTTTATTTTTTTAGTAAGTGACAAATTGCCATTGCTTTTCTGTTCACCATTTGCTTTCCCAGCCCAGGAGGTTGGGAATAAGGAGCTCACTTCACCTCAAGTTTGGAAGATTGAGAATTTTGCAGATTTCACAAATTGCCTAGCAAAAATGAACTGGCAGTATTTTTGAAACTGTTAAAATGTTCTTTATGGATTGGTGAAAGCTTGATAAAAATTACCATTGCATGCTTAATTTCTTTTAAAGTGGATGATACAGTATTTTTTTTAGCAAGCAGATTTTATGTCAACTCTTGTTACAAATTTGGTTTAAAAATACCAAACAACCTTTTTTTCCTATTGTTTTATACAATAGCCGACCTAGGGAAAGGATTCAGATATGGGCAGAGAGGTGGGTTTCTTAATATCACCTTTTGTTCTAACTCCCTGGACAACCCAAAATCTGATTTCTGTCTATCTTTTGTTATTATGAAGAGATTGTGAAATATAAACTGATGGGTTGAGACCCATCAGTTTTAGGGGGCAACCGTGTCCCCTAAACAAGGGCAGAGGCAGCAGCAACAAAGGACAGAACCCTGCAACCTTGGTCACCTCTCTGTCACCATCGTCACATCTCCAGTACAGTGATAAAACCAGGTCTACGAGCGGCAACGGGGACTGGAATTGGGAAAGGGTTTCGGCTGCGAGGATAAGCTCACGTTTGCCCTTTTGTATGTTTTCTTGCATGAATACAGACAGAGGCGTAACTGGAGGAGCTGTCAGGGACTGTAAGCTGATCTAGTTTTCCACGGGCTTTAGAGGGACTTTGTTTCTGCTTAGCGAAGAGTGGCACTCCACAAAAATCATCAATTGCTAACTCACAGGCCTACAAGTAGCTGGGATTAGCTTTGATTCAGTGCTTCCCTGTGATGCCATAACTCAGCGTAATGGAAAGTTGTTGGCTCTGCTTTCCTTGGTGATGTTACCTCTGTGGCACGAAGGTCCTTCCTGATGGGGAAACAGCATCTTTTTGTTTCTCTGTAGCAGCAGCAAGAGATTGTCTTGTGCATAGTCCTTGATAATCTTCTTCCTGCCAAGTGTGGTAGGTTTTGTGTTTTCAAAAGAGGGATTTGTTCTTTTGACCGATTCTTTCTTCATCGTGTAGCTTCTCTGCATTGCTTCTTCCTCAGTTTATTGCTAATCCTCACATATTCAAATCTTTGCTTCCTTGGGGAAGGATGACATGTAGCTCTTTTTTTCCTTTTTTCTTTTCTTTTCTTTTCTTTTTTTTTTTTTTTTTTTTTTTTTTTTTTTTTTTTTGGCATTGCTTCTGCAACTTGCTGTGCCCTGGGCAAACCAGATGCTGTGTAATTGTATATCTTGGATCTCCATTTTGCATGTATGCTTGCAAAACCCTATCTTTCGTGCAGCTGAGTTCTCCCTGCATGCCACCAAAGCAAGGGAAGTGCTGTGAGGTGTATGCAAAAGACCTCTTCTGGCTATAGAAAATTCCTGCAAATCCTACCGGCAGGTTCTTCAGTCTGCTGTGGTCACTGATCATAGGGTCCATTCATATGCTAGAATGATTCACAGCTGCCAAAATGGGAATAAAATGTCATTTCTGGTGACTCATTTTTTTTTTTTTTTTTAATAACTCAGTCGAGTGTATGAGAAAGTCTTAGGAAAACTTAATTGTGACTCGAGCCTCAGTTCAGGAACACCTTTTAATTGGTTTCTCTGGGACTTCAAAAATATTTCTTGCAGTTAATTGTTGAAGTGGGGACAAATGCTATAGGATTTTGTGGACGCTTAATAGATGTGTTCTAGAAAGTCTGCAGACATGAATAATCCCATAGCTTGTGCCATTCTCTAATAATTCTTCACAAATTATATTTGCCTGTTTCCTTTTGTACTTTCTCATCTAGTAAATTCAATTTTTTTTTTTTTCCCCTCTGGATGGATGTGGCTTTTCCATACAGGGGTCAAATATAAAACTTGCTGCCTCTTCTTTCCGAAGACGAGCTAGGAGACTGGTTAGAGCAACTGGAGAAGTTCTGCACAATACACTCAGGCAGTTTTTCACAGGCTGTCGGGAAGTGCTCCAAGAGGCACTGAAGGAACGTGGATCAGCTTGAAAATCTCCCGGATATTATCAGTAGATATGGTGTCTATCTTCTTCTCCATCTTAAACAGTCGTGATGCCATTAAAAGTCAGTGTGCTTCCCAGCAGAAGTGGTTGCGTTTCAGAAATGAGAGGAACAATCGCTGTGTGCAGTTGGCAGATGAGTTTGTAATGTGCTCGGGGATTCTTTTCCACGCTGTAAATTCAAATTACATCTCATCATGTGCCTAGTTAAAGAACAGAATATGTCACAATAGAGAAAGAGAAAACCAGGGACAGATTGTGATCCTGTTGGCAATTATGTAAGTCTAGACCACTTCACTGTCATTTCTTATCCCAGGATGAATGAGAGCAGGGTAGGGGGTCTTTGGGGAAGGAAGCTAACAAACAAACATCCCATACTCATATTGGACAATTTTTATGAGACAGCAGTTCTTATATTTCAAGTGGTTTAAACAGTAGGAGCAAAGAAAATATGTAAACATAAATAATATTGGAAACAAGTCACAAAATGTAGCAGGATGGGTTACCTCCTATATTTTCATTTTTGGTTCTGTGATCGTTTCTTTTCAATCTGTTCCTTCTGCTGTCTGTTGCACATCACTTTTTTTGTGAGTTGTAAGGTTTCCTGATGGCTTGGCACTGTCGGACAAACACCACGAAATGAAGCATGGGAGTAAGAGCCTGCCCAGGTTCTGCCGATGCCGTTGTGCGTCTCTAAAACCCCAGGTGCGGGGTCAGGAAGGGAATTTACTCTTGTCTTGTACTGCTGGTCGTGCTTGCTGACCAAGGCAAAATTTAATGTATTAATTGCCTTTTAATAAGTATGTTTAATGTACATTCCCAGAGCACTGTCATGAACTAGAAATTGAAGTTATATTCCAAGTAATGATGAGAGATGTGGAGACCTGACGAAATGTCAGAACCTAAATCTAACTAAATCCTTGGGGTGTATCAAAAATTGTAGCGAGCACATGTTCCCTACAGCTTCCCCATAATTTTTTAATCTTTCATTATTCATGTCTAGCTTTATTATTATCATCTTTTTGCAAAGCGTGGTGTGTTTAAACAGAACATGTGTAATAGACTTTTGTGTAGCAGACTGTATTATTACTATGGATGGAATTATGAGTTTGTTTGTGTCGTCTCGGGAATGAGTGTGTCGCTTCTCCTGGGCATTTTGGTGGCATAAAGCCATTATAACGGCACCAGCAATGACCCCTGGTGCTTTACAAAGGGAAACGATGAAAACTTTCTTGTCATGTTTAAGCAGCAGGGGAATTTAGGTATGTTATCCAGAATGCAATTATTCAACTTGGAGCACAGCCAAGGCACTGAGACTAACAATGTGTTTAATCTTACGAAAAGATGGCATGGGATCTTTAATGACCATGTTTTGTCGGAATCTTGGATTTATGACGTCTCTGAGACACAGTTCTTGTGGTGCCGTGCTCAAAAGACGTAATTAGAAAATCTGTAATTCTGCTGAGTTTTGTTTCAACTGGCCTTTTTTAGAGAGATGTGCATTTATTCTGTTTTATTCCTAATCTGTTCAGCACAGCCTTGTGATGTCGGGGAGCTAGCCTTGGGAGGAAGCAGCTGGTCCGACCCCATGCCATCCATTGATGGGGAAGCTGTTTCCCTGGCAACAGAAACGATGAGAAACCGGAGAATGGCTCTTTTCCAGTTCATGTTTCTTTTTCACTCGGTGTTACAGGCACTCATTAGCTTCTGAGGAAGAATCATATAGCTCCTATCAATCCAAACTAAAGCTAAGTGGAACAGTGTAAATGTCACCACAGTTTTCAAGGTTGTGAGCTTCTGAAGCCTGCTGCTATCAACATTAATTTTGTATTGAAAAGTATTAAGAAGCTAGGATTCCCCCCCCCCCTTTGGGAATTATTCATGGCACTGTATCAAAACAAAGAAGTGAGGAGAGGGAGCAAAAATCACTGCACTGCCTTTGCCTCACGCTTTGTGCAGAATGCATTTGTGTGTGCAAGAATGCAGTTTAAAGGGAAGTTCTGCAACTCAATTAGGGCTGTAGAGCTGGTGTACATGGTGAAACACATACCTGTCTTTTTATTAACGTTCCTGCAATTTTGGATTTCCTTAGGAAAAAGAGAAGTTGAGAGACAAGAGCAGGAGATGACAGCTGGGTTGGCAGAGGGAGTTGGCAGCAAAGGCATGCTGGTGTTTTGATGCCTCTGCAAATAAGACCTGCGAGTTTGGGTCTGCTATGCCTCACGTAAACTTTCACCTGGGATACTGTCATCCCTCTGACATTTTGCAAATGGTTTTCCCTTGTAACGTCCTAGGGAAAATGATGGCATGAGTTATAGGGCAATAATAAAGAGTCCAGAACTTTTTAACGTTGGGGAAGGGACTTGCTGGATCTATTCTGCTTGATGTAAGACAAACTCAATTTCTTGTTTTCTAATGTTAGATGTAATAAATACAGATATGTGACATCAAAGCAGGGAACTCCAGAATTAGTAAAAGAGTAATTTAGCAGAACATAAACCAGAATTCTTAGTTTATACTTGTACAAAATATTTGAGTAAATCAATTCATTAATTCATGAAGTTAAGAGCAATTTTTTTCCCCCCAAAATGGCATAGCCACAAAGGTTTTGTGAGGCATTGAGGACTCCCTGTGACCGCTCCCAGAATAGCTGCTCCTCCATCAGCGCGAAGGTCCTACTACCTGGCTGTGCATGTAATGGGGTGTACGTGCTTTTTGCATTTAGTTATAGCCTCGTCTTACTAAAGCAGAAATGGTTATTACTTCGTGTAACATTTCAGAGGAAATGCGTTCTCTCCTCTTGTACAAGCTCTGTGAAACTGTACTTACACCAGCTGAAGGCGAGCCCAAACTGGAAGGAGTGCTGGGAGTTTCGGTGTGTTGGATTTCATTGGGAGTTACACAGGTAACTGGTGGAAGTCTGAAAATTGTTATTGCCAAAGTATGGCCAAATTTAGCTTGCTGTGGTTTTAGAGGTGGCTACAGTGAGTTGCAGCACCTGAGGGACTAGCGTAAAAAAGGTCTTTGTGAGAGGAGCCTAGTCCAGTTGCCCAAATCCAGTATGTCTGGTTCGAGTGCGTCAGAGAACAATGTGCTTCTGAAATTCACGCTGCATTTCTGCTGATTTCTGGGGTGGCTTAAAATTCTGGGCAGAGACTGTAAGATGCTGCTGACTGACCAGATAGCATGAAATGCAGGGAATATGCACAGATTTCCAAAACCTCAATGTTAACCCTCCAAATAAACTCTCCATTAATAAACTGAACAAACAAAACCAGTTATAGCTATGAATAGGTAGCATAAAGCTGTCATTTTCATAAAACAACTTTTTTCAAAAGCCCCATGCTTTCAAGCAGTATTGTGATTACTAGCTATAAATCTTTATAATGGCTATCATGTTGTTGTAGGCAACGTAAATACAGCATATTTTAATGTCTCAGCAGCTACTGCTCTTGCAGGTACTCAGTGGCTTGAACAGACCACCAATCTGGTCTTTGGAGAGGGATAAAACCTGGGCTATGTCATTTATTTTTTTTTCTCCTATGAAGTGTTAAGGCTGCGAAAGATGCGTATATGAAAGGCTGCTTTATCTTGGATTACAACATGACAAATTTTTATGCAACATCAGGCTCAATTCATGTGAAACTAAAGCTCTTAATGCCTGGAGACACTGATCTCCTTCAGAAAAGGTAGCGTCCATCCTCCTGCCCAACGTGTAATTTTGCTGCAGTGCCATTTCATGAGCAGGCATTTTTTTAAACTTATGCTTTTGGTTGGCCATTGCTTTGCAACAAAGAATAAATACCAATTAGCTGCATTCAGCTAGAGGTTGTCAGTCAGTTGATGGGGGGTCAGAGAGAGGATGCCGTGTCGATAGTTTGTGGTTGTGATTCTCTACAGCAGTTCATGTAGTCTGTAAAAACAAAAGCGGCGATTGAACAGAGGAGAAAAGAAATCGAAGGAAGCTGGTGGCCAAAGTCCTAGCAGCAATGTGTTAAATATAAACATTAACCTTTTATTCTCATGGTTGTGTGTTTTTTTTCAGTGAAGTACAGGGTCTTTTCAATAGTCTGCTGTTGCTTTGCTTTTGTTTTTTTTTTTTAAACTCCAGCATTTTAACACGTATTTTCCTGGGTGAGGGAGTAACACATTCTTCCCTCTCAAGCCCAAATATTGTTGTTTCTTATACTTCCAGCAGCATCTCTACAGAGGCAGAGACAAATCTGATGTTTGGTTTTTTTCCTAATCTCTTCCTAGGGTTTCCCAAAATGAAAACTACAAACGTATTTGGTTTCCTCTCCAGCACTGTTATGCCTGACTCATAAACTGTACTGCCAAATTAAATGTGATCAAAAAACCCCTTCATAAAAATGCAAACAAAATGTGTTACTTGAAAGGCTTCCAAACTCTATGCTCTGCTTCTACTTTAGAAATGCTCTGTAGATCAATTTGTTTTCTTTTATTATTTTGGGGGTGTAATCCACTAGGCAGTGATCGAGGCGAACATCTGAATGCAGCACGGCCATTGTGAGACTGAAAGAGGTGAAGGTAACGGAGTTGCACATCACCGATTCAGTGGGGTTTCAGTGACGGTGGAAACCTGCTTCACTCTCTATTTGTTATTTGCAGGAACGGCTAGCCTGATAAGGCATGAATCGTGTCTGTCTTCTTCCTCCTCGCAAATAGTTATACTCAAAACCTCAAAAATCTTAAGCATAGCTTTTGGAAGAGGGCTGGGTAGCTCAGGGAGAAAATGTGTTTCAGGACTGGAGGAGCTGCAGTCTCGCCGCTAGCGGCTCTGCTCTGACGCTGCTCTGATCATCAGGTTCGTCATACGTTGTCCATGAGGAACGCTTGTTGAGGCCAGATGAGGAATGCTGGTGGAACTGGACACCTCTTGAGGTTTGTGATACCTCTTGAGGTCTCATGCAGATCATGGTAGTGCTGGATGAGGACATTAAAACACAGTTTGTAAGCAAAAAATCCACTATGGGGATCCCGTCAGCCCCACTCTTCTGTTAGAGTCGGAATAAATAGAATTGCAACAAAAAATTCAAGGATTCAATTGAAATATTGGACCTGTTCACCAAACCCCTATTTTGGGTATAATTGAAGATAATTATTTAAACCAGAACTGACTCAGCAAGCTATGGTGAACGTTGCCACAGTGGATATTAAATTTTACCCTGTATCAAATACAGAGATATACAGAAAGTTGAAAAGCGACGCTTAACTGTCTTTCTAAGACTTGAATGAAACTCCAGCTATCTGTGAAAAGTATCCAGTTGTCTCTTCTCTCCTTATATGCTTTTTTCTGCTATAGATCTGCATTTAGAGGATAGCTGTTCATTACACGGGCACTTATTCTGCAATGCAAGTTAAACAGTCCCTCAGATTTTGGGAACCCCCTGGGCGCTAAACTCTTGCTTGAAGTCTGTGTCGAAACAGCAGCCGAGAGATGAAAGAATTGCTCTCTAGCCTAGTGTAGGAATGATGCGTAATGAGATGCAATTTGCCTAAATGCAATTGTACATTATGAACGTTACAGCGCAGCTATCGGCAGAAGTCCTGCTTTGAACAGTGGTAGAGACCTGAACTACACCAGCCCCAAACCGAGCTCTAAAATGGTGGACTGGAGTTGCTCGTGCCAAACGCAGCTTTGCCAGGTTGAGAGCCTTCACCAGAGTATTAGTAGTTCAGAAATAGTGCTGGCACTTGGGAAACCATGCAGACTGCCCTTGCTATAGATTTATACACAGGCAAGCTTGAGGGGAGGGAAGAAATCTTGTATTTCTTTGTGGGAGGTGTTGAGCTAGAAAGAAGTTGAGCTTGGATTAACAAGTTCTTAGTGGGTGGAGGTGCATAGCACCTGCAGGTCTGTTAGCCTGCACTGGAAACTCAGCTTTTTGGAAAGCTCTCCATGCTACGTCACTTCCTTGGAGACAGGGTTTCGAGAAATAAGTGCTCAGGCATCAGAAGAAATGGAAACCATCTAGGATGGGATTTTTCTGCTGTATTTGAGGAAGACATTTTCTATGCAGCTGGATATGGGTGGGGTTTCTTGTTGCTGTTGTAGAAATTATTTGTAAATATATGAAATCTAATGTAAAAATCTAAAAAAAGCCCAACGCAGAAGTGTTTGAATTGAAATACAAGGTTCATTGGCTTGAAATAAGGCTGATTTTCAAAAAAAAAAAAAGGAAAAAGAAAGAGAAATCCCTCTTAGAGTTGTCCTCATCCACTGAGACACTTGTGATCCATGAGCTCTTTGATTCAATTCACATGAGGCAGAGATGCTTTCTAATTACTGAGAAATTAATTTGAAAACCAAAACTCATACCCTTTTTGCACACACTAAACACCCATCCTGCCCTGCACAAATTAGCAAACTGTGTGTGCTGCCTATGGGTTCCCATAGGATAATTTACAGATACACATGAAATTATCCATTTTGTACACGTTTCTAACACATTTTAAAAGCCCGGAAAAGAAAATACAGCAGCTGCCCACATTTGGGGAGCTGGGTATAGAGGAAGTTAAGTATTTGGGAACCCTTTTTAAACATACAGTAGTTGGTGATGTTACATTTCTAGAGCGTGTCTACTGACCTAGCCATAGGGCTTACCTAAGCTCCACGGGGAGCTTTGTGACTAGTTTCTTGTACATATATATGTGTGTGTGTGTATATATATATATATATAAACACTATGGCCTCACACACAATCTGAATACTTCACAAATTACCTCAACCTGTTTTAATTTCATTTTTGTCTCCTAAACTGTTATATATTACAAATCAGGTAAGGGGAAGATCCCCCAAGGTCGTCTGGTCAAACCCCCTCTTAATAATGAAGGATTATTTAATATGCTGTATTTTGTAGTGCTTGTGCTAGCCTTCTTTTGAACATCTCGAATAATGAGGTTTCTACTGTCTATCATGGAAGATTATTTCACATGGTAACGGACCTTGCCAGTAGGAAGTTTTTGTTATTTGTTTCCTAAAGCTCTTTATCGCCTTTCAAATACTGTAGTGAGTCATATGCTCTTTGATAACTGTCTTGAAACATCTATAATGAATCTCCATCTAGAAGAAATGCATGAATTTCAGTAAGATGAGGATAGCTAATGATAGAAAATTGAACGAAGATGGAAGGATAAGGCTGAACAATGTCACAATGCATATTTTCTATCCGCATATTCAGTTAAAGGAGAAAAAAAAAAAGACAGACCAATTTCCTTCTACTTCTGGCACAAAAATACTCTCCCCTCTTCCCCTTATTTCTGATCAGAACTAAACGAAGTGGATAGTTAATCCGATTAGAACTGGCCATGACATTCATCCAAATTAAAAAAAAAACCAACAAAAAACCAAAAACCAAGCCACCTTCCTTTCAAGCTCTTGAAATCAATGGATCTTTATGAAATCCTTTGAATTTAATAAGATTATATATGCTAATAGAAATATAGTTATTTGAGACTATTCCTGGAGACTCTTGTGTCTCCTTTTTTATGGGCCAGCTTAAGCTTGCTTAAGAAACTTGATTTTGTAGGAGGTAGAGGACTACTCTTATTTAAAACCAGTCTTCCCTAGAGAATTATAAATGCACATTCACCAGTTGATTTTGAGAATGTTGGGAATGTTATACTGTGACAGCTGGGGGGCATGAGAGGGTCACAAAATTATATCCTAGTGATATGATTTTTTTAAAGCTTTATACAAAATATAGTTTTTACACTAATTCTGTGATGAATTAATAGATATTATGAGGCCAGCTTGTATGTGTTGTTGGCATAATTGAAAGAAGAGAGACTGAGCTGAATTCAAATGAGAAATTTGAAAATGTGATACAGTTTAGGCTGTAATATCCCAGACTGTATCTCATTTACCTTCCATTGGTCTATGCTGGTCTGTATTGGCCACAGACCCATCATCTTTAAAGGATTAGGAACAAGAACTGGGGAAACACACACTGAAGAAGCAGGGCTTGGAGTGATGTTTCATCTTGTTTTACCCGCCAGGAGTGGAAAAAAAAACATTTTGCGTGATTTACAACACACTTACAGTACATTAGACTTGAAGTACAGATACCCCAGAGGGGGAGCTATAGAGGCAAAACTGCAAAAATAGTCGCTGAAAGAAGGGTTTTATATGGCCCATGCTGCAATGGGAAGCGGAAAGGGGAACATGGGGATCTGAAACCTGCTTGTGTTAGGGGGAAATGGGGGAGCGAGGGGGGATGCCTGAACTCCTTGCGTGATACAGCAAGCTGCAGCTTAGCAAAAGGCGAGCAAGAAATCTGTATGCGAGGAGGAGGGAGCAAAAGGTAATGCAAGGGGGGAGGCCTGTATTTAGCCCGTCTTTGACTTTGCTTGAAGGTTGGTGTCACTTGGCTGAAAAAGGAGTGATTTTGCAGCTAATCTCATTCTTAGGACTACAACTTTGTGTACGTGAGATGAAGTTAAATACCTAAAAGCAGCAGCGGTCATATTTGAGGAGGCCCTAATGGTATCCTGTTCTGCGGTTTTCCTTCATTTAAGTACGCCGAGTGACCTCTAATCACAAGAAACCTTGAGATGCAACGTCTGGAGCCTTTGAACCAGGTCTTTGGCCAGAATAAATGATGCCAACTGTAATGGATGCCTTGAGGCAAGACAGACTTGTGCTGTTTGGAGCAGTTCATGAAACAGTTATAATAACTTTCTTCACATTGTGTAAATTATTTATTTGTCTTCTGTGGTCACCTTCTGCAGATATGTTAGCAAACAAATTAATTTGCAAACTATTCATAGAAACATATTGAAGGGAGTGTTGAAAAATTCCATTTATTTTTGGATGTTCATCAGATGTGGATCTAAGAGCTACACTCTGCATGGTATAAACAGGTTATTTTGTTCACTGAGTAGATTCAGGTTACCTTGACTGAGGAATTACAAGTGTGCAAGAATCTTGTCATTATCTTCAGATTAAAAACAGTATTTTCTTAGAAGTTAGTGTCAAAAATGTGAGGCACTTGAAGAAAATTCAAGAGTAAGGGAGATGCTGTATTTGCTGATGTATTTATTATGAACTATTTATTTAGTAATTTTTTTTCCACATAATACTAAGGCAGGAGGGCATAATGAATTATGAAATATAGTCCTCTTCAGCTTAAGAAAGGCCCAAATGTGTTGTACTTCTAAATACAGCACGACTGGTTGACAGCTTCTCTACTGTGAAGGCTGAAGGTCAAGAGAATGTATTATTTATCTGAGTGATATTTGTTGTTTATCCTGGAAATTATGGTGTTATATATATATTTATATATTTGTGTACATATATATACATATTTATAGCTGTAAATAAAATAATATAGATTTTTTTCCTCATGAAGTAAAAATGGGAAAAACTGAGTATTCATCATGGTGACGCAGGGTGAAAGGGCAGTGCTTTCCATGGGATCTACTGGAATTGAAAAACAGTTTTTAAACTGTGTCAGAGCCCTAAAAATGGTTACTTTTTGTGCTTATAGATAGGGATATTGGCATATTGAGAAAATGGGAAATGCAAAGCACTGATGAATCCTTGAACAAGAATATCAGGGAAATATTGCCAAGCAAATGAAGATGAGTAATGTCAGATAACGACTGTCAAGCAGACGAGATGCAAACGAAGCTGAACAATGTTGGATGACGATTGTTAAGTGGACGTGAACAAATCGAGATGAATGATGAGAGATGATGAATGTTGAGTAGGCAAGAAGCAAATGAAAATAAACAGCGTCAGGTGATGTTTACTGAGCAGCTAAGGAGAACAAAAATGTTTTCTTTTTAGATGTTTTACTCACACTGGATTCCGGAGTAAAGCCCTTTCTGTGTGGGCTTGCATGTTTTGAATTTAGAATAACTGTCTGACAATTAGATGACGCCAGAAAAGCTTCTGGTAATAATTTTTTAAAACATTGCTGATGTATGCCATAGTCTTCTCGTAGCTGACCTCCTCCTTGGGTTTAGTTACAGTTGAGATATGCTACTTGCAGCGAGCTCTTCATTTAAAGAACAGTGTCATGCTGTGGGTGCTAAAGGAAGCAGAAAGACTTATTAATGCTTCTTCATTACATTCAGGCTTTTATAAATATGAATCGCTCTGGTTTTTTATGCTTACTTATTCCTCCCTTCTCATTGAATTTTAAATTGAATTTACTTTGTGATCTTTTTCCCACAACAAACAAACAAACAGAACCCCCTCCTTGTTTCATTCAGTAATCTTAAGAAGGACTACTCTGTATAATATTCTCATATTTTATACTTGGATTGGATCTAAACTCAGGCAAATTTAGAAGTGAAGTTTTAAGTCCTGAGTTTTACTGATGATAAGGGAGCCAAGCTATTGAGGTCCGAAATGAGAGGCAGCTGGAGGGATCAAAACCCACTTATTTGAGAAGAGCTTCAGTCAGATCATCTCGAGGCATCTAAGCCAGAAAACCTCAAGAGGCAGCTTAATTGGGCTTCCTTCATTTTGGAGCGTTTGGGCTCTTGTATCGCTCAGTTGTTCCCCACCTGTTTGTGTGGTATTCTGTCTGTAGCATCTGCTTTGGTGATGGCAATTAATATTACCTACTTATTCTAATTAAAATGCAGTGTTTTCTAATTTAAAGCAAAGCACAATGCAGCACTTGCCAGTAGTTGTCTTGGGGTGGTATTCAAAATACTAAAGCACTTTCCCATATTTGCATTCTCCCAGCCTTTCTCTCTTTCCCCTTATTGTTAGCCACAGTAGATTTAAAGTCTAATTTACCCTGCTTGTTTTTCTTTTCCTTGCACAGTCACTTCCACTGCCTCAAAGAGACTGCAATATTACACCATTCTAATCAGAAACACTTTTTTTTTTTCTTTTTCTTTTTTTTTTTTTTTTTTCCCCCCAAAAATGTGTGCTGCTTGCACCAGCACCACAGCTGTGTTGTCCTGGTCCCTGGTGGTGATGGCCATCCTGGGGCAATCTGTGCAAACTGTGCAGGTTGGGGAGCTAGTCTCCGACTCCTTCCTCATCTCTCCATGGCTGAGTCACCTGCAGGTGTTAATTTTCCATTAGAGTTTCACTCTAGGTGACTCAGTTTTATAAGGTTGTGCTGCTTTCCTCCATGGTCTCCAGTTAGATGTCGCAGAAGCAATGGGCAGGGTGTGATTCATACAGGCTCCTTAGGCTGTTTCTATCGAGACTTGTATTTTTCCATGTCAGTCTGCTAGTTGGCACTTCATATCTGATCTTGAGAAGAAGCAAAAGGAAAAGCATTTTAACCAGAAGCATCTCTTTCCTCTCTGAGATGGGTAGTTCCTCCCATAGTAATCGCACTTTTTCACCAAAGTACCCGACCTCTTTGTTGGATGGACCCACCTGCAGATATTATTGCTGTCTTTCCGTGTTTGGTATTTACTGCCCAACTGGATGGAGGAACGGTGATTAATTATAAGGAAGAAGAAGTGTTTAAGGTGTTGTCTTTGTAGCATCTTCTGTGATGTCAGGAAGAGGCAAATCCACAGGTCTTAGGAAGCTTCTGTGCATGAGCTATGTAGGAGGATGCAGGGAGCTTTACCTTTCCCATCGGGTATGAAACATTGACCCAAACCCATTCTGAGAAGAGTGTGGGATTTGAAACCCAGTCCAAGTCCATTTTTCCACCGTAAGCAGTGTTTCGACAATAGCCATGGATGCGCAGTCCGTAGTGCCCGAGTCCTGCTCAGCTCTTCAGTTTTCTCTTCTCGGTCACACCTCCCCTAGCAAGGAACCAGACCAGATTTTGCCATTTTTGAACGTTGTGAAACAGGGAATGTTGGGTCAAACGTTGCCCTGGAGCTAAAGGTGCAACTCCAAGTAGAACTAGTCAGCAGTGGATTTTCCACTGTTTGGAAATTTGATATTTCACATTTTTAACCTTAACATTGATTAAAAAGCCAACATATAATAGCTTTTATAATTTTTTACTCAGTTGAAATGTTTCAGGTTTTATTATAACTGTTTAAAAGACCAGACTTTTAAACAAAGCAATTCTGAAATTGTCAGAAAGGGTTGTTTTGCCATTTACGTGGTTTCTTTTTATAGTGTTAAAAAGAATTTCCTTCAAGATTGTTCAGTTAGTCATTTTTGATAGAGAAAGTCTATACTGAAGCTATTTTTTGGCCAATTTTCAATCATTACAGACAATATTTCTTTTAAGGGTCATTGGTTCCCTATATTACTCTGCAGAACTCTTTATTAAGTAATCTTTATGATTTACTGATACCCAGAAACTGAGTTAACTGGGTCTGTTCTCCCTGTGGCCTGCCTACTGGAGCAAGTACAGTGACAAATTTAAATGCTAGTTAAGCATTTGGCTATAATCAGTATATTTTGTATATCAGTCAAACTGAAACTCAAACTCCTGAAAGAACCAGGTCAGTGGGAAAAAATTAGTGTTTATTTAATTAGCAGTGAAGTTTAAGTATTCTTTTAGTTACATTTATATTTACGTGTTTGTATAAGAGCTATCGTTGTGTCTAATTTTAAGCAGAAGTAGTTTAACATCAAAATGTTATGATGTAAATACATTAATAAACCAGGAAATTTTCAAAAGCAGTTACCTGATTAACTGCTCGTTCTAAAACAAAGATGCCAATTAATATTATGGCTATCATGTACTGTCCTATATTGAAATATAGCAGCCAAAAAAATTGAAATTATTATCTACTATGGAAAAACTAGGCTTAGAATTTCATGCTCAAAGTTGTCTTTTGATGTGTCCTTATTCTATGTAGTTGAAAAACTATGGAAAACTATTTTTTTAAACTGTTAACTTATGGAGGTTTTAACTAAAAAAAGGTGGAGTAGTCTTCTCTACAATTAGTGGGAAAATATGGGAATGTTTGGGTTGTATTCCAGTGAGCATCAATGAATTATAAAGGAATCCTTGATGTAACTGCAGCTGCAAATCCTCCACAAGATCCACGTGCATTTTCCAGTCTTGAGGAACATTAATGTAAGTACATGTAATAGAACAAAGGTTTTTCTCATTGGCTTAACCTCTGCCAAATTCAGTGCACTGGGCTCACTTCCCATAGTTTCTTGTTATCTCATTATTGCCTTACAAAGGGCATAGTCTTGAATAGCACAAAATGGACTTTTTTTGTTCCAGTTTTGCCTTGTTACTCCTTTGAAAGCAAGGATTTTCATTTGGTGAGTTTGAGGACTCCTGGTACAGCACGAGCTGGTTCCAGCTCAGATCCAGTGTGGATGACATTTTCTTTCTTGTTTATGATTGCTAAGCAGTGAAATGTGTTTCTTGGGTATTACTCTTCCTATTTTTATAGTTTGAGAAAAAGAATATTAATAGATGATATTTTGGATTTAAAAAGTGCCAAAGCAATTAATTTGCAATATTTTAGTACCACCCAATGAAATCACAAGATTTTTTGGTTTAGTCTTTTTGAGGTTTGGTGCACTGAAATTATGCAGCATTTTTCTTCCTAATACCACTATGTGCTATCAACCTGCCACTCAACCTTTTAAATCTGAGTACCCTTCAGCTCAACATCTTAGCCAGGTCTGTGGATGGAAATTGAGCTACACGTTAGGAATGTTGCTCATCACTGTTTTCTGGTTTTTATGTTCCTTTTATCCTTTTTTTTTGGTGTATTCTTTCTGGCTCTTCTTAGATATTTCAGGCCATAAAACAGCTAATGTAGGCAAGTTAAATATAAAAAAAGGGGCAATGTCAAAGTTTATGAACTTAGTAGTCTTTTAGTTATTGTATGACCTTTGATAGGTATGGCAAGGTCTGTAATTATGAAAGCTATTTATAAATAGCAAAATGAAGTGCATATATATGCTACTGAATCAACAGAAGAGTGTTGAACTATTGTCTAGTTGGTACAGTTTCACATTCTTTATTCTGTAGCATAAAGCACCTTGGACTGCTGCTGCTTTGTGGGTTTTCTGTGTAGCTTTTTTTCCGTACAGTGTTCTTGCCACTCCCTGACACTCCAGCTCCCTGACACCTGGAAAAAGAAGTGAGATTTTATCAATTATCACTTCAAATATAATCAGAAAAATGGAATTGAATCAACCCCAAGCCCCCCAAATGTCTCATACCATCAAAACATTAACGCTTTAGAAAAAAAGGCTATTTCCCACCTTAACCAGCTTGACAGTGTATGAAGAAAAAGAGGGAATAACCTGGACTGCAGTCTTAGAAGGCAAGTTCATCCAGAGGCAGATTATTTGCAAAACCACAGCGGTCCCTCAGATGCAGAAATTGGCAGAAATTTTTTCTGTATGTCTTTTTTCGTAGGTGTACTCCTGATAAACCTTCATTTTAATTTAACGTGTATCCCCTGCAATTAGAGTAGCAACATCAATTATTACTGGCTGGTATCTGCTGCTTCAAGGGATCTCGAAGAAAAGAGCAGAAGATGATATGCAAACAGGACTTCCCGTGCTAGTGCTGTTGAAGCCACCCCATGCAAATATTTGTAATTAAAGGATCCATCTACTGACAGGTTAACCAGTTTCCTTAGAATGGTTGTGTGGTAGAAAGGCTGAGGTGCTGGTGCAGGGATGGAGCTTTCCTGTTCAAGCAGGGAAACAAATGGCTCTAATCCTGAAGAATAGGTATAAATGTTGAAGTAGACTGAATTTAACTGATGACATGCAGTGTTAGGCTTAAGGTGTACTAAGAGGTCTAAGTTAAACTCTTTGGCTAGTGACAATATATGCTTTTATTAAAATGTTAATTTTTCAGTTCTTAAACTCGCTTATTGTAAATATGCTGAGAAAACAAACAAACAAACAAAAAAGGCAGAACAGGCTATTTGGCAGCAGCGGGGACTTCCATATAGCGCTGCTGCCCGCGTCCTTCTGTAGAGAGACACGATTCAGTGAAACACAAATCTTTTCTTGGCCTCTTAGATCCCTGGCCTTAAGCTTTAAAGTGCCAAAAAGGAAAGTGATTCTGATGGCCCTGTCATGGTGATTGCCTACCTGAATGAAACGGGGACTAATGAGGTCTTGATACTGCACTCGTTACTCAGGCAAGGTTTTAATTAACTGAGGTGTCAGGTCCTTAATGCCTTATCCTCAAGCACCTTCTTTCCTCTGTGATGCTTCCCTTTAGCTTCCAATTTCAAAATTGATTACACTGAGTGCAGGTTCCTTCATTTTGTTATAATAAAAATCTTGGCTATTAAGACAAATGGAAGTTGTTTCTTTTTCCATCTTGTGATGTTTCAGTGCATGCTGTTGGCACTGTGAAATAATAAATAATATCTCACAAGCTTTTTCTCAAGTTTTGAGAAGGCAACAAAATTACAGTCAAGAAGCATCTTTTTTTTATTATTATTTTTTGTGTTCTTTTCCTCTGGTGCTAACTGGTTATTAGTTCAAGCTCATGTCTGCCAAACCCTGTAGAATAAAATTTTTGAAGTAACATCTGTCTCTTCTAACAACTTGTGTGGATTGCTGTGGGAATGAAATTTCTTTTGACTCACCTCCAGTTCCAAAAGTATTTGTGTGTTCTTATCTATTGAGAATGAGTCTGCAAAAGATCTATATGCAAGCCTTTGTACGACAGACAAGAAAGGTTTACCTGAGGCATACTCTCCTCATATTATAAGCAAATCAATGCTGTGCTGTTGGAGTCATCCAAATCCCAGAATGTAGCTCTTTTATAAACTTGTAAATTGCAGAAAAGCACTACATCATTTTTTTTCTATGCACTGGAGTAGTGTTTTGTTCTACAGATCAAAATGAAGCTGCCTAATAATGAGGCTAGCCTAAGGTTTCTGGCAAAGGTTTTTTTTTTTTTTTTTCATTCTTATTCAGCTAGTTCATTGGCAGGATACCTTCAGACTTTGCTGGCCTTTATGTTATGACTTTATTTTTTTCTGCTCTGTATAGCAGCTGGAATTCATCTTTGTGAAACTTCAATGACATCTCTGGAATTTCACATTTAAAAAAAAATCATTTGAGATTTACTGAAATATTATCGTACATTAGATACGATTGGAAATGTCAAAGAAACTTCTGTTTAGAGAGTTTAGCTGTTGTATTCCACAGTGTATTTAGCACACAAAAAAGTCAATGGGTTTAAGCTCCTAAATAGTATAGTTGCTTTCAAGTAGTTTTGACTGTTGATGCTTATGTTAGCTGGGAGAGGTAGATGAACCCAAGAAATGTGAAGTTTAGCATTTGGTATGAACATAGAGTCTTCACAACCAAGGAAGCAACATTAGAGGGTAGACAATCATTTTCAGTGCTAATGCAGCTTTAATAGCTGAGACTGTATGAGTGACCTTCCCTTCCAGTATCTCTAGGGCTTGCTTTCTACAGAAATGGGAAGTAGTAGGACAGTTACAGATGGTTCCAGCTGATGGCTTCGTAAAGCCTCGAATCCAGGTCTGCTGAGTACTAGCGAGGCAGCTCCGCAGGTTTCTGTCATGTCTGGCCAGCTTCTGTGAGTTTGCATCTGGCTGTGCAAGGAAGCCCGCATCTGGCTTACGGATCTGAACACTGTGGCAGGTGTGAAATGACCTCTTATGTATTTTTGTTCCTGCCCCAGCTATGTTCTCACAGCGGTGGTTTAAGTCAATTTTGTGGGTGACTTCAGCTTTTGCATTCTTATCTTTGAGCATGCTGTGTTTTTTCAATCTCTGATTCAGTGTGGCAATAGTGTTGCAAGGCAAGTCATTAATTACATGTTGTTTTTCAATTCAGCACCTTAATTTTTCACAAGATAGTGTTTGCAAAATTGGTTCTCTTTACAGCTAAGCTGTAAGATTTTTTAGGTCTTCTAAAAGAGGGGTTCGTTCATTTACTTTTGTTCTGTAGCAGTGGACCACGATTCAACAGGTGACATACTTGGGTTTGCACATGGTACTGACCAGCTGAGTCTCCTAATGTTTCTGAAGACCAAGGCAGAACTTCATCTGGCAGATCTTCTATGGGCTGTCCTCCTAATGAAGGCAAGCTTTTTCCCCTGTGGTTTGCTAACAGTGACGCAACCATGAAGCTGAAAGCTTATTTGTTAGCCTTTCTGTTCTCTGGATAAATGTGTGAGTTGTTATGCTTTAAAAGCTTCCTAGAGATATTTGCAACTTAAAAGCTTATTCTTGCATGTTGCCTATCCAGTCAGGAAAGAGAAACTACGCCAATCAAGCCATTCCGGGGTTTGGAATGCCAGAGAGGTGACATAATCTCTCTTCCTTCCTCTCTTGGGGGAGAAAAATGCTTATAAAGAACAATTTCTAGACTTATGATCAGGTCTTCCATGTACAGAAATCTTTTCACCTGGACTAAGACAGGACATGTTTTGAAATGAGGGTGACAGAATAAGCTGTTTTTCTGTTCAAGTCACCGCTTAGTTGTGTGCAAAAGAGATTGCTAGGGTCAGAATGAAAATTTGAACCTCACAGGCCATTTGCTGGGTTAGGTATTTTGGCTGGAAAACGGTTTATGTGACTTGCTGCTCTGCTAATGGTATATCAGTTTGCCTCTAGGGTAGGCAGTGGAACCACGTCAGTTTATATGAGATGAGGACTTGCCTGCTTCATACCAAGAAAGAAAGGGGAGAGAAGTCTCTTTGTTTATGCATTGTGGATGTTATCATAATCATCCTTTATTTTGGTTATATAGTTCTCCAACCTTATCTTGGCAGAGGATTTTGCATCTGGGTGAATGACAGCGATGAGTGCTGCCTCTCGAGTTGCTGTTAATATTGCTCTGTGATTAGTCTGGGGAACAGGACTATAAGGGCTGTTAACAAACCTGTGCGGCAGATTTCCCCGCTGCACAGACCGATCTCTGACAGCTTTATTTTTTTTCCCCACACTGAATGATTCCCCACCCCCCCAGAAGAAGTGACAGAACTGACAATATTTGTCCTGCCACCATTTGTTTATTAAGTTGTGTGCCCAAAGCCTGTGAATTATGATCTCCTGACAGATGAAAAATGTCTCAAGTTTATTTTTGTACCTCCACAATTATTATCATTATCTGATGGCTGAAAAGGAGTGAATACTTTCTCTAGCTAAGTATGTTTGTGGGCAGTCCTTGATACTTGTCATAATGGTGTCCAGCTAGCTCAGATATTAGGGTTTGATTTTTCTAGTACTCTTCAGAAATTGTTTCATTTCTTTTTTACAGACAGTGAAAGGGAGCCAATTTTCACGTAGTATTATCCCATTAATGCTTCTTTTAATGGCTGATAAGGAGTCAAAGGAGTCAAGAAAAAAAAAAAAGGAACCACTGAAAGGCTATCCAAGCTCTTGCTTTGGATTTTGTTTGCTTTCCACTTTGCCAGATGCGGGAGGGAGATGATGGGCTGTGAGAGTTGCACTTAGCGTGGAGGGCTGCAGGCATGGCTTGCTCAGTCTCCAGGATGGAGCTAGGAACTTGTATAGGGTTGTGAATGGCCAGGTAGTTTCTGAGGCTGTTGCCAGTTGCTATGCAAAAAACTTCTCCTGCAGCTCATAGCCTCCAGGCTCTCCTGCAGGCATTTGTGCAGGACAGTCCCTAGGGCAGCATTGTAGCTATTCAATCAGATGCCTAGACTCAGACATGTGTCCCAACCTGAATTTACATGGTCAGGATGCATCTGCTACGCCACCCCTGAGGTCTGGTGGTTGTTCCTGATCTTGTTAAATTTCATTGAATACTGATTGCCAACCTTTGGTATGTGGCAGCTGACATCAGGTTACAGTAGTCCTGCCACTGCAGCATGGTTATGCTCCCATCAGAAGAGCCTTCATCCCTCTCACATGAGCAGAACTCTATGGCTGGGATGTTGCATGGCATTGTAACTTGGTAGAGCAGGAGAGGCACTTCATGGTGGTGTGCTTTAAGTCCAGCTGGCAGCAAAGCATCATGCAGCTGCTTGCTCATTCCTTCCCTCCCCCTCCTCTCCGTGAGATTGGGAGAGAAAATACAATTAAAAGCTCGTGGGTCAAGACAAGGACAAGGAGGGATCACTCGCCAGTAATGGTCACAGGCAAAAAACCAGACTCAACTTGGGGAAAAACCAAAATCTATTTAATTTACTACTAATCAAATCTGAGCAGGGTAATAAGAAGTAAAAGCAAATCTTAAACCACCTTCCCTCCACCACTCCCTCCTTCCCGGCTCAACTCCATTCCCAGTTTTCTCTCCCTCCTCCCCCCAGCAGCGCAGGGGGACGTGGAATGGGGGTTGGGGTCAGTTCCTCACACATTGTCTCTGCTGCTCCTTCCTCCTCAGGGAGAAGACTCCTCACTCTTCCCCTGCTCCAGCGTGGGGTCCCTCCCACAGGAGACAGTCCGTCACAAACTTTTCCAACATGGGTCCTTCCCATGGGCTGCAGTTCTTCACGAACTGCTCCAGCGTGGGTCCTTTTCACGGGCTGCAGTCCTTCAGGAACAGACTGCTCCAGCACGGGCTTTCCCATGGAGTCACGGCCACCTGTGGGGGCATCACCCTGCTCCTCCCCGGGCTGCAGGTGGGTGTCCACTCCCCAGCTCCCCTCCATGGGCTGGGGGGGACACAGCCTGCCGTCTCACCACGGGCTGCAGGGGCATCCCCTCCTCCTCCTCCTTCCTCACTGACCTTGGTATCTGCACAGGGGTTTCCTCTCATCCCGCTCCCCTCTCTGCTGCAGGTTCCCCTTCTTAAATCTGTTCTCCCAGAAGTGCTACCATTGTCGCTGATGGGCTCAGCCTTGGCCAGAGGTTAGTCCAACTTGGAGACAGGGAAGCTTCTAGCACCTTCTCACAGGAGCCACCCCTGTAGGCCCTCTCCCCAAACCCAATACACATGGTCACTTCAATGTTTGGTGTTTGGAGAGCCTTCTGCTGGTGCAGGTGCAGCTGCTCCATGCTGGAAGATGTGATGAAGGCGCAACCTGCTTATTGATTCGGAGCTTTGCTTTCCTGTTCACGGTGGGAGCTTGTTAGGTGTGGTCCTTGTACAAACTCTCTGGTTTGGTTTTGTTTGCAAGAAACAGTTTGCATGTATCAAGATTGCTCCATGATGTAAAACAAGCAGATGCTACATGGAGACAACTGGGCAATTCACTTCAAAAGTGGACTCCTGACTTTAAATGCTGTGTAGGCATATGCAAAGGGGATCCTATCCTTATTTGTCACGAGATCTTTGTTCTTCTTAGAACATGCTAGTTGCTCTAATAGCTTATTACTTTTCATTACAAGAGTCCTAGTGTTACCCTCATTTGACCATCACTGTGACAGTTATGCCGTCACTAGTATCAGCAGAAGATATAAATATATATGTATCTCTGTGTGTGGAGTAACTTGATCCTCAACACAAATGGGAGCATCAGAAGAGAGCTTAGAAGAGAGATTCAGAGATTGGTAGGGAACCCACTTCTTCCCCAGTCCCAACCACGTGGTCTGACCTGATCCAGTGTTGGGAAGGCATTAGCCTGCGATAGGCAGATGTTCACGTGAAGCGCTAAGCAAGTCTAGGAAAGATGGCTAGTCAGTAAAATGTGTTGCTTGCTAAATGCTTATTTTTTTATTTTTCCAGTTAATCTTGCTTTATTTGAGTTACTCATCTGCTTTGCAGTTCATTGGTGTCACATTTCCTTCCTTTCCAATTGAGGAAGGAAACAAAATGTCATCTTTGGGGAATATGGTATAACCAGTCCTCCTCATCTCTACCTTCTCCTTCCCATATATCATATAAGAAAGGGGGAGTCCAGGTAACATCACTGCCATTGACTTAATCCCTGGAAGATCCCAAGCAGCTTCTTCCCAGGCAGTTGGGTTCTGATGCACTCTGCCAGCCTGGATTACTGCTAACTGCGAGTCTGTACCTTTCAAACTACACTGCAATATATCTCATATTTAGCATTGCAAGGTGCTGAGAACTAAAAGAAGATTATGCAGCCTCACTTCCTCTAGGATGTTTTGTTATTAATGAGTTTAACACCTCTACTTAATACAGTCTTGTTTAGTAGCCGTTAGAGACGTGACATCAGTTCAGACTTAAGAACTCTCAAATTATTTTGTCTGTCTCACAGGTTAACTCACTGATTACAGACAGAAATTGTAGGTCCACCTGATTCATCAAGCTAATTAATTGAATTACTTAATCAAGATTAGCTGTGCCAAAATATTAGACAGTAAACTTGGTACTGTGCTGAAAATACAATACTTACATAACATTTCATGAAAC
This sequence comes from Haliaeetus leucocephalus, assembly GCF_000737465.1. NCBI lineage: Eukaryota > Metazoa > Chordata > Aves > Accipitriformes > Accipitridae > Haliaeetus > Haliaeetus leucocephalus. Next base: position 5,539,043 of record NW_010973013.1, on the reverse strand, counting down.
ACTGATTTTTCAAACATTAAAAACTATGCAAATACAAATAATAGCATGCTGAAAAATAGACACTTTTAAAAACTGATTTAAACATTTACTGTGCAAGAAGCCCTAGAAAAAGACTTGGTATTTTCCATTACTAGCTGAACTAGAAAAGAAGGTGAATGCAGGATCTGTGGGTAATGTGCTTAGGGGGAAAAAAAAAAAGTAGTTTTCCAGCTCTGAAAAAAATCCAGAAAAGGCTTTTACATTTGATCAACCTGTTTAATCTGGACCTCAACGCAGAATATGTTTCTTTTCCCTTAGTAAAGAGCAAATTTTTTAATTTTTTTTAAATAAGATATCTTTGATTTTTAAATGCTCTAAGACAGAAAATTCAGGTGTTTCATTTTGACTTCTATTTAAAACCGGAAGTTTGGTATTTTTTTCCTTTTATTTTGTCTTTGATAGAGTTCATTTAATCTTCAGCCATTCATATATGTGTGAAAAAATTTTGCTCAAGCATTTGTGAATGCTTCAGTGATTTTTAGTAACTTTTAAAATTGATTCTTTTTCAACTCATATTAATATTGTTCAGTCAGTCTACATTTATGGTGGTTGGAGAAAAATGTAAACTGAAATTTCACTACACTTAATGTGAAACTCTCATCAACATTTGAGCCTCTAATTTAAATCAGAGAGAACAACAACAGTGAAAGAGTTTGGACTTGCAGCCTTGGTGAGGTATTATTACTGGGAGAATACGATCACCTTTGTGGTTACAGCCACTTGGCTCAACTGGGATCAAAACATGGTTTTATCTGTTGGTAAACCAAAACTTATGAGAGCTAAATCACGCCAAGTAATCTGTCCCATCGAGACACTCGTTGTGGGCTTCAGTTCAGCCTTGAATACCTTGTTATCAATACACAAAGGTATTGAAAGTGGGTTTTGTTTTTAAATGAAGATTAAGTTAATTTCTTTCTCAAGGATCTTCCTTCCCTTATGATTACAGTGTGAGATGCACAGGCTTCCGCTCTTGTGAACATATGGCTTCTGTGAACAGGGATGAGTGATTTTTTTTTTTCCTACCCCTCTTTTCTGCAGTCTTCCTTCTATCATTTTGCTTTATTGTAGATCTGAAGTAGTTTTTTCATGAAATATTGAGTTTTAAAGAGAGAGATTATATGTATTGCTTTGTTAGCAGCGATAGCAATCTTTGTTGTTGCAAGCTAATGCAATCGTGCTCTCAGATTAAAGCATTTCCAGGGACCCAGCCCTCTTATTAGTGGCTCTGGAGCCACAAAGTGCAAAGCATCTTTATACTCAATGCCAAAGGGAGAAGCGTTATCAATATATGAACCTTTCCTTTTTGTTTTCTATGTATTTCCACCATCTGCAGGAATGGTAGATTTTCATTCTGTGTTTTTTTAAACAAGGAGAAAATGAACACAAGTAACTGCAGAGGTGTTAAAAACATTTAGAATATGTTCACATATTAGGATAGCTTTTTTCCCCTCTGTCCTGGGCACTCCATCCTGCTCAGGCTGTGGAAAGCACTCAGAAGAACAGAGCTACAGATGTCTAGTTGGCATCAAAGAGGTGGACTGGTTCCACCATCTCTCGCTCCCTCTCCACACGTCACTAAGGGTAGGTGTTTGAAGTGTAGGCAGAAGAGATAGTGGCTGGTCTAATGTGGTATTTCCAGTAACTGATACAAGCTAGAAGAATTCTTTAGATTTCTCTTCAAACACATGAGAACAGACCAAGAGCAGCTTTGCTTAAATAACTGGTTTCTTGATGAGCCAGTTCTCCACTGAAAGGATTTTGGCACAGAAATACATAATATCTGTTATTTTTCTACTGATATAACACTGTTCCTTTTATGTTCAAATAAATGCTGCCTTTGCCCAGCACATGTGTACAATGTAAGTTCTTTAGAGCAGAAACCAATCTTTACCATCGTCATGTTTTGAGTCTAAAAGTGAGATTGTAAAAATCCTGCTCATTCTGAGTAGCCCTTACTCAGCAAATGTTCCTGTCCAGATGCGAGTATGAACAAGCTTCTGAGGAGCTAGCTATATATTAAAACCCAGCTACATATAAGAAAATTACTTGCTGTAAACATCTGAGGCAATCCCAGGCCTCAGTGTGGTTCTGTAATAAGGAGTGTATTTCTGTAATAAGCAGCATGTTATAATAGTGTTACTATAATAACATAATAGTGTTATTCTGTAATAACCAGCATATCATAACTGGTTTCTTTTGCTGTTTCCCAGTTTCAGGCTGTGATGGTTTAATCTGAGACAGGTTTGGGAATGCCTCCACCTTGCCACAGGTTGACTAGTCCCTAGTTAAATCCCAGCCACAAAGTTGGTATAAAGTTCTCTTTGCTTCTACACCAAATTTATCATGGTAGAGTCCAGCAAATGGCCTCGTTCTCTTCTGGGCTCATTTTAGAATTGGTGAAAATTGTACCTGAAAATGGTACCGAACTTTTGGTTCACACAGGAGGTTTCAGTTCGCAAAGGAGCGATGTTAGCTCGAGGGAAGGTGCAGTTCTAGTGGAAAAGCAGTCCTCCGAATCATTTATGGCAAAGAGAATAATGTGTTGATACTGCATGTTGTGGAGCCATCTAAGTTCAAAGGTGATCATTTTGACAGAAAGGGTAAAAGTAAGTACCATCACTTACTGATAAAGCAAAATCCCTCTTGTATTTAATAGAGTACCAAGCAGACTTTCTAGGCTGCTTAATGCATAATATCAGGCTATTTTAACTTTTCTTCTTCTTTCTCCTTTTTAAATCATGGGGTTTTTTTAAAATTGGTAGGTGGATACCACAATTTCTTCAAAGATATTTTTCTTGAGACAATTTGATTGCTCAACTGTTTTCCAATCTTTTGATATAGTTTCTGCAAGTAATTTTTTAACTAACTAATCGTAGTAAATTTGACACATCTGGGAAAATATATTTTCAGCATAAAGTTGTCTAAATTTCCAGTTCATACAGTACTAATTGCTTATACAAAAATAATGTTATTTTCTTGAGACAGCAAATCATAATAATGGGAAATTTAATTATAGGAATTTCTGTTGGAACATTTTAAAATCTAGCAAACTGGTATCAAAATGTAGTGTTTATACTAAAATTTTTTTTTTTCCAAAGCACCTGCATAGTTTTTGCCCTTGAATCGTTGCTTGAGTAAACTGCAATGGGAAACACAAGAAAGGGTCAGCTTCTCAGCTGGTGTGAGTCAGAGGCACTTCAGCGAGTAAATCAAACAACTACAAATCACATAAGCAGAGGATCTAGCCCAGAGTCCTCAGCTGCTCCAGCAGTTTTCACGAGGGTATAGACATTTTGATTTTCTGCTGCTGTTTGGTAGGATGACTGTTTACTGTGGTGCTCTTGGCTGACTAGCATCAGTGGTTGCAACTCAAAGAAAAGAGTCAGTGCTGTTCACAAGCACACTTTGTGCCGGAATAAAACCAGCTGTGCCATGATACTCCTTATTCCCTCGGCGGAAAGAGGACTGGTCCATTTGAAAAGGTATTGTGTCATTCTTAACATTTAAAAGACCTCACTGATTTTACCTGTTGAGGATGCTTAATGGTGACCCTGCAGAGAATAACAGAATGACATAAAACTTGTACATGGAAATTATTCGAAAAGGACTATCATACGTATACATTTACATTCTCTTATGGGGAGAACAGACATTCAAGGGAGTTACCTCCAAATGTTTCAGAAGGATACTGAAAGGAGGTAACTTTTTAATAGATATTGTTTAATGTAGAGGTTAAACCTCTAAAATCGCTACTCCATCCTACAAAATAATTTAGTATGATTTCAACTGCTGAGCAAAGGTGTAGCTGGTTTGTCTGTTTGGGCTTTTTTTACCCTCCCAGAAAGCAACCACCACCACACGAATCCAATTAAACCAAAACAGTCCATCCAATCCAGAAGAAGAGGATGACCTTCGCAATTAATTCCCTGGACCTGGGAAGTTTGGGAGTGATCCCCAGTCAAAGCACATAATAAGGGAATTGCAAGTATGGGTCAAAGCAGATGTCTGTATAGTTTACTGTCCTATGTAAAACAGAAGCTACTAGCAGTTATCTAGTGAATTGAGTAAGCATATCGTGGCTCTTCCCCACAATACTCTCCTAGTCTCCAACATCATTGTGTTAATAGCCCTGTATAGATTTTACCCCCAAAACATGTGTAAGACTATAGTTTCCGCAGCACTGCGGGGTAAGGACTCCCCGCAGCCTATGTACCTGTTCTGTGATCGATCACCTCCTTTTGTTTGTTTGGACTACCTCCGGCTACCTGCGAGCTTTGCTGATGCCCTGCGGTGGGAGGGATGGTGAACTGCTGGTTCCCATTTGGTTTTGTGCTGCAAATGGTGTTATAGACCACCATTGTAACTCCCCGTCGACATCTGTTTCAGGTTTGAGACCATAGCCCTTTTATTCATCCCTTATGTGGAAGTTGTCCTGTGCCTACACCATTCTTGTATGACCCTTTTCTGAAAATTTTCCGGTTCTGCTGTAGCCATTTGGAGAGGGGGGACCAGGGCTGCCTGCATTATTCAAAATACCGGCACTCTCTGGGTATATACAGAGACATAATGATGTTCTCTGGGTTTTTTTCCTCTATTCTTTTTCTAGTAATCTGTATTGTTTGTTTTATTGATTGCCTCTCAGTAGAAGTGAAAGAAATGGGTATGCTTACTCTAAGGTACAGCAAGAGTAAGTATAATTGATGTCTAATTTCTCCAACATCCTTGTTTATCCTTCAAATATTAATAATGTAGCCTTTCTTCTCTTATCAAAGACAGATTTGGCTAGAGTAGTCTTACTGTGTTTACTCTGGAATGGGGAAATCTATAGAGAGCATTTCAGGAGGTGCTCTTGAGTTTGAACATAAGCACTAATTGAAAGTGCATTATTTTTTTCTGGATACTGCGGGTCATTTTTTTCCTGCTTTCAGTGATGGCAGATGAGGTGTCAGAGAAAAGCTGCTGCATTTGTTGCTGGGTTTGCTGCATTCTGTTCCTCTTGGCACCAGCAATCAAAGAATTAGCACGTCTCCTTTTTACATTTTACAGGAGGACTTTAAGCAGGGAATGGGAGGGACCCCAGGGAATTCAGGTTTTGGGCTCTGGTGAGCGGATCCTGGCATCTCCCCACAGTGAGCGACAGGAGGGCCGCAGAGTGCTCTGCTAAGCAAAATGTGGTGGAAGTCCTCAGCCCAGACAGTCCTCTCCCACCCGTGAGCACCCACCTTGCTTCTCATCTTGTACCGAGAGCGTAAGTAAGTGTGCCTCCGTATGCTGAAGCTAGCCGGTCTTGGATTGTGCCCGCTCCTATTGGAAACGGGAACATACGGAGTGCATCCATTCCTGCTCGACAGCCAACCCAGCGATGCATGTGGAAGAACTGTGGGCAGTTTTAGAAAACTGCTGGCAGCAGATGCTTGGCTGGTGTAAAGCATCTTTCCCGTGACAATCTACACCAGCTGAGGATCTGCTCCCGGTTACGCAGTGGGGACTTCAGAGGGTTGTCTGCACTGTGAGTGGTTGAACTTCCCTCACTGATCGTTTAAAAGGAATCTTAATCCTTTCAGAGCTTGCATTTTTCAAGCCTTGTAATGACACATGCTGATTGTTCCATTCACTTCATCAGAACTAATCATCAGACGTAAACCATTGCGACTGACACAAACAAGGAGTTGCTATATCGCTAATCTCTCAAAAAATTTGAATCTACACAATTAGACAAGCTACAGGGCTTTAGAAACGTAACAGCTTGCTTTAATAAGCAGTATGTCGTTCAAGTCACATGTAACATGGGCTCTGTGAGCAAAAACCTGACTAGTTTTCTAAGCGACTCAAGCACGTTGCTGCTGTTTTGTATGTAAGAGAGGAAGGGGCACAGCACTTTCTTCATACTCCTTTGTAAGAACTTCTTATGGAGTGTCTGTGCCTCTAATTTTGTCAGATTACGTTAATTAGCAGTGAAAATCACTCTGGAAAAGATGTATGCAAATGCTTTGTACAGACCGCTTCTACTTGAGATATTGTGGGATGACTCACTTTAATCTTGGGTTGTATAGCCCCTCCTCTTAAGATAATTTTTGTTGACATTTTCAATGGATGCTTTCCCTAAGAAGTAGTGTCAGAAAACCACGAATGAAGCTTTAGGCAGTTACATTACTTTGTAGCAGTAATAGGAAGAGTACAGTGATAATATTCATTCTAAGCTGAAAATTAAAATTCAGCTACATAGTATTTTCCACCTTTTCATGGTTATCTTTTGCCACGTGGTTGTCACACATACATGTGACTAATTGGTGAGTTCTGAAGGTTTTCACCAAAATAGTAGTTCTTTCTTATTATTTTATTTTATTTTTTATTATTTTTTGAAGTAAGTTTCACTATTTTAAAGGCATGTGTTTCTGAGTGGCTCATTCAGGAAAGAAATAACACCACTCAGCTTCACGGAGTACTTAGTGATTACATACTCTGAGCTTATGGTTCATAGCAAATAGATGACCTACTTATATAAGAAACATTCTCAAGAGTCCTGTAAGTAATGAAGTGGAGGAACTATGCATGTTCATAAATAGAAAAATAGGTAAAATCTGATGAACAGAAATTGTTAGTGTTTCTGTTCATGAAGATAATTAAACTAGAAGGAAAATCAATATATTAAGATAGTTGTAGTAAAATATTATTCTAAACTATCCATCTGGTTATAGTTTCCATGAGAATTTTAAGTTTAAGAGTCTTTTCTAGGGAGCTTGAAGGTTGGGTGTGGTTTGGTGGGATTTTTTAGGAAAAAAACCATAAAATCTCAGCAAAAAGGAAGGGACAAGACATCAAGGGAATGTTTTAGTATCTATCAGAACCACTAGAAAATGAGTCATTTGCATTCAGAGGGTGTGTAGTATCTGTGGTTTATGGCTGAGAGAGAGTTGGAGGATCATGGGCTGGCAGAGGTGAACAGGCTGAAGCTGGTATCTGCTTAAAAAATAACGACACTGAAGACAGCTCGAACTGGGATATGGAAGAATGTGGAATGTGCTGGTTTTTAACTATAGTTAAGGAACACAGGAGGTATTCCTTTCCTAGATATGGTTTCTGTATATTAGGATTTGATGTGTCTCAAGGTTAAGGTCTAACACTATCATAGAGGTAGTTGAACAGGAACTGATATATTGTAAGACTGAAGTATTGCAGATGTCTTGATATAAAACTTGTAATGCACATTATAAATCTTATTTTAATCTGTTGTTGTACAACTGCTAATTCAAGCTCCAGAATCCCACCTATGATGCTATTATTACTGCTGTTCTTGAAGCCTGCAGCTCTTCTATTCCAAATACCCCTTGGCATGCCATCGCTCCAGCTCTTTCTCTTCCACTGAAGCTCTGAAGGACTGAAAATCTCACGACATCAAAACTATCCATGAACACTCAGAAAAAAGGCCCTACAACTCTAGAAGTATAGCAGTACCCTTACGCCATAAATCCAATATACGTAACAGCTTGTAAGAGCTATTTTAGGCATCGCGTTCAGATGCAATTTAGGAAAATGCAGTAGTGAAGAGAGGAAACCAACTTCCTTTTAAGACCAGTGGGGAAAATGGGATGGAGGGTGCAGGAGTCAGAAGTTTCGGAGCTAAATAAATGTTGGAAGGGCAATGTTGTTTTCTCCATTGGCCGAGCTTTGCCAAAGGGTACTGAATAAAATCCGTTACAGAAAACATCATCTGTTTTATATGGTAACTTGCAGTATCGCTCTCAAACTGACTTCTGCAAGCTAGCAGGAGGCCTAACCTAACCTCTGGGATCGCCAAATGTAGCTTTCACTGCAGATTGCCCAAAGGGTTTGTCAGCACCACCAATTTATTTGGATTTTGTCATTTTCATAAAAGCCATGTGTCTTGAGACTGTCAGATTCACTTGAGTCTCCTTGAAACAGCAGATAAGATTAAAACAAGAGATATGCTCCTGACTACAAAGCCGAAAAGGCTGTTGCAAAATGGAGGCATAAAGTCTGGAAAGGTAAAATGCACCTGAAAGCAGTCTTTTCTCCAAACCACCATGTATGATTGTCACTGGTCTTAGCTGCTGTAGTTGAGGACTGATGCCACAAAGCCCCGGTGAGAGAACTGCCTTTGAGAGCAGATGCATGAAAAGATTTTGGGAAGGGAGCAGCTTAGTCCTGCTCACCCTGGGCACTCTCTGACTCCACGTTTCTGCTTTTTCCTTGGTCTCGAACGGGTGTCTCGGGCTCACTACCACTCTCTTCCTGTCTGTTTTATCCAAAAAGAAAATAGCTTTGACAATACACATTCCTACTAGTATTTAACCTGTTTCTTTTCACTAATTTCCTGGTGTATTCTTTTCCTCTGTCTTGGGGGGAGCCTTCTCTAAATGTGCATTGCCATTTTAGTCCTCACTTAGCGCATTTCTTCCAGCTGAAAGGCTTCTTAGTTCTCACTTAGCACATTTTTGCTGGTTGAAAGACTTTTTTTAAATTATTTTTTTATTTTTAACAGGTTTCTACTTTTTCTGGGCTGACAGGACCCCATATATATCATAAGAAGTAGTCATTTTGCTGTGCATATATCCGATTAGAATCCTCACCGTTGAGTTTTTCGTTGAGATCATATGTAGCAGCTGCAGTGTTCAGACAGTTGTTTAAAATCTTTTTGATGGTGTTGCCAGTTTTGGGGATCCCGCTGTGACAAAATGACTGATGTTGAGAAACGTTTGTGCCATGGGTGAGATTCCCTGCAGAAGCAGATATGTTCACCCTGGGGGTAGGTATAGAAGTAATGTCTAGCGTAGGAGATGTGTGATTCGTAAGAGGGAGAAGTAGGGGTGCATGGATTTCCACAAATCGGATGTTTGCACGGGTGAAGCTTCCACAGACTGTGGACATTTATCCTCACTTGGATGCTGAACCCACTGCAGCGCATCCCTCGCTATGACTGGCAGTTCTCCGAAGACTTTGTCGGGGGAAAGGCATCTACTTCACAGTGGTCCAGCAGGCTCTGGTCTGTCCTCAACCTAACGAGCTATGTAGAAACTATATGACCTTCCTCTACAATGTAAGTGTAAATCAGGAGCTCCTCCACTGAAGTCAGTGGGATTACGGCACTGTAAAAGTGATGTATGTGAGAGGAAAACCAGAACCATGAGATGAATGACTGGAGCTGCCACTGAGCTGTAGAATCTCTAGGCGTAGCTGGTCTGTGAGATGCAGAGACTGTGTGCGATGCTTTCAAAATCAGAACAGCAAAAAAGAAGAATTTAGGGGAGACATCAGTAAAGTAGCAAAGAAGAGGGTCTTGTTTAAAGTAGGGAAACAAAAATAATTCAAAACTTTCTGAAGAATCAATGGTTTCTCCAACAGAAAGCAAGAGTGGGTCTTTTTCTCACCATCTCTTTTGTTTTAAAGGCTGGGGGGAAGGTTAGCGTTAAGTTCCAGACTCTACTGAATCTTTTTTTTCCTGTGTTTTTTTTTCCCTTTTTTTTTCCTTCTTCTCACTTTTCTGTGAAATTGTGCTAAAGCTAATTGCTACTCTACTGCCTGTGGTAAAAAAAGGTTCATCCTGGATTTAGCTTTTGGATTGCTCTCTCATACTTGCTAGAATTCCTTTAACACAGACTTTGCATTCAGTTCTTAAAATTTTTCTCCTCTAGGGAAATAGAAAAACACAAACCCAGAACTCCTCATCTACAGCCTTTTTGAGTTTCTTATGGCATCACCAGTCTTTGGAGCTGCTTACTTCTTTGTTGCTTTGGAGAGATTAAGAAGAGCATTCCCGTGGTATGTTGTGTTGTGATCTGTTTTAAGTGCCTTAGAAGATTCAGATGGGAACTAGAGATCTCAGACAATTTAGCTGTGAGGTAAAGATTCATTTTTTTCTGAGTGAAACCTCAGCGCCTCAATTCATCAAACACACATTTTGTGTAGGCTAGTGTCATATGAATTTTAGGTGGTATCTTAGTGCGTTTTGAACATATTTTGCCCCGATCAGTCAAGTTGTGATCCAATTGTGATTAGGCACGCAGCCTCTCCAAGTAGGTGAGTAGTAGTACTGAAACCTTCTACCAACACTCTTCCAGTTCACATAAGCTACCTAATTGCAGAACTGGGACCTGCGTTTCTGTGAGCGATACATACCTGTTTTCTCTGAGTTAGGTTTTAATTTTTTTTGTTTGCAGGCATGTATTTGAGACTCATCAATGTGACAGCTTCCAAGTCAAAAATCTTGTTGTTGTTTCTTTGCCCCAGCCTTATAACTACCCTTCTCTCCCTATTTATTTGAAGGCACAATGCAAATTTTAAAGGAACAGCCAGTAGGGAAATGTTGTGTTTTTCATTGGGGTGATACATATAGAAAGTGAGAGACTGCTGAGTCAGGCGCAGTTTGCTGTTTGTCGCTGCCTGAAAGCATTAGCAATATGAGATTATACAAGGCACCTGCTGAAAGATCAAAAGATCTTACTTGAAATCCTGGAGAGTGATATTAAAGGCAGATTTGTTGCCTGTACCCTGCACAAAAATAAAAACGATTTCTTTTTCTGAGAGCTTTTATGGCTTGACTAACAAAAGCAGGAAGGTGGCATGATTTTCCATGGCTTGTCGCAAGCCTTTCAGATTGTCCAATGTGATCTTTGGAACATCTGATAAGGAGGAGGGGGGGAGTTATTACTGATATTGTTTCATACAGAGGCATAGAGAGGTCACATCCTTTATTGCTTTAAATCCACTTTGTTCATCTTGGGGGGGGGCGGGGGGGACAGGGCTCAACCAACACTGCAGCTTTGACTTTGAAGTGCTTCGTTGCCTGATGTACTCAAGAGTGCTGACCTGAGTGCCAGGGTCCTCTGTGGAATTCCTCAGGAGGGGAGGTGGGTGCATAAAAAGCCAGTGCTTTAAAAGCTCAGGCTAACCAGCAGAAAGTGCTGGAGGGGGGGAATATGGCTGAAACCCTGATCCTCTCAGGAGCAAAGTTAACAAACCGTGTACTCCAGGAGAGCATCCATCTCCAGTCTGAGTTCCTTCTGGTATGAGAAAGAGTAGAGGGAAGCACCTAACAAAACACTGCTGCAAAAGTAAAAAGCGATAAACCCTCTGTTCGTTTTGCCTAAAGTTAGAGCATCTGCTGCCATTTTGCAGCTGAGCGCTGTAACCGCCTGCTGCTCTGCAGCGGCAGGTGCCCGAGTGACACGTGCTCGAAGGTTTTCACTCTGCTTTCACTTTACTTTAAGTAATTAATAATTTATTGGGCTGGACTGGAAAAAACCACAACCGCAGCCTAATGACTAGGGGGGGTCTCTCTGGGAGAAGTATAAAGTGGGTTCACGTCCCCACTCCACTATGTACTTAACATTACGCATTTATTGAAACAAACTCTTCCTGGGTCAGCTTCTCCCTAGGTGAGATCACCAGGATGCAGTGATTCCTGCTCATGTTTATCTACTCTTTCTCTCCATACTCCACCCCTCAGGAAAGTGGAATAGTTTATAGCATAAAGATTAGGAAAGCACCACCCGAGAAATATTACATAGTCTGATAGTCTGAGTCTTTATTTTGGCAGTAGGAGGTGCAGGTTCAAACCCCTTCAAACAGAGGATGGAGATTTGCTGCTTCTATCCTGTGGGCATGTGAGTGAAAGGGGGAGGCGCTTGCTCTCCAGTTACAGTTTTATTTGCAACCTGACTGAATAGGTGGGCTCTGTGAGAACCTGCATTCTCATGGAAAAAGGGAAAATTGCACAAATAAGTCATAGTGGTTCATTTGGAAGCAGCCCAGCTGAAAGTCTAGCTTTAATTTCTGAAGTGATAATTGGTCTTTCTAAGATTATTGCTAAGTTAACCACTTTGTGAATAGCCAAAAGCAAAGGGATGGTGTTTAAGATACCTGTGAAGTCATCATGTAAAGAAGGTACAAAAATAAATTCCTCCCTATTTTCAAATCTGACTCTCTCAAAAGAACTTTAAAACTTTTGTTCAGCAAAATTAGAAAACTTTTCAATTATTATGTGCAAACTGTAGTAGTACATACATATTTAAAATTATTTTCTTGCCTGCTTTAGAAGTGTTGCCTTAAGTCTTGCTTTTTTGCAAAATGACTGCCCCAAGTAGAAGGCTGTGAATACGCTTGTTTGGCATGTTTTGGCCACGTCCTTCCATCTCCTGCAGTTGCCAAAAGCAATCACAACAGCCGTGGATGCAGCCCCAGGAGGGTTCTTCAGTGGAAAGGGATTTCCTGGTGGCAAAGAATCAAGGTTTTCATTCTGCTGTCTATTCTTGCTGGGGGAAGTGTTCGGAGAAGAAAAGGTCCGCAGCCAAAGTGCCTCCGAGCCCTGCCAGTCCCTGCTGCTGTAACAGGCTGTCAGAGTGGTGGGTGCTCAGGTATGAGTTAGAGCAGCTATTTAGTGTCTTTTGCTTTGTGCCAGGGCTTGGGACAGTTCCCAGCCACCTCCAGAAGGCAAACGGTGTAGAGGTGGCTTAATTCCCCTGAGTCTGGCACGGTATCATGACTACTGGTTTTGAGAGCACTCCTAGTGCTCAATAGCAATTTTCCAGTGCTGTGAACATGACAGTGTCTTACCTTGCAAATTCTTCTATCGGTGAGCTATTGTCCTGGATCCAACTGAAATGTCTTGTCATTCCAGGAAGAGACTGCGTATGCATTTGTAATAGCTGTTTGTGTCAAACACTTTTGAAAGGCTTTGGGTCTTCGTATATTCCAGTCTGAATCAGATTTTAGACTGTCAGGGGTCTGAATGGATACAAACATATGTTTATAGGAGTGATGACTTGAAGATGCTAAACAGAGAAAATGAGAATAAAATGTCCACCCCTAAAAAAACAAGGTATGAATATCATGAGGCAAACATTTCAAGAGAAAACAGCAAAGAATAAGACAAAGAACCAAACTAAACCAACCAAAAACAACCAAAAAAACCAACCCCCAAACCCCCAAAGTCTAGGAGAAAAGGAATATGTGGCAAGCTGAAGAAATTTTTTTTTTATATGAAGAGTGCTTTTTCAAAGTTCACTAAAGAGGTAGGTACAGGCTCATAGCGCAGTCTTTGTGCTCCTCCAGGAACACAGGGCTTTAGTTCAAGTCAGTCACTCATTTCAAATATATCACTTTAGTGTGGAAGTTGGCACATTACTGCTAAAATCAGTGAATGTGTTTTAACGAGCTTTTTGGCTTGAATAGAGATTAGAAAGTTCTTTTTAAACTTTTTTTTATATATAGACACATATGATTCTTCCACATTTGTGTTTTAGCACATTATTTAACCAATAGATTGTTGGCTGAGTGATTGTATAATGCAGGAGATATTCCAGGAACTGGCACTGTATAACTGATGGGAATAGCTGTACTTAAATTCCTTTGCTTTGTGTCTACAGCATTTACTTTCTTCTGCCTCTCCCATTGTCAGAAGTCATCCTTTTCCTTCCAGATCCAGCCAGGAACTGTCTGACAAAAGTCTGATGATCCCCTTTCCAAACATTGTATTATCTCACATTCTTTGTATGAGGTATTTTCTTAAAACTCTGAAGTATCACAGAGCTATTCCTTTCTCATTTTACATACGGGTGATTGAGGCAGAAGTACGAGCCAGGAGCTAGTGTCTACAGAGCCAGATTCCCAGGTTGGAAACCACCCAGTCACTCCTTTTTTTCTAGAAATGGAGAAGAGAGGTGCTTGAAATTACCTTAGCATCTTGATGTCACCTTGCCAATAAAAGCTTTTATCCTAGAAGGCAGTCTTATGGGTAAAAAAAAAAAAGGGGGGGGGAGGCATAGAATAGCCAAATCTCCTTTAAATAGAATAGATTTCATTGCTGGACTGGTCTTAAATTTATTGTTCAGTGCAAAGAAATGTGCTTATTAGTGCTTACTAGATTGTTAAGTGTTTTTCTTTGGTCATTCTCATCCATATGGAATTATCTAGGGTACAGACAAATAGATATTAATGGGCTGGGAGAGCCATTGTTACTCCATTCTGAATGCCAAGTCGTGCTGGTTCCTTTTCATTCCTCCTGCACTTATACAGTGGCGAGGTAGCATTTTCTATATTTTTATTTTCTACTATCTTTTCCCAGCTGATCCTTTTTAACATAGGGTTGTTGGTTTCCTTTCAAGTACAGAATAAATGTCAATTAGTCCCTCGTCCGTTTTGTGACTGATCCTTGAATCTCAAGGGTGTAAAATCCAAGTAGCTCTGCATGTTGTGCTCATCTAAAAATGGAGATTCTGGCCTATAATATTTATCTGCTTTACCCTGGCAAACTTTGAAGCTGATGAAAGGGTCTGCATGAGAATAGAGCCCAGTGAGTGCAGAAGAGCAGGGGGGATTAAGCACATTTGTCACCATTTCCTTCGTTGTGTCTCTTCCAGTAAATAGAGTATTCCTTTCACTCGCGTTCCTGCTGGTTTCCCGGTGTCCACTTTCATTTGGAGATGAAAAGAATCCAATTTGATTTTCTTTTTCAGATCTACATATTGATACTGCTCTGCCCTTATTGTACTTTTTACCAGCTCATTCTTGCTAATATGCTCTTACAAAATTTCTCATAAATGTTTAATTCCTAACAATAGAGTACCGGAATAATTTTCATGGTACAGAAATGTTCCGCTGACCAACTTACCGGAGTAAAAATGCTAATATGACCCTTGGGTCAGTCATGCAGCCGTCTTTAATGTAAATTTAATACAGTGATTCCCCTGGAGATGGAAGATGGCAGGCTTACCAGAGCTGCGCTGAATCAAGGTATCAGTATTTAGCAGCCCCTGGTTACTAGGCTACTGTTCACCTCTGAGACTAGAAAAGATGATCACAGAAATGCACTTTTATGTTATCCGTCACATATATGACTGTCTATGTTGTACGAAGGAAGCATTTTACAGATTTGATGAGAGGTTTAAAGATAATAAAGGACTGTATGGGAGGGGGCAGGGGGAAAGGCAGAAGGCACTGGGTTCCAGCATCCCGCTCTGTTCTCCGATTGTTTCTCTGTAGAAAAACCACAAAAAGCCCAATCCATACACTTGGATCTCAAATAAAACATCATATTTCTCATAAGCTGAATAGATGCCTTGGAAAGCAGCCAACGAGGGAATTTTCCACTTGTGCTGCCTTTGCAGCCTCTTTCAAACCTACCGTTAAGCAGCAGGGGCACATATGCACTCCACTCCCTTTTCTATTATGCAGCTATGACACATTAAGCTCCTTGGAATGATATTCATATTTTATCAGCTCTCCTAACTTCAGTTCTTTATTTATAATGTGCTCTTTTTTCTTTTTTTTTTCTTTCCATCTTGTATATCCAGATTTAGTAAAGAAAGAGACCAAAGCAGTTAAAGAAGGAAAAAAACCACCACCAAACAAACCCAACCCCCTCTGTGAATTTAATCATATCTTTCAGGTGGAGTGTGTGTTTTCACTCAGTGTTAAAGAACTCACCTGATCATTATTTTCTCTTTTCATACACAGCTTGCCATGGCACCCTCTGCAGGTCATATCTGATTTGCTTACATTTAATATAGCATCTTTACTTTGAAGAATAGCAGATTTTATTCCAGAAAGTGTGATACTTAGTCTGTCTCTGCGGTCTGCTGAAATGCTGAGCTTCCTGCGCAAGAAAGTACTGAAGTATCTGTGCAGACCTGTGCTGATTTGCAAATGCAACGACACAGGCTTGACAAAGACTTTAGGAAACACTGCTTACATATTGGTAGCCTTGTTTTTATAAGCTCCGGAAATCTCTTTTGTGTTATTGAGGAAAACTTTGATTATCTAATACCGATATGGCTATCTCATAATATTGAAGGCAATCTCTAAATAACAACAGGAGCTGAATTTACTACCACTACTCCACTAACCTGAGCAGCTACTCACGATTAAAGACCCTGCAAGAATACTTTGTGTAGGTGGAGGAATTGGTAACATGAGCACAGGACGTTTTTGGTACAATCTCAGTGTGTTTGTTTTGTAAATAAGTCCTGCTTTTCAGAATGCAAGAGAAACAGCCATCAGACATTTTTCCTGTTCTGAAATACCAGGCTTGCTACTCCAGTAAGATCTGTCCTCAAGAAGCCTTTCTCCCTTTCTCCCTCTCTCCCTCCTGCCTCCTACTTCCATCGTATATTTAGACTTGTTTCTTAGCCTGTGCTTCTACAAGCAGGAAAACATTTCTCCCCGGCCCACACAGGTCAGCCCTGCCATGACCTGAGCCGATAGCCATGGCCAATGAGTCCCAGGCAGAGGTAGGGTTTTTTTGATGCTGAACAAGAGTAATAGCTCCCAGCACAGGTGCCTTGTATGTGAAGGTAGTCAAAAGCATTGTTAAAATCAGTGAATAGATGAAACAGTCTTCATACGTCCATGGATGCCAGCAAATGTTTGAGATTTTATCGGCTGTTTGGTGAGACTGTGTCTCCGGGAAGGTGGGGGGCAGGGGGAGTTTGGACATGCTTTCTCTGCTCTGTGAACAGGATTTTGATGTTTGCATTATTTGGAAATCTTGCATGTCAAGAGAAAAACCAGCCTCTCCAAGCTGGAAAAAGAAACAAAAAAGATGAGTGCTAAAATTTCAATCCCTCCTACTTGGAGGACACTATTGAAGTAAAAATTGTGAAACATTGGTTATTTCTTAGCGGATGAAGGATGAATTGCGTTATATTTGGCAGAGCAATAAGAGTGTACGTGGGGCAGAGGGCAGGGTGTCTTCACACCCTCCCCTTGGTGGGGCAGGGCTGCTGCGCTTGGGGAAGGAAAGAGGACCGACCGGTGATGGCAGGGCAGCAGAGCACTGCTTAAGTATTCCCTCAGTATTAAGCATGTGCATAAACCTAGGAGCTGTGACTCGCTGTCTGATGTTTTCCTGCAGAAAAAGATTAGAGATAAAATGGATAGTGTGAAAAATCCTTTGCCCACTGTAAAGGTACGAATTTGAAAATATAGTCTTTTAGTAGGGCATTTGTTTCCCTTTCCTTCTTAGATGCAGTGTCTTCCATCAAAGATTTTAAGAAGCTTTGAATAGAAAAAAAAGAAACTTGTATTTTAAGCTCATGGGTCTACCATCGGCTTTAGACAGTATTGTAGCATGCAGATGCCCTGTAAGTGATAATGTACAACTTGAATTTCTTTGGAGTGCCATAGTCAAAGAAACTATGTTCTTTCAATATAGCCTGCCAAAAATATTCCCTTCAGGTCCCTGCTCTCGATGTGCTCCCTCATTGCTGGGCATTTCTCAAAGCCCTTTGCGCCTGCAAAATACATGGCGAACATTTTCTTACTTTAAGCACAGAAAAATGCGTGGTGCAAGAAGATGGAAAATGAAGGCCTCCAGCTTACAGAAATGAAAGGAAACCTGGCTTCACTCTGAGCCAGATCTTGACCTTGGGTAGGTATCGTTAGATCTGTTGATTTAATTAAAACTTACCTGTATGTTTCTCAACTTTGAGGACCAACTTTCAGTTCAGTGTTCTCGAACTCTGAGTTTTATGAAGTAGCTGTGAGGAGTGAGTTTGGAGGATGTTAACTCATTTAGGTGTAAAGGTTCATAACCTCTTACAGCAATCCGTTTTTTTTTTAATCATTGCCAGACAGTTTCAGCTGTACACGGCAAGCAGAGTTGAATATGACTTTGAAGGATTTGAGGAGGGTACTTCATACTCGGTGATAATTCTAAAGTGCACTTGTGCCTGTGTTGTTTTGTTATTTTTCTTGCTGCTGACTTTTATAGATTAAGCACTTCAATATCTCTTGATTAATAGGAAAGTAAAGAAAAATATTATTTTAATATCGTGTATGGCATATACCTGTCCGGTACACACATGAACAGACAAAACCAAAGGACTAAGCAGGCATAGATAAGACATGAAGCAGTGACCTCTGTGTTAGAATCCATCACAACAGAACAAGTTGAGAAGCTCTTTCACTTCTCAGAGTGGGAGGTCTGATGAATTCTGCCACATTTGCACACGTGTGAGAGTAATTTCAGAAATGGGAGCTGACCTCTCAGATGGTCCTATGCCAATTTACAAGGTTTTTTCACCATCTTAGGGCATGTGGATGACTGCAATGCTCTGGGAATAAACATTGTAGCAAAATTTCAAAGCAAGAGCTTCCTAGCCAATATAATTCCATGGATATTCTTCTGAAATCAGTTGAATTTCTCCCAGTTTTCAGCAGTATAGCTAGGAACACAGCTTGGCACTTTCTTGGTTTTGCTAGGAAATATAAAATATCAAGTAGCAGTTCAAAAAATGTTGAAATCTGTAGGAACTTTGGTTTTCTGCAAACAGGTTTTTTTTTGTTTTCAGTGATTTTTTTGTTAGATTTTAGCCAGAGCTGTTGAAGGAGACTACAGAAAGAGAGAAGGGAATACGGATCTGAGCTACTGCCCTCTTAATATGGGATCAAGCCTCTTTAAAGTCACTCTAATTTGTGAGTTGAGATCAAACACTTAGTTTAAGATAATGAGTGTAGTAAATTTTGGGGAAAATGCTTTGATTGCTCAGTGGTGCAAGGATATCTTTTGTAAAAGAAAATGGTCTCTCAGACATACTACATAAGCATCTTGATTAACCATTTAGCTTCTGCATTTTAAAGGTAAGATGAGCTACAAAGAGTTTTGATTTTGGGGCCAGCTAAAGTGATCGTTATATGTAATCTCCCTATTTTACATGTGGCATTCTGATTAACATGTATGTAATGTCTGAGCTGAAGTGACTTGGTGTGAAGTGGCCTGAGCTCTGACTGTCATGCACAGTCTTGGACCTCACTCCTTCTTATATCCCTGCAGACTTTGGCATGTGCTGGAAGGAAGAGCTAGTGACAGAAATAACAAAGGCATGACTCGGAGCCTGCTTGTAAGAGTGAGAAAGTGATGGGTAGAAATGTGTCGTGTTTTACATCTAAGGTTATTTTGTCGAGGAGTAGAACTGCATAATAAACAAAAGTTAATTCTTGGATGCAAATATTTAATTTTTTTAAACTATTGTGTTAAGTAAGAAATACAGCTTAAGCACTTTCAGCAAGAATTCTTCTCTGGTAAGTGCGAGCAGAATCCATGAAGTATTTCTCTAAGTTTAAAATGATATTTAAATAATTTTAAAAGGTTTACAGGTTTGAAAGCTGTGTTATACAAGACAATTATAGAGCTCATTAATACAGATAGAATTGGTCTCAAGCTGCAAGACTGAAGCCTGAGGCTTTGTTTCAAATAACCTTAAATGTGGGTTTAAGCTGACAGTAAAAAATGTGCCTAGCCTTCTTTGGGAAGGAGGGAGGAAGCAATCGTGTTGTGGAAGGAGACTGTATAAAACGTAGCAGGAATTTTGTTTTGGTGTCTACAATATACTACCCTGAACTTAAAAGCTTTCCACTTGTAATGCAAACAGTTCCTTGTACAATACCCACTGTTTCACACAGGGTAGTAACTATAATTGATAAAAAACTAAGTTGAGAGAAAAAGGAAAAGAATACAGCAGCACTGTTTATGATTTACACATTGTTTATTCTCATTTGCTTCTCCTCTTAACCAGCTGGTTTGTGGACAGCTTGTAGAAGGGATCCTTGAGGGGTTTAAAAAACTAAATAAGACTGGAGGTGTAGGCTAGTATTGCCACAGCAAAGGATAATGCTTTAAGAAGAAACTTTTTTTAAAATCAAAATCCCAATGTATGGCAAATATGAAAACATGAAGTGGAGAGAAGAGGAAGAAAATAGCTTGAACAGAGCTCTGTGCTGTTATGGCAAGACTGAGTTAGGGGAGTTAGCTTGTTTAAAGCAAGATTGGCAATGTCTGTGCTGCACTGCAGAAAACAATCAGATTGCAAACAGAAAACTGATCCATCAAAGGAGAGACCAAGAAAGGGAGCAGAGAGACAATCAGGAGAGGAATCAGAAGACGAGGACTGAAAAAGCTTTGAAGGGTGTATCTTTGAGGAGAGAGCAACCAACAGTGCTGAAAGTCAGCACGGAGTTCAAGAAAGATGAACATGGAAGCAGGAGACTTGGAAATATCTTCATGGAAGAAGTGGACAAATTAATTTCATTTTGAATGACCATTCACTTGAAAGAAATCTGTTGGAAAATGGCAAGCAGTTTCAGCAGGGGTTTTTTTGAGGTCTATCTGAGTCATTAAAATATTCCAGTAGAAAAATAGTGATAGTGAAAGACTGAACACTCGTCTCTTGAAAATAGTACATAAATCCTTCTTGGTGGCTAACTGGTGTGGTAAGAAACAGAAAATCACTAGTTAAATTTTCTGTTTAACATAAATGATCTGACGACAACTTAAATTATGTTAAGAGCACTTACTTCCCTGCTCTGCTACCGATACCTCTTATACCCTTTGTCTTAATAAAATGTCTTATACATGTTTACGTACCAAGCAAAGCCTTAAAAACTAAACCAACTTCTTGTATGAAATGAAATCATATCAAATTACTTTTTGAGGTTAGTTTAGTATCACATCGGCTTCATGCTGGGCCGCAAATATGTCAGTGTGATTCAGTACGCATCCTCTTCCCTTGTGAGGAAGAAAAAAAAAACGTACCTTGTTTAACAACGTCTGTGAACAAAAGCCCTTTTCTTTTTGCCTGATGGTGCCATTAGGAAATTGTTCACAGTAATTATAGGATGTAAATATTACAAAGTCCTGTTGTATTCCTGGAGGTTTAAAAAAAAAAAAAAAAAAGCCCAGTTCTGTGCCCAAGTTGTGTGGTCGCATTCACATCATGGGGTTAATCATCTGGACTTTAGTGATCATCCCCCCCGCCCCTTCCCACAGCCCATCCCTTTCCAAGTGAGAATTTACACACACGTGTCTTCCTTAGTGAAGGTGCTTGCCTGAGGAAGGACCAGAATTCTTGCTTTCCACCTCAAATTTATCCTTACACTGCCTACCTGTTAGACTGAGGAATCTCAGTGCCCATTATTGCTACTCAGAATGATTTTTCTAATGTTTTAAACCAATCTACCAACAGTTTTTTAGGGTTATGACAGGTTGTTAAACCCTAACCAAGATATTGTTTTATAAAATGTGCTTCCACTTCATTTCTTTATCAGTTTTGACTTAAAAGCAGTTGGCTTTTCCAACTTCAGACTTGTCACACGTTTGTACCTCAGTTTTAAAAACACAATGGTTAGAATAAAGTTCCGAGAGTTAGTTATACCGTAAATGCTGGATGTTAAAGATACATTATTTTTCTGGGTTGATCTAAAACAGGTAATAAAATAATGGTATTTATTAGGGAGTCCATGATCATAAACCAGGAAACATTTTATATGCTTTGTAGAAAAACATTTTTCAAACAGGTTAAAAAGTCTTGAAGATTTGTGAAATCAGGTAAAAATGCACCTTTTTATTTATTAAGTTTATTATCATCTTCACCTTGAAGCTTGTGCAGATATTCGTATTGCAGATATTATTTTCATGAAACAATGAGCAAAGCCAAACGACCTTCTCTGTACCTACTAGGAAATAAGACATTTTAGGACATGCAGTAATTGCTAATAGCAGTATAAAAATCATGCTTTAGGAGATAATGACTACCTCCTTATAGTGATATACTTCACAAGGATATTATTATTTTATGGAATTTGGAGTATTGTTTTCTCATCAGCAGAGAACTACTGCAGATCCTGTACAAAGTGTTAAGAATTTGTTATTATTAGAATATGAGGACTTCAGATCTGCAAGGTGCATGGTACACCCTCACTGCAGTCAGCTAGTAGTACCACATTTTCCTCTCTGTAGTTGCCACCTAATGAGCTTCCAACGTGTAGCAGTAATTCTATTTATTACTTATTATGCGGAAACTTGCATTTTTCTGATTGAATCTTATTCCTTTTCCGGGACTGCAGGTTCAAGCCCATTGTTTCTTTCCTTAAGGTACTCAGAATCTCTGTGTTGGTGGTGCTTTTCAATTATGGATCATCAGGAATTTAATTAGAATTCTCAAGGTTTTCTATAGGTCACTAAGGGAAATCTTGAATAAGATATTTGAAACTGCTTTGGGTGGAGAAATCTGAGCTTTCCTTAACAATTTCAGGGTAACACCAGGCTGTATCATCTTGGTGCTGACACCTAAGGAAGCTTCTAAGAATTCAGTTTTCAGCAGATTTTAGACTCAAAGAGTCTGCTTTGGAACTTGCACTCCAGTAATTGCTGTGCTTGGTAAACATTAGCAGTACCATATTGTCTAAGCAGGGGTTGATTCCCATTCATTGAAGAATGAGAAGAGCTTTTACGGCTCTTGAAATTACATCTTCTTTGTGACCGTGAAGTCGTAGCCTTATGTTTGTGTAGCTCTCACTTGAGTTCACTTTAAATAGGATGGATACATCAATCTCCCCCACCTTTTGTACTTTTTTGCATCATAGTCTTCATTCGTTTTCCAGAACATTTAGCTGTGGCTGAATCCCAATTCTTCATCTTCTTCCAAGACTTACCATCTGCTTCAGAATACATATCCAAGCGTGAAATGTCTTGGATATAAAATTATGTCATTTTCAGGACTTGCTGAGCAACTCTCTCCACTTATTTTACTCTTTCATTAAAAAGAAAAAAAAAAAAAAAGAAAAAAAAGGTCTGGATTGTGTGTTTATAGAAATACATCCTGCTCTACTCTCTGCAGATGTGAATGAATGAGCTCATTGCAGTTTCATGGTTTTGGTAAACAGGGCTTTGCTGAGTGGAGAAGATGGAAGCAGGCTAAGACATAAAATGGTTCTGCAGCTTTTTAGATTTGATGACCGTGCCTTGCTTGCAAAAACAAAAGCACTCCTGATGTTTATAGCAATACACACAAATTAGTGTACTCCAGTATAATACCTTGGGTTACTTCTGGAATATGGCTCAGGGGCCAGATATCTGAGACATGTCTGCTGTTGCTATTAAAGCACTCAGAATTTAACACTTCAATGAGAGGGTGTTAAAGGTATGCATGAGGGAGGCAAGGGAGACACAAATACTACTCCCTTAATACCTTTGAAAACACCACGTTGTGATGAATTTTTAAAGGTTCATTGTTTCAGAGAAAATTTCCTGGTATTAATAGTGGGCTTCAACAAACTTATCTCTTTAATCATACTGCTATCAGTAGTCCTTAACTGCCTAGATACTTTGAGAACAGGTCTTTATTGTTGTTGTTGACTGAGGGTGTTTATAGAGTTGCATTTTAAAAATTTTCAGTACAGGTGTAACCACATGTGATAGATAAGTGGCAACATGAAAATAAAAGGAAGGGCGAAAAGAAGCCTGCTGTTAATAACTACGATGTAAAGTGAATTATGATTTTTAAAAACAGTTATTTCCTGTGTAAGCCACCTTTCCTTGCAAATTATAGTGGAACATAGCAATTTATTTCATAGAGATTCAGTAATAGAGCTCATCAAATGGTGTGTGCTGGAGATTGAGGGAAAGAGAGAAAAGTGTTGTTGGTAATAAGATGGCCAACAGTAAAATAAAAGTTTGCCTGTCTGCTTTCCACTGAAGCTGAGTGATCTGAAAGTAGCGGCCAAGAAAGAAAAGTGAGACTCATTAAGAATAATAGTCCTGACTGTGGCATGGTACATGAAAATGCAATCACAGGGAAAGGAGGTCTGTGAGAACACGAAGCCTTTGGAGAGGAAACTGAGGAGGAATGTACATAAAGATTGTTTATGATTAATGAAAGGGAGGAGCAGAAATATACAAAGGAAAAACAGTATGGAAGAAGATGTTGCAAATGTTGCTTTTACAGGGTGTTTTTTGGTGAATCTCTATGTCTTCAGGCTGGAGGGTATGATACAAACTCTGGCTCGATGGTAGAGTTTACACTCAAAAGACAGCTTCTTCTAATATCGATGTGGAAAAACATTTCCCTCATTAAAGGAAGAGCGGAGAAAATAAAACATAAGGAGTTTACTATTTTGTGTCTATCTATCCATATTTATTTCATTCATATATATGCATGAAAATGTAATGCAAAGATGGAATGTGTGATTACTCCAGATGAAGCTTACAGCAAGTACAGGCTTTCTAAGATCTATGATAATCTACATTTTGAAATTGCATGGAAATGTTTCAGGAGAAATTTATGTATTTCTTCTGTAATTGTATTTGACCAAAATATAATTGGAATAGAGGGTTCTAAGAAAAGTAAGAAACACGGACAAGGGAGCAGATGTTGCAATAGCCAAAAGCGTAGCGGAAAATCAGCATCTGAATTTGTTCAGAATAGCATGGCTGGTATAAATGGCTAAATAAAAACAGTCAAAGAAATCCTGTCCCTCGAGGTTAAAATGGGAAGACCTATAAAAAAAAATGCTTACTTTAGGTACGACCAACCCTTAAGAAGGATTATAAAATAGGTCTTGTGGCAGTTCTCTTGACCCGAGAGGCATGAGAGTTGAGAAATGACTGAGGAACCATGTACATATCAAAAAGAATGGGCACATTTCCTACCAAACTTTAAGGAAGGGTTAGAAGCAATTTTGGACTTGGCTTCAGGAGAAAAGTTATTGGTTATGCTCGGCAACAATTTTAAAAACTGTAACTTTTGTAAGCATCGCATATAGCCACTGGTTTTACGTACTCTCTGTATGCAAAAGATTTGAGTCGTCTAGTCACAATATCCTTGGAGGTTGGGAGGGTGATTTGTCTTTTTATTTAAGACCTTTGAGGTCTGTGAATCCATGGGGTTTTTTTAATCCTTTCCTGTCAAAATAACAAATCTTTTGCTTTCGTACTTCTATTTTACTCTTGAGACTAACTAAGTCCGTCTCCAGAGAACCACTGGATCCTGATGGAGGCGATCTGTACACAGCCTGCGTATCTAGGAGACATTTCTGCTAAAATACAAAATACCAGGATTTCTGATATTTTGGTGGCCTCAGAGTCAACTGTCTGTATTTCTCATGCCTGAGCAGAAACCTCCTAGATAATGGTGTATTCTGCAGGGTAAGCAGAGACCTCAGCAATTGTGCAAGCACGACAGAGTGCAGTCCGATACTCGTGCTCTTGTGGGCCCAGTGGAACCACGAGCCTTTGTCTGAAAAACAATATCCAGCCAGGAGCAGTATTCTGATTTAATTGCTTTTATTTACAGATCAGAGAGTACCGCAGCATGCAAATTAGGGCATTTTTTGGCTCTCTGCTGATGACAACACTCGTTCCAGAGCATATACTCTTCATTTTTACAGATCTATTAGCTCTGTTCCTCGAGGTAGGTTAGTGATGCTGATGCTCTCTTTTGCAGTACTTGGGGATGTTTTTAGAGCTGTGTGCGTTTTACCAATAGGGCTAGCACTTTATCTAGAGAGAGTTTTATGTATTTTTATGTGAAAGGGCACTTGGGTTTACTGAATTCCATAGTATAACCAAGGCAAAAAATATTGGGATGCTAAACCTACTTCTATGATAACAATATAATAGTTCTCACTTTTAAGTGATGACAGAAAGTGAATGGTTACTGACACAGTGTCATGCTCACCTGCCTAACCAGATCTATGCCAGGCTGCATTTCTCTCATTTGCTTTCTCAAGGATAGCTATCTAATATGGCCAGGCTTCCCTCTTGCTTTCTGAGTATCTAGGAGTGCATTTTCAACTGGAAACCATGGAAGTTAAACATTGGGCATTTTGAGGGATCATTCTTGTTCAACAGGAGTTGGTCATTAAGTATTTTCAGGGGGCATTACTATCCCTTCTCACCACAATGGGGATAGTAGATTTTCGTAAGGGGGAGAGAGAGGAGGGAAAAGAGCCTGTTTCATCTGCCTAATGCCCACCAGGATACGCCCTTCCAGATACTTTTGGGTTCAGAGTAGTAATTTTGAGTAATACTGCTAGGAACTCGAGCAATGTTTTTCTGGAAGAAAGTTCCCAGGAGAAGGCAAAACCAATTTGTGATTTGGGTAGATAAAGAAGCTTTTTGGAATACCTGGTTTTACTCTGCCCTGCAATTGGTATCATTCACAATCTGTACCTCATGGTTATGCTGATTTGTTATGAAGATGCTACGGGGACTGTTGTCCACGTTGCTGTAAATAAGCTAAGCTGATTAGTCTTGGAGAGAAAATGCTTCTTTGAAAGTGATTGTTTCCTAAAATTGCTCTTGTTCTGATCAGAATAGCTCCCCAAATGCAAAGATGGTTTAAAAAAAAAAAAACAACCAAAAAACCCCCAACCAAAAAACCCCCACACAACAAAACCAGCTATGAAATCTGTCTGACCTTATCAATGTAAGCTATGTTGACAGGTCTCATCTATGGGTGCATGCAGTTTTCCCAACAGGCATCAGCCCTTCTTCAGTCAGCTTCTGTCTTTGTCAACAGCAGATTTAATCTGTAAGAATGTCTTTCCATAATGGAGAAAAAGTTGTCAAAGCCCTGGTCTTATCTTCTTCTCATTACAGCAAATGTAATTTCAAATTTACATCTGTTTAAGAAGAAAAAATAGTAAACAATTTGTGGGCATAAGAATGTACTTTTATCTGAATCTCTTGGGCCTGCATCATAATGTACTTCTCTTGCCTGCAAGATGGAAGAGGCATACTTAGGTGTTTCATGTGCTGTTACTTTGAACCTGCTGTTGATATTATAAATTTGCATGAATATCGACGCTGTATGAATTTGTACTGGGACATAAGAGGAAACGTTCCATAAATTAAATGAATGCCATAGGCAGGTGTATGGAAAATTTTTACCTGAAAACATACACACTACAGACAGGGCTAACTGTTTATTCGAATGCTGAAGAGAAACATAGGTAACCTGCCCATCCCAAGTGGTCCTGAATTACCACCTTAACATTAATAGCTGCGCCTCTTGTGTATTCATGCTGAAATTTATTTCAAGTAGTCAGATGATCACATGATACTTCTCTTAAGCTGCAAGAATAAAGAAACAATTAGCTGAATCCAGATGGACTCTCCTCCCTCCTCAACATAAGCCATATAATCAAAGTAAAATGCTCACTTAATTAGTTACATGACTTCTTAATACATCATGCTAATGTCATCATCCCACAAGCAGAAAACAGCACCTGTAACACTGTCAGATTACAGGCAGTAGCGGACACAGACCTGAGTAGGAAAAATTGGCTGGATGCATTTATTTTTCCAGTATTCCTACTATTATTTTGTCTGGGGAAATGAGACATAGAAGTACTAGAGTGACTTTCTCAGGATTAACCAGGAAAGAAGTAGCAGAGCAAAGCTATGATACTGCGTTGTCTAAGTTAAAGGTGATGATCTAATTTACCGGACAAAGTTTTCTTCCTATCTTTTAAAAGGTCATTTTGGTGTCTCAGAAATAACTTTTCAAAGACAAATAAAATGATGTCCATTTTGTGAGGAAATCGGAGCACACATACCAAGCCGTTTGACAGAAAGCGATAGCAAGTCAGCATGAGAATGAGATGCATTCCCAGAGCTGATGCCTCAGTCTGATGCTTCCCTATCACCTCATTGCTTCCTCTGGGCTTGGGCATTTCTTTTGTTTACTGGTATTTAAAACAGTCTGAATTGTCATGTGCTGTTTTCTTTGTGCAGATTCTTAGGTGAGGACGTCTTTTTGCAAACTGATACTGTCTAGTTTCTCTCCGAAGAGTTTCAACCCAGTTACCGTTCATACAAGCATTCATTAACTTTCTAGCACTGATTTAGCATTCCAACACACCCTTTATACTCCTCTAAGAAATTACCAGACATTTTTATTGGTTTAAAGAGGTTTTAAGATGCTTTGATCCAAGAAAGCTGCAAGTACTCACCTACAAATTAGGTGGTCAACATGCCATACTATTCAAAAGCTATGAGATTTTCCTGCCTGTAAGAGTTAGGTACAACAAAAGATGGATGAGTTATAACAATCCAGAATCTCTGAACTCTCCTTTTCTACTTAGCTGAACCAAACTGAACATTTTAAGTGCCATTGTTAGCAGGCACTTAAAAAATTAAATTGGGGATGGGGTGGGTGGGTGATGACAGAGAGGGAGAAATTATGAAGCTTTTCCTCCACACTATTTTTAGTTTTCTCTTCCTGTGAAGGTAACCTGTAATAAGATGCTTTCCCAAGGCTGTAATAAGCCAAATTCATCTTTGGTATAATAAAATTGACCTCTGTTGGCCAGCACCCAAAATGAGTATATTTCCCTTCTCCTTTAACACCATGCTGTTAATTTGTATTTTGTTAGAGTAATTTTTTATGTCATTACTTTTTCACTTATGAACCCCCTCTTCCAGTGTGACATTTTTACTTGGAGCCTGAGATTTAATAAATAATTCTAATGCGAAGCAGAAGAAGAGGGCTAGTGATAGGATGGATGGATTCATAGACAGGAGGGTTTAGAGGGGGGTTTTTTTGTTGTTGTTGTTTGCTTGGTTGGTTTTGGGCTGTGTTGTTTATGGAAGCCAGCCTCTGAATGATGCCTCAAAAATATTCATAGGCTCTCTTTCTCTGTGAAGCCTGTAATAGCGTTTCTAAATTTTGGTGTGTCAAATAAATGCACAAGTGTTGGACCAATGTCAAGTAAATGCACAAATCCCTGTTTCTATAACAGCTATAAATTGGCAGTAGCTGCTATGTGCCAGGGAAAGCCAATTTTTGTCTTTACTAGCCAAACGTCCACTGACACACGGGAAAGGCTATTTCTTGTCTTGCAGTACCAAGGAAACGCAAACGTTTCAGTAGTCAGTAAAATACTAAGACTCTATTTTGTGGAACGTCAGGCCAGACTGACGATCTCTTCCCATTTAAAAACGTGTGACTTTGCTCTGTGCCTCAACCTTGCAACTTTTATTTCGAAAGCCTGATTTGAGTCCAGAGAGATCTCTCTCAGTCCAGGAGCTAATGTGTTTGCCTGAGGGCATTCTTTCTCTAGATAGGTTCTCCTCTCAGAAGAGAGGGGGCAGATTGGATGCGGTTCACACTTTTGGATATATTTCATGCAAACACTAGTTTTCTGGAAGATCAGTCGATAATCTACTTCCAATCTTCCATTCTCTTGTCTGGTTGCCACGTAGACATGAGCTTGGATCTCCCACTCTTATGCTTGTCACAGTCTGCTTAAATGAGGAAATACTATGAAGGGTTTTGCTTTTTGGTCACTGCAGATGTGTGACTCTAAAGCAATTATTTTCATTAGTTCTGCAGCGCTCTTTATGTTTTGGAGTATTGTGATTCCTCAGCATTCTTGGCTTTTGTTGTTATCACTGACATCTTCAAGATGAAGCTGTAGTGCTGTGGTTCTACATTACCCTTGCTACAGCTTCCTCCTCGTTGATACCACAACCAGCCATTTGGCAGCCAAAGGGAACTAAATTAAAAGCGAGCCCAACAAGAAGATCAAACCGGAGTGGTGAGACAGCAACATCAGCCATAATGAAGCTTGGGGCACCTTGAAATAGAGAGAAAAGTAGTTTGTAAGCAGTGGTTCCTAAAGAAAACTCTTGACAGGTTCCTTCTACTCTGGTAGACCCCATTTTAGTATTAACATATATTATTCCCAGGGTTAAAGCCCTGTTCTTGACAACAGTCTTTCTGAATAGTGCTTCAGAAGTAACACTTGATGATGCTGTTGGTTTTTAACATTTTAGAGAGCAAAGCATTTTTCAGGACTTAGTCATGGACAATGAAACAAAAGCATGCTTGTGTTTTCTGTGCTGGGTAGTTGCTTTTAGGTTGTGTGATCTCCGCCCTACTAATTTTTACAGCTATCGTTAAGTATTCTTAAAATAAATGTATGGGAAGGAAAATTCATTAGCTCAGGTCTTTCTTCAGTCTTATATGCTCAATTTACAGGCACATCCCTTTGGCTTATAAGCCAAATTCCTAAATTTTGGAACAATTCTTGGTATATTGTGTTGCATTTTAGGTTTTTGCAAAGATGGGTGCTCCACATCCCATCCCAGCAGCTTGTGGAATGAGACAGTGTTCTTGCCTTTTCCTCCTTGAAAATAATACTCTCCCCTTTCAGTGCAGATTGTTTTATGTCACTTTAATTCACTTAATGTAGTTTTTAATAATTTATGGTTACTCAGCTATTACACTAAAAAGTGATTACTTCAAATGACATTGCTCTGTGAAACTGTTACAGAGGGAATGAGTTCAATGGAGGAATCCACATATTACTATCACTCCAATTTTAGTTGAATAATGTAATAATTATTTGAATTAAATGGTTTATTAGGTACTGAATACATCATATTAAATCACGACAAATAATCCAGGCTGTGGACTGCAAGCTGGGTTAAATTCCCAGAAGAGAAGTATGTCTCTTGTACCATACTGCCTCTCTGTATGGAAGAAGCTAGTACGAACAACAGATTCAACTGTCTCTGAGAACAAATGTGGGAGACTGTATTCCTTCTCCTTTACACTAAATTTAGAATGATGGATGTAATAAAACCTAAGTATCAGACTCTTTCCCTGATTTAGACACAGTGCATTTCCATTGACTCAACAGTCTGTAATGGAAGGTAAGTCGGGGCAATATTCCTTTTAATGGGTTTTAATGAAATAAATGATCATTATTCAGTAATCTTGAAAATAGTTCCAAGAATCTGAACAGAAGACAGCTACGAGCCATTGGTCACAGTCATTGCCAGGACATCCAGTAACTAAATTAGAGAAGGGACTTCCCAGCCTTATTCAAGGGTATGAAATAAACTGAAAAAAAATAGTGCTAATTTCAGGAGTCTTCCTCACTTTCAAACATTTTGTAGGCAACCTAGTCAAAGAAGCCTTCAAGCTCTTCCAGCTAAAACTGATTCACCAAGTGAGAAATGCATAGGATTTTTGTTTGTTTGTTTTAACAATGTTAATCCATACATAAGAAACAAGTTTCTTTTTCTCTATTTGGGTAATTGTTAAGTCCATACCAGAAAAGTTCATTCCAGTCAGCTGTCTGTTGAAATGAGTTTTGCTACCTTGTTTGCCTGTGGATTTGGGAGTATTTTCTATTATAAATTCTTATGGTTTCTATTATTATTATATCATTTTGGGTTTTCTATTATTTCTGTTATTGATTTGCTATTCCCTGTGGATTGTGAAAACCTGTTTGAAGAGAGCAGGCAAAGACATGAACAGAAAATTAATGACTCCCTTCAAAATTTGAGATTCTTTCTCCAAGATATAGGCTCTCTTTGAAATATAATCCTGGAATACTTCAGTTCATTTGAATTTGTCTGGTTTTCTTGACTCAGCTTACTTTTAAGGCTTGATATATGGAAAACAAATTGGGCTATTGTTATGGTTGCTTACCTCCTTCTGGCAGTTGCAATGGTTAGCTGCCCTTATGATTCATAATGGTTTCCCATCTGCTGCTTGCTTCTGTTCAAGATGCTGTGCATTTTTAATCTTTAAATTGTTAGGTCTGGGTTAGTTTGGGGATACATAGCTCCCTCAGAGAGTCTCCTAAAGACAGGATTCTGCTACAGGCATTTCTTCCAGATGTAGGTTGCTATTCTGTGAAAACAAATGTCTATAGTGCATGGAAGGAGGTGATCTGTACATTGTTTTTGAAGAGGAAAATTTCAATTCTATTGTCAGTACTGATCTACTGTGGATCCACTTCTGTCTTCAAGAAGTGTATTTGCAGAGTGGACAGCACCTCTTCCACTGGCTAGATTAGTTACCTTTAACACTTTCTTAAAATAATAAACTGGCATCAAAACTGCAAGTACTGGAAGCAGATATCGTACCCAGGCAAAACAAAATGTTCATGTCATTTTATTTAGACCATTCTTGAAAGTAGCTACAGGTCTTAAATCCTTCTATTTTTAGTCTGAGTCATTTCAAAAAAATCTGATTTACAAAGAGAAGAAAATGTTCTTCCACTATAAGGTGTCTGAAATGGCACAAATTTTAAAAATCTTTACTGAAAATATTCATTTATTTGTAAGATTTCTACCATGTGATCTACCACAGAAATGCAGCTGTTTATAACTCCATTCAGTAAACAATTAGGAAAATGACAGGTTATTCCTGAATCCACTTCCTCTGTTCAGGAATGAGGCCTTGCATATATATGTGTCTGTGTGTGTATATATATATATATATATACACACACACACTGTCTTAGTTCATTCCCCAGAGACATAAATAACTCCCAAGGAATCACAACAGCCTTTCCTGCTTTTGCAGGAAATCACCTTAAATCATGTACACAAGGCTTCAAAGCGCTTTCACAGGTGAATGGCAACACATAATTTAATTCAGGGGAAAAAGAAAACCTGCAAACTCAGTTCACTTCTCAACTAAATAGTTAATATTGGAAAAGAAACATGCCACCATGGGCTACTGCAGCTGAGGAATGACCTTATTAAATATCTGTGCCTAAAATTTGCTACTAGGTTTATTTGATTGCTCTACCTACAGCACAAACACAAGTTTGTTTGGTTCAGTTCTGATCTCAGTTTCATGCTAGTTTTGCTGAGATGATGATTTATTTCATGGAATCATTTATGGTTATGTGATTTAGCACGGTAAGCGCCGTGGTTTTCTTCTCCTATGAGAGCCAACAGATAACTATAATAAAGAGCCTAGACATCTTACTTGGGTAGTTCAACACCTCAAGATGCAGCTTTAGTGGCCGAAGGCTTCGCGGTGTAAGTTGGATGCGTTCAGAGGTTCTCTTTTTTGACTAATGACTTGAACTGTGGTAGTGATGGATGCTCCAGCTCTTCTCTTCAAATCTCTTCTCTTTCTTTACCTTTTCATGGAGTTTGGGACTAGAGAAGAGGAAAGGAAGGGGCAGGGTTTCTACTTCCAGCGCTGCTTTAGCCTAGTTTAACACAGGCAAGTTGCAGCCTCCAGGGTGACTCAAGGGAGAGTTAGCAAGATTTTGGTGTTCTTGGAATTATTTAAACAATCTCTGGATTATTTAGTATTTTCTTGTATGGCTCAAGAAATGTATGCTCTGGGCAGATTCTGCCATCCTGAAAGCTTAAATCCATGCCACATGTCAGAGTATAAAAAGCTTTTAAATATGTGCATGGTTTTGCTACCTTTTTTTTTTTTTTTTCAAATATTGTCACAGAGTAACAATTTAATCTTCATAGTCAAACCATGCATGAAATCTGAACGTGTCCCTACCTGATGCCCTACTTGTGTTGCAAAATGGATGTTCAGCAAAAAGCATAGAAATATTTTCAGGACATTTTTTCTATAAAAAAGACGTCTTAACATATTGCTTCAACCTCCTAATGGGAACTCCTCCCTACAAGTTTCTGTCTGCTTCTAAAATATTTTCATGCTTTTCCTGAGACTAATAGTAAATCAGAGTTGCCAATCTACTTAAGAGCTTACCCTAAAATATTATTAGTTTATTAGATGGCTGTCTATGTTTAAAAACTAATTAAGAAAAAGAAGAATCAGTTTTGAAGCTTGCAAGTTTGATGATATGGAGCAGATCCTCAGCACCCTGTAACTCAATTGATCTCAGTACAGGCAAAGATCTGCAGTCTTTCATTGAATCAAATTTTTTTGCCAACCCGTTTCTTAAGTCATGAAATACTGCAGGTTGTAAATAATAATATCTTCTCCTGTCTATAATTTGAATAAGAAGAGCAGCCTGTTTGCTTTCTTGGTAATGGCACATTGGGCGCGCTGCACAGTGATAACAAGCACCCTTTTAAAAACAGCTTCATTATGTTCCCTTCAGGTACTGGCAAGGGCTGGAGGTGAGATAGTGGGGGAGATGGATCATTGAGCTGATTAGATATGGCAATTCCTGTGTTTTCTGCGTTTTCAAGGGCGACAAGATTTTACCCAAGCATAAACATTTTACAGCTGCCTCGTAGAAATCTGTTTTATTTCTTTAGGGGTTAGGGAAGAAGGTACGTTTCCCAAAGGTTGTGGGAAAAGTCTGTAGCATGGATGCATAAGATGGTGATGGATTTATATTTAGCTGACAGTTTGTAGCAGGCAGTTCATTGAGGAGCAGAGCTCAGAGTCTTTTATTACTTTGTAAAAATAAACAAGTATACGTGTTGCTTCTAGTTTTCACAGGAGTTGCCATTTTAGAGGGGAATGAGCTGTTTAGGATTTTTCCCCGGGAATATAAAAACCTCTTCTGTTTATTTCTACTTAAGGATGGGGGACCTGAAAAATGGCACAGACAGACATAATATCTTATATGAATAGGTAAATGTGTGACAAATAAAAATGCTTGTTCTCTTACATTGTTTTTAGAAACTGGATATGTGCAACATATTTGTGGCAACAACATTTAATTAGAAGAATTACTGGAAGAAAGTGTTTTACTATGGTATTCTGAAGAAATTATAACTGAAGGATAAATTAAATTCAGGCATCTAATAAGGAGAGAAGTGCCTAAAAACCGTTGAACCTCAGGGGAAATGAGGTACCTAACTCCATTAGACCCTTTCATAAATCTACACAGTCACCTATAATCATCCTAAAAGCTTAAATATTCTTTGCAAATTTGGCTTCCAGACTGCAGCTCAGAAAAGTACCCCAACTGGGGGTAGCCCCATAGCACATACTTAAAGTGAGCTCTTCAGGACAGTGATTTGCTTAGTCATGTGTGTTCCCATTTCCCAGGCTTAAGAAGAACCTGTGACAACGATTTCAGTATGAAAATCTTTTATTTGCATGCCTGAAAGCTTTGTGAGCCTCAGTGAACTAGTGCTAATGAAACATGCATAAGGGAACACAGAGATGGTTTGATTCCCCCCCCCCCCCCCCCCCCCCCCCCCTCTTTTGGGGTGGC